>NC_090741.1:63307089-63479589 GCF_036898095.1 Palaemon carinicauda
GCATGTACTACAGTACCCTAAACTAAAACAGGCACAAATATTAAAGGCGATTTTATATCAATGGTTTCCTAAACACGCTAAAAAGCACGATAAAAAATGGCAACCAATGTTTTATTTACATTTATCTCTGATCATAATGAAGAAACAAACTGGAGGTAGAGCTTTGCTTATTACCCAGACATACAGCATTTCCCATACTTTTCCCTTAGAACTACATCACATCTTCCTACTTTAGATATATATATATATATATATATATATATATATATATATATATATATATATATATATATGTGTGTGTGTGTGTGTGTGTATATATATATATATATATATATATATATATATATATATATATATATATATATATATATATATATATATATATATATATATATATATATTTATTACTGTATATATATGGGTTATGGAAAAAATCCGCGAAGTGGTGAATCCGCGATGGTCGAACCGCGAAGTAGCGAGGGTTCACTTATGCTAGGGATTGTAACAAACGTCTTCCCAAGGCCTCTCTCGACCCACATACCGTGTGTTCTAATTGCCGGGGTAAAACCTGCCAGTTAGGAGATCGGTGTGATGAGTGCATGTGTGATGAGTGCATGGTCTTGTCGGAATTCGACTGGCTAGAGTTTGATAAATATTCTCGTAAGCTTGAGAGAGATAGGGTGAGGAGAAGCTCCTCTAGGTCGTTGGAATTTTCCTCCTCCCATGCCCCTGAACCTAATCCTTCCCCTGTAGTAGTTGTTCCTGAACCCTCTACTAGCACTCATGAACCATCCATGCGGGATATGTTGCTTGCCATTCAAGCTTTGGGCGAGAGAGTTGAGTCCTTAGCATCGGACCGTAATCAACTCATGTCGGATGTGAATTTATTAAAGTGTCAGAGTGCCAAATCAGAAAATCGTGGGGATAAAGTGATATGTGCGCAAAGTGTTTTTAGTGTTGCGACCGAGGGTTCGTCTGTTCGTGCTTGTCGTTCCCCTAGTCCGAGACCTCTTTCAGGCTCCCCTGCACCAGGGAGAAGTAATGTCGTAGGACTTAAGGGTACGAGAGGCTTTAACCAACGTACAGACGTTCCCTCTGTGGTATCGGGCGTGTCTCGTCAAGATCGCCCCTACCATAAGACGAGCGAGGCTGTTTTCTCCTCGTCATCCGAAGGCTTCTCGCAAAAGAAACCTTGGCGCAAGGTTTCTAGACCCTTGAAGCAGAAGTCAGTCCCTTCAGGACAGGTCCAGCATCCTGGCTGTAGCCATTGGGACAGCTCTGACCCTTTGCAGTCGTCGGAAGACTGTTCGCCGATTAAACGTAAGCGTAACACGGGCTCCGAGAGTCTCAGTAAAGGCAATGTTTTGCCGACACAGACGTTACCATCGTCTCGGCCCGTCCCGACTCCCGTTGATCCTAAATGGGTTGTCCTGCAGGATATGCAGACTAAGCTTGCCTCCCTTATGGAGGAGTATACCGTTGAGCAGGTTCACGATGATCCTCGCCGTTACGCTGATCGAGAGACTGGCCGTCAGCCGCCCAAACAAGCTTTTACTCGTCCTTTTGACGTTATGAAACGTGATGTCGGTAGTTTGTCACGTCAGTCACGTGACTTGGATCCTCACTCGCTGCAGTCCCGTGTTGACTTTCAGCCGCTGCCGCAGCCTCGTGTTGACGTTCAGCCGCCGCAGTCTCGTGTTGACGTTCAGGACGTTCGCCAACCAGCTCAGTTGCCTTGTTTTGACGTTGAGCGTCAAGCACCGCAGTCAAGGGTTGTTTTGACTGCTCAGTCTAGGCAGTCAAGGAAGTCTCGACTTGACGTCGAGCGTCCATCAACTCCTGTTGTTGTTGCTGGTCAGTCCTTTCAGCAGCGACATGACGTCGCTTCCTTGACTGCTATTGCTGCTCCTTTGCGTGTGGACTTTGCCTGTCAAGCATTGCCACCGCGGCAGGTCTCTCCTTTTCTTGAGACTCGTCAATTGTCGGACGAGGTTCCTTCAGATGAGGATGTTGCTGATCCTCCGCCTACTGATATTCTTTTGGGTGTTTTATCAGACGGAGAAGAGCCTAAGGCTGCTCAACCCTCTATGGACTTTAAGAAAATCATGATGATTTTTAAGGATCTTTTCCCAGACCATTTTGTAACTTCTGCTCCTCGTTCGCCTCCGTCAGAGTTTGCGCTAGGCCTAGCTACTTCGAAGCCTTCTTTTACTAAGCTAGTGCTCTCTCGCTCTTCTAAGAGGGCTTTACGTTTGCTAGGCGACTGGTTGGTTACCAGGAGGAGTTTGGGGAAGACGGCCTTTGCTTTCCCTCCTTTTAAACTAGCTTCTAGAGCGAGCGTCTGGTATGACACGGGAGAAGTTCTCGGCTTGGGAGTCCCTGCCTCTGCCCAGGGAGACTTCTCAAGCCTCGTAGACTCTCCCCGCCGCCTGGCCATGAGACGCTCTAAAGTTTGTTGGTCCTCCTCGGACCTTGACCATCTCCTTAAAGGGGTTTACAGGGCCTTCGAAGTTTTTAACTTTTTAGATTGGTCTCTAGGAGCTTTAAGCAGGAAGATCTCGTCGACCGACCAGGATGTTTCCGTGCTTATTATGTCTTGCATGGACAAAGCCATCCGTGATGGCTCCAATGAGCTCGCCGCTACCTTTACGGCTGGAGTCCTGAAGAAGAGGGAGACTCTTTGCTCGTTCCTTTCGGCAGGAGTTACTCCCTGTCAAAGGTCGGAGCTTCTCTTTGCCCCCTTATCAGCTGCGCCTTGTTTCTTCAACAGCTGATCAAGGACATTGCGGCTTCGCTGGTGCAGAAGGATACACACGACCTGATGGCGACTTCTGCTCGCAAGGGTGCTCCTTCATCGTCTTATGTCGTGAGACCCAAGATCGATACCCCAGCGACTAGGTTTATCCCGCCCTTTCGTGGCAGAGCCCCCAGCAGGGGAGGCGCTCGTGCCGACGGTAAAAGAGGCAAGAGGAGAGGTTCCAAGTCCTCCCGTGGCAGAGTCTGACTGCCCACGTCCTCAGACAGCGGTAGGGGCCAGACTGAACAGCTTCTGGCAGGCCTGGGAGAAGAGGGGTGCAGACCAAGAGTCTGTGTTGTTGCTCAAGGAGGGGTACAAAATACCTTTTGTACGCAGACCTCCTCTAGTAACAGTTCCTTTAGACCTCTCTCCCAGGTATCGAGAGGAGTCAAGGAGACAAGCTCTACATCAGCAGGTTTCTCTGTAGCTAGAGAAGGGAGCGGTGGTGAAAGTCTCGGACCTTCAATCACCGGGATTTTACAACCGTCTCTTCCTAGTCCCAAAGCATACGGGAGGTTGGAGGCCAGTGCTGGACGTCAGTGCGCTCAACGTTTTTGTTATAAAAACAAAATTTACGATGGAGACCACGAAGTCCGTCCTAGCAGCGGTCAGAGAGGGAGACTGGATGGTCTCTCTCGACCTGCAGGATGCGTACTTCCACATTCCTATACACCCAGATTCTCAACCGTATCTGAGGTTTGTTTACAGGAATGTGGTGTACCAGTTCCGAGCACTGTGCTTCGGCCTCAGCCCTGCTCCTCTCGTGTTTACGAGGCTCATGAGGAATGTGGCAAAATTCCTTCATTTATCGGGAATTCGAGCCTCCCTGTACTTGGACGACTGGCTTCTCAGAGCATCGTCCCGTCATCGCTGTCTGCAGGACCTTCAATGGACGTTGGGTCTGGCAAAGGAGTTGGGACTGTTGGTGAACTTAGAAAAGTCTCAACTGAATCCCTCCCAGACGATTCTCTATTTGGGGATGGAGATTCGCAGTCTAGTTTTTCGGGCTTTTCCGTCTGCCACCAGGATAGAGCAAGCCCTGCTCAAAGTCCGCCTCATGCTGAAAAAAGACCGTTGCTCAGTGAGAAGTTGGATGAGCCTCTTAGGGACTCTGTCATCCCTAGAGCAATTTGTCTCACTAGGGAGACTTCACCTTCGTCCTCTCCAGTTCCATCTAGACTCTCACTGGAACAAGAGCAAGACTTTGGAAGCTGTGTCAATCCCGGTCTCCGAGCCAGTAAAAACGTGCCTGAACTGGTGGGACAGCAACATAGTCTGCGAGAGGGTCTGTCCCTGGCGGTCAAGAACCCAAACCACGTGTTGTTCTGAGACGCGTCGGATTTGGGTTGGGGAGCGACTCTGGACGGTCTGGAATGTTCGGGTCTTTGGACGTTGGATCAGAAGAGCATGCACATCAACTGCAAGGAGCTGTTAGCGGTTCACTTGGCCTTGACGAGTTTCGAGAGCATTCTTCGAAACAAAGTGGTAGAAGTCAATTCGGACAACACCACAGCCTTGGCGTACATCTCCAAGCAAGGAGGCACTCACTCCCACACACTGTTCGTCATCGCAAGGGACCTCCTCATCTGGTAAAAAAATCGAGGCATCTCCCTGTTGACAAGATTCATCCAGGGGGACTTGAACGTCTTGGCAGACTGTCTCAGTCGGAGAGGTCAGGTGATCCCCACAGAATGGACCCTCCACAAGGACGTGTGCAAGAGTCTTTGGGTGACTTAGGGTCAACCCACCATAGACCTCTTTGCCACCTCGTTGACCAAAAGGCTCCCGACCTATTGCTCTCCAGTCCCAGATCCAGAGGCGGCCCACATAGATGCATTTCTACTGGACTGGTCTCACCTGGACGCGTACACATTCCCGCCGTTCAAGATCATCAACAAGGTACTGCAGAAGTTCGCCTCTCACGAAGGGACAAGGTTGACGTTGGTTGCTCCCCTCTGGCCCGCGAGAGAGTGGTTCACAGAGGTACTTCAATGGCTGGTAGACTTTTCAAGGAGTCTTCCTTTAAGGATGGATCTCTTACGGCAGCCCCACGTAAGGAGTCTTCATCAAAGCCTCCACGCGCTTCGTCTGACTGCCTTCAGACTATCGAAAGACTCTCAAGAGCTCGAGGTTTTTCGAAGGAGGCAGCCAGAGCGATTGCGAGAGCTAGGAGAGCTTCTACCATCAAGGTCTACCAGTCGAAGTGGGAAGTCTTTAGAGACTGGTGCAAGTCATCATCCATTTCCTCTTCCAGTACCTCTGTAGCCCAAATTGCAGACTTTCTCCTACATCTGAGAAATGTTCGCTCCCTCTTGGCTCCCACTATTAAGGGCTACAGGAGCATGTTGGCTTCTGTGTTCAGACATAGAGGCTTAGATCTGTCCAATAATAAAGATCTCCAAGATCTCCTTAAGTCTTTCGAGACCTCTAAGGAGCGTCGTATGGCAACTCCTGGATGGAACTTAGACGTGGTCCTAAGGTTCCTAATGTCCGACAGGTTTGAGCCATTACATTCAGCCTCCCTGAAGGATCTCACCCTCAAGACGCTTTTCTTAGTGTGCTTGGCTTCGGCTAAAAGGGTCAGTGAGATCCATGCCTTCAGTAAAAACATCGGCTTTTCTACAGATAAAGCCACATGTTCGCTTCAGCTTGGTTTCTTGGCCAAAAATGAACTGCCTTCTCGTCCTTGGCCTAAGTCGTTTGATATACCTTGCCTTTCAGAGATCGTAGGCAACGAGCTTGAAAGAGTACTGTGTCCAGTTAGAGCTCTTAAGTTTTATTTAGCTCGTACCAAATCCTTACGAGGTGGATCTGAGGCCTTGTGGTGCTCAGTTAAGAAGCCCTCATTGCCTATGTCTAAAAATGCTTTATCGTATTTTATTAGATTTTTAATCCGAGAGGCTCATTCTCACTTGAGTGAAAAAGATCGTTGCTTGCTTAAGGTCAAGACGCACGAAGTAAGAGCGATAGCAACTTCCGTGGCCTTTAAGCAAAACAGATCTCTACGAAGTATTATGGACGCGACCTTTTGGAGGAGCAAGTCGGTGTTCGCTTCATTTTACTTAAAAGACGTCCAGACACTTTATGAGGACTGCTACACACTGGGTCCATTCGTTGCAGCGAGTGCAGTAGTGGGTGAGGGTTCTACCACTACATTCCCTTAATTCCAATATCCTTTTAATCTTCTCTTGAAATGTTTTTAATCTTGTTTTGGGTTGTACGGAAGGCTAAGAAGCCTTTCGCATCCTTTTTGATTTGGCGGGTGGTCAAATGTCGTTTCTTGAGAGCGCCCAGATTAAGGGTTTTGATGAGGTCCTGTTGTATGGGTTGTCGCCCTGGATATAACAGCTCCTGGGAGTCTTTCAGCATCCTAAGAGGATGGCTGTGCTTCGTGAGGAAAGCGGACTAACAAGGCAGAGTAATCGTCAGAGTCAGCTTCCTTACCAGGTACCTATATTTATTTGGGTTTTGTTATGATACAACTGTCAAAAACTCTAAGCATATACGCCTTTATTGTATTAATACTGGTCTCTACCCACCACCATGGGTGTGAATCAGCTATATATTCACCGGCTAAGTTTAATATTTAAAAATGATATTTTGATTATAAAATAAATTTTTGAATATACTTACCCGGTGAATATATAAATTAAAGGCCCTCCCTTCCTCCCCGATAGAGACCCAGCGGAATGAGAAGAACTGGAGCTGTTTACATGTATATGCGGTATCTGGCCGATAGTCGGCGCTGGTGGGCACACCCGCAACCTTCATGGCGATCGCTCGCGAGTTTTTGTGTTTCTGTCGAGCCGTCCGAGACGTCAGCTATTATATATTCACCGGGTAAGTATATTCAAAAATTTATTTTATAATCAAAATATCATATTCCATAAGATTTATGTGAATTAGCAACACTGAGGTGAACTTTGCCGACCCCCTTCTCGAATCCTGGCAATTAAATTAATGAAACATATGCTGTTGTGATGTATAGTTATCCAGTTTTTATGGAGCTCTTGATCTACTGTATACCATTCTGCAATCAAGCCTGAATCTCATATTTTAATTCTTTTTATGTGGCTACTTTGACAAATCTTAATTCAAGTCTCCTGATAATTTTTATTTTTCAGTTTGAATAGAATTGGAATACTTATAGTTAATAATGTACTTTTAGTACAGTAATGGCTTTGTACAAAAATAGTGGTGTAAATACAGTATATGAATGGTTACATTTTTCGAGAATTTTCCTTTTGTTTTATCTACATATAACCTGGTGAAACTGAATAAGTATCCCAAGCTGTTTCAAAAAGTTATTTTGTATATTTGAAGTACAGTATACTAATTGTGGCCATCTTTGATATGCAGAATCTTAATTTTAGTGTATAATGCATTACTGAGGTTTTGCAAATATGAATAAATGTAATATGTTGCAGGTGATAATGCAAGAAGAGTTCAAGGAGCTGGTAATACAAGAATGGGCCAGAGGCGAAACCGCTCCAAGACTCCAAGCTCTCAGTTTAGAACTCCAGCACCCAGGTCGGGCTATACTGGAGGAGCACGTCCTAGAAATGCAAGAGGTTCGAGAAGTATCAATGATTTGAGTAGCGTCTCAAGTAACTCTAATAATATGAATACAGCCTCCAGGCAAACATTTCAGAGGAGAAAACGGGAACACCCTATTGGTGTTAAAGCCCTTGAAAAGATGCTAGAACAACATCCTGAAGAAATAGTGATGCAGTTGCAACCAGCAAGTTCAGGTTTTGAAGTTATGCTGAATAACCCCAATGATATAAACATCCACAAGATGTGCCTGGTAATGCAGGTACTAGCCAAGGCAGCTGAGACCAGGGCAATTACAGAGTCCTTGAATATACTGCTGACTAAGTTTTTTGAAGCTGAATTTACAAGATTCTTAGTACAATTTACATTAAAAGTTACTTTTGATAAAGTTGAACCGCATTATTTACAAATTTACTTTGAAAACCTGTGGATAATTTTAGATAAATTTTGTCATGCAATGCCAAATTTAGCTATGGATCAAGTCTTTTTGCTAAATGGAAGCTGCATCATGGCAATGAACCAAGTGTCCCAGTCCCAGTTTTCGGAACTTATCACAAAATATGAAGACACCAAAACATTTCTTGAGATGGAAAAGCAAAACTGGCAGTCCCAATGTCAGGAAACATCCAGACGCCATTTTAAGAGATGGCAAGATGACCTTCAACCACCTGAAAACTTCAGAGAACTGTCCATAGAACCAACATCCATAGAGCTTAATGACATGGATAAACCATTTCTTCGCAGAAATATTATTCAGGGAAAATACGAGGATGTTGAACACTATTTAGACGTACAGTTCCGTTTGCTCAGAGAGGATTTTGTGAGGCCGTTGAGAAATGGTATCCAAGGGATAAAAAGAAATGAACATTCACATAATAGAGATCTCTATGTTTACAAAAATGTCAAAATAGTTGATGCTGACATCAAACATTTTAAACTGATCGACGTTGTTAAACTTACATTGCCCGAAAAACTTCAAGCAGAAAATTCCAAGAGACTTATGTTTGGAAACCTTGTGTGCCTTACTAGTGACAACTTTGATCATATTTTATTTGGATCTGTTGTCGAAAGGAGTCCTGAAATGCTAAGGAACGGCTTGTTAGGTATAAAGATTGAATCTGAAGTTGTAAAGAAAACACACAGAAATTTTACCATGGTTGAGTCAAAGTCATACTTCACAGCTTACAAACATGTGCTACTTGCACTTCAGAGGATTACAGAAAATACCTTCCCAATGGAAGATTTCATTGTCCATGTTGATAATAATATGGTTCCTCCAGATTATGTGACTCCTCAGACTACGTATGACTTAAGGGTGATGCTTAGAAAGGATATGATGAAGACATCTGAAGTATACAGCAAGTTATTCAAACCAAGAAAGGAACCTATTGCTCCAGTGGCCCAAGTAATTCCTGCTTTGCAAAATGTACACGTAATGAGAGAACTTGACTTCTGGCCGTCATGTAATGATTTAAGAATTGATGAATCACAGCGCAGAGCTTTAAAGAGTGCTCTTACAAGTAAGCTAACCATTATACAAGGTCCACCTGGAACTGGTAAAACTTTCATAGGTCTTAAAATTGCTCAGGTCTTGCTTCATAACAGTGAGCATTGGAAAAGGGAGAGAAAAGACACTCCTATATTAGTAGTGTGCTTCACAAACCATGCACTTGATCAGTTCTTAGAGGGAATGTTACCATTCACAAAGAACATTGTTAGAGTTGGAGCAAGAACTAAGAGTGAAATCATTAAGGATTTTCAGATTAGCAACCTTGTAAAGGAGATTCGCTCTAGACGAGTAACACCTTTCGCAATTCGCGAGAATTCTGGTGAAGTTATAAGACAGCTAAAAACACAAGAATCAGAAGTCCGAACTATGCGAAAAAATGTGCAAGATCTCAGAAACCCCACTGGAATTCTGAGTTTTGACGAGTTGATAAATCACGGCATTATCCCGGAAAAAATTCTTTGTCAGTTCCAAAGGCAGCATTCAGACATTGTCATGTATCTGTTGGACCCTCGTTTCATTAATGGTATTGAGAGTGATGCATTCAGAATGTCCCCTACTATGGCAGTTGGAGAAATAACTACCAATCATAGGTCAGAAGTTGAAGATGTTTGGTTTGATGCTGTTGACCTTTATGGTGAAGAAGAAGAAGGTAGGATGTTGGATGATGACATTGATATTGAAATCCCTGGAATCCCAGCTTCAACTCGTAGGTGTGCCCTCAGGTATAGCGTAACTCTTTGGGGACTGGAATCCTCCATAAGGGACTGGAATGAATTGAAAGAAAGTGAAGGTGCAGATGCTTTGGCGTGTGAAAAGGAAATTCGCAAGCGAAATGTTAGTCTCACACTGCTCACTCATGGTTTGAAGGTTCCATTTGATGAAAAGAGGGCAAAATCTCTTGAAAAATACAGCATATCATCACTGCATTTCTATGACCGCTGGCTTTTGTATAAACTGTGGATTCACAAACTAGCTGAAAAATTGGTCAAAGATCTACGTAAGGTGGAAGATAGATTTGAACAGACTGCTACAGTTTACAATGAAGTGAAAGATCAAGAGTATTTACATGTGATGCGGCATGCCTCTGTAGTTGGAATGACAACCACAGGAGCAGCACAATATAATTGTGTATTACAGGCATTGCAACCTTCCATCGGTAAGTCTTCCTAACGTTTTCTCATATTGTAAATGTTTATTTTAACATATGGATCAGAAATTAGATTTTACAATTAGTTCCTTATTGCCACAATATGACATAAAAGAAAGCCACCACTCGTATGAAATATAATTTTTCATATATTGAGGAAAGTGTAATTTAATTAGTTATCAAGCTACCATAACTCCCAAAAGGTGAACTAATAATTACGTTTGAATAGCATGACAAAATTTTTGTGTAGTATATTTGATGATTAAAAGGTCATGTATTATTTATACCCTATACATATTTTACCCTATTTTGAACTATTTACCTTATTTTTATGTATACCTTAACTAGTCTCTGTACAGAAATATATATATGATGAAATATATGTTTTGATGTTACTGTTTTTAAAATGATTTATTTTAATTGATCTCTATTTCTTAGATCGTTTATTTATTTCCTTTCCTGACTATGCTATTTTTCCCTGTTGGAGCCCTTGGGCTTATAGCATCTTGCTTTTTCAACTAGGGTTGTAGCTTAGCTATTAGTAATAACAACAACAACCAAAAGTCAATATTGTGATGTGAATTTTCATGCAGATACTCTACTTTCTAATTTTAAGAATTTTACTATCTTGTTAAACCCTTTCAAGTTACAGTATTTCTATTAAGAAATTCATTTTCCAATACAGAGAGACTCAACCTACTGCTATTTCATTCATATATAAAGGCCCATGTAGCAGCTCTGATTGTAAAATTTTGAATTTTCATCTATCAGAACTGTTACAAGGGCATTTTTATATGTATGAAATGGCAGTAGGTCGAGGCTTTATGTATTGGAAAGTAAAATCCTTTTAAAAAAGTAACTTTATAGGGGGTGTTAAACTGAAAGGTGTAACAAGACGCTGTACTGAAATTCAAAATTGGAAAGAACCTATATATAAATTTATGTCCCAATACTGACTTTATTCTTGCTGTAAGATACATATTTCTGTTCAGAGGACTGACTTTAGTTCAGGTTTACTGAAGTAGGTGAATATATACTAATTTAGGCATTATCAAGATAAGTAGGACCTGACCATGAACCATGGTTTCAAGTTGTAATACAGTACTCTAGCTTTGTTAGGGAAGCAAACACCCTAATTGTTCCAGTGTCACTTATTATTTCCAAATAACCTTTACTTAACCAAACATTCATAATGATTCATGTAGGGAAACTTGTCATTCAATTACTGTACCTGGTTTTATAAAAAGATTTAAAATTGTATTTCTTAAGGTAGTGCTGTAGGTGATTTCTTAACAGCGTTTCTGAAGTTTCGGGATTCACAATGATAACAGAATGCATAACTTTTGTGTGAATTGAAAATCGTTATAGTATAGTGTACTGTATAATATATAAACTGCATGGTTCTGGTCATTTGTTCCGTAACTGGAATACAAACCTTCACTATTTAATAGGGGTATTACTTTTGGCCAAGCTGAAAGGACGAGGCATTAAGATTTAGCGAAGGTTAACAACCCATCCCGCTAGTTAGGGGGGCTAGGGGGGGTAGCTAGCTACCCCCTTCACTTATACACCTATGACTGTGCTTCACTTTACTTTTGGCTCAGAGGGTGAGCGGTTGTTGCCGCTTTTCCTCTTCTCTTATTTTCGACTGCCATTAATCTTTGTCTTTTTCTACTTCTATACATATGGAAGCATTTTTAATGTTGTTATATAAATATTGTAGCTTTCCTTACAGTGTATGTTGCTGTTTGTGTGATACCGCAGTACATAAGGTTCTCAAGGATGGAGAACCTTTTCCCCCATGGACATTGGTCATCCCATTGGTGGATAGCTTTCCATGAGACTCGGCCGCTGCGGCAGGGGAATAGTCATCTTTTGGATACTCCTCCTTTCAGCTGTTGCTGTCGCCTTCCACTCTACTGTATTTAGAATCTGTTTGGGGAAGGGAGTGCGTCCTTCTGAGAGCTTGACTTTGTTCTTGCTCTTTCTCAAGGTCATCGCCTCTCACTTTTCATGGGCGGGTGGCAGTATACTCTGCCAGGGGAGCACCTTCTATGTTCAGGGGTTAGGTTGTACTTCCAAATGGTTTCTTCATTAAGTGAAATTATAAATGTTTGTAATTTTACTTTTCAGCTTCATCTCTGCAGGAACCCCTTTCCCACCGGAGGGTTGAGTGGTTCTCCCAAGTAGTGAATATTCTTAACCGAATGAATTAATTGAAATTTTTGTTTTGTTACAGTTTTTTTGCTGGCATTCTCCTCCCGTCGATGTCGGCTGGGGAAGGGAGTGCGCAGTCCTTATTTTGTGTCTGTTCTCGCAGTGGAAACCTCTCCCGTAATCAGACTAGGTGCTCCTCCCACGGGAGTTTTTGTTAAATAATTTATTGTATTTTTCCTCATTTAGCAATGCCATTCTTATTTGTTTGACAAAGATAGCCGACGTAGAAGAGCAGTGCTGTTCGTGCCTGGTGAATCTGCTGTCACTGCGCCAACACTTTCCTGTCCTGCACCTGTGGCAGCTCCTGATCAGCACACTGTCTTTAAGGAACTAGCTTTGGCTACATTTTCGCATGCAGCGGGCTCTGCAGATCTTCAAGTTGAACAAGGCTTGTTGATAGGTAGCAAAGAGCTCTGCCCGGAGGTCTGCCTCCAGGGGTTGGACTACTTTCCCTTCCGAGGGAGAGTTATTCTCACCAGGTGTTGGGTTGTCTTCCCTTCCGAGGGAGAACTTCCCTTCATCATCATCATCACATTGACACAAATTACTGTTGCTGTTTCTACGCATAATACTACGCTCCCCCCCCCCCTTGGCTGAGTCAACTCTTCCGTTGAGCCCGGAGCAAAGGCCGAGGCAAGTCTCCTGCGAATGTTCACCTCTCGTTTGTGAGAGAGGCCATCATAGAGACTCCTCTTCAGAGGCCTGTTGATCCGCCTTCCCCTTCGGGAGTTCGTCACCGTGGTCTTGGATCCCATCGTTCCCGTCCTTCTCCTGATTCTTCGGACTCGCCTGCTCGTCAACGAATCCCGCTTCGTGATGCACCGTCGAGGTCTCATTTGTGAGCCTATCCCAAGGATGCTTGCCCTTTCAAAGGGCACTTCCTGTCTCAAGATCATCGTTTGGCTGTTCGCTGACCAGCTGTTCCGACCTATTGTACAGTAGTTCGTCATTCTCCAGTCTCGCCAGTCGCTGATCACCAGTGCCGATAGCAATCGTCAACTTGGTGATTGTCCGTTTGCCGATCTCCTGCCGATCGTCGATCACTAGCTCGCCGATTGCCAGTGTACTGATTGCCAACTCGCCAATCGCTAGCTCACCGCGTGCTTACTCGTCAATGAACCCCGGTTCATGACGAACCGTCAAGGTCTCGTTCGCGAGCCTATTGCCAGCACGTCGACTGCCAGCTCGCCGATTGCTAGCTCACTGCGCACCTACTTGTTAATGAACCCCGGTTTATAACACACCGTCCAGGTCTTATTTGCAAACCTCTCCTGAGGATATTTGCCCTTCCCTATGGCACATCCTGTCTCCAGATCATCGTCCAGCTGTTCGACCTACAGCAGCTCGTCTTTCTACTAGCTCCAGCCTCGCCGATCGCTAGCTCAATGATCGCCGATGATTAGCTCGCCAATCTCAGATTACCAGCTCTCCGATCGATAGCTCGTCTTTCTCCGATCGTTGACCTCCAGTCTTGCCGATTGCTAGCTCGCCAATCGCCAGCTCACCGACCACCTATTGCTAGGGCGCCGATCGCCGAATGGTAGTTTGTCTTTCACCAATAGCCAATCATCAGCTTGCTGATCGCTAGCTCGTCTCTTTCTCCGATCGTCGACCTCCAGTCTCGCTGATCGCTGATTCCCAGCTCACTGATAGCCAATTATCAGCTTGCTGTTCTCCAGCTCACCGATAGCCAATTGTCAGCTTGCTGATCACTAGCTCGCTGATCGCCGATCCCTGATAGTCGGCTATTGGTAGCTTGCAGATCACTAGCGCTCCGATTGCCTTTCATCGATCGTCTTTCACCGATCATTAGGTCAACACTCCGATCATGAAACCTTACTCTAACAATCTGTGTGTCAATCGCCAGCACTCCGAGCGTCCTCTCAGAGCTCCGAGCATTGACCACCAATCTCTGGCTCGCCGATCATCAACTACAGTAGTCGATCATTGAACCATACTGCTGTCCTCAGCTTATCGGATCATCCGCCAGCTGGCCTATTTTGTGGCACTCCGATCAACAGCTCATTGATCGCCAGCTTACCTTGCCAGCTCAACGGTTGCCAGCCTACCTTGCCAGATCAACGATTGCCGATCGCAAGTCACCGATTGCCGATCTCTGATCACCCTGTCGATCGTCGATTGTCTGCACGTGCTTTTACCAATCGTTGATCTCCAGGTCATCGATATCCGATCACCAATAGGAATCTCGCTGATCACCTTTCGCCTGTTACCTCAGACTCTCCTCGGTCTTGTCGTTTGCCAGCCTTACGGCCCTCGTCAAACCTTCACCTGCTCATCAACGAACGCCGGTCCTCGACTCTCCAGGTAGTTGCAACCACCCAGTCGCTCAACCTTAGATGACCCGTCGGCATATCTCCTTTCGCCATTCAACAATGGTTACCCGCTTGCTGACTAATCTCGGCGTCAATGACCTTAGATGTCATGATTCCTGAAAACGTTAAATCAATCAATCAATCGCTGACTAATCTAGCAGTTTAGCTTTCACTTTTGGCTCTTTGATGGCCAACTCGCTGATTGTCAAGTCAACATGAACTTAGATAGGCTTTCAAATGCAAGAGAGAAAAGGGGCATATTGATATTGCATGTATGAAATTGTAATGTAAAGTTGTACAATACTATGTGCTGCATTACTAACATAGTACAGTGATGCCTCGCAACACGAAATTAATTGGTTCCGTAAGGGCTTTCGTAAAGTGATTTTTTTCGTGTAGGGAGTCACCTTTTACATGTAAATAGCCTAATTCGTTCCAGACCCTAGAAAAACACTTCATTAAATGATTATCAAAAGGATATGCACCACTAAACAGTACCAAATATATGAAAAGTAGTCTATTTTGATCATTTAATAATAAATTAAAAATTGATAATCTGAAAAAGAAGTATTTAATTTGAGCAAACAGTAAAAATACAGTAACAAAATTGTGGAACCCTACTTGGAGTGAGGCGATATGCGAGAGCGAAGTGCGGGGTGGTAGAGGAGGATGAAAACATTTACATACAAGTGGCAGAAAACGTAAACACTGAAATTTACAAAACAGAATTATAAATGACAGAAAACATTAACACTTAATTTTAGGAAACTCATCTACAAATGACAGGCAGGAATAACTTTATGATAAACTTAAAATAAAATTTCTTTTTTTTCCTTTTTCTATTTTTTTCTTACTTTAAGTTTTCTATTTTCTAAATTTAATTACACTACGTATTTTCTTCATCACTGCCACTTTTCTTAGCTGGCGCTTGTTCTGCTTCTACCAAAGGTCCCTAGCTAAAATATTCGTCCAAAGAAGCTTGTTTCTGCCTGTTTCCTCAAATTTTCCTGAGCACACAACCACATGCCAGCCTCGTATTTCTTGATTATGTCCATCTTCATCTCCATGGAAAACATCATCCTCTTCTTTCCCTTGACATCAGCAACTTTCTTTGGACCTATGGCTTATAATGTATCGTAAGTATCACACACGATAACAGTACGTACTGTAAAATTGTTGCAAAATCACAAACACTAAGTCAATGCGTACCATACTGTTGCCAGAACAAGAGGACATAGGAACGCCGATGCGTAGATGCACAATGGGATACAGTGCAGTAGATGTTAACCAGTAGGAGAGCAGGATCTCATGGTGATAACTAGTATCCGAGTAGGGAGATAACCAATGGGAACGCAGAAGGATGGTAGCGAGTTTACGGGCTGGCGGCGCGCGAATTTTAAAATCCGTCCCGGATACGGTCTGGCTCCTGCTCCGTACCGCTTTTCGTTGTCCAAAACATTTTTCATGATCCGAGTCTTAAAATTCTTCGCATCTCCTTCCGTAAAGTGAAAATTTCATAAACCGATTCTTTCGTAGCTAGGCGTTTGACTCTACAGTACTTGACATTCAAGGTACAATTACTCTTTAAGGGTATTCTTACTACTACTACTGTAAGTTTAAGAAAATTTTACCGTCCATAAAGTTAAGATTTTCTTTTCCAAAAATTTCCACGTTCACCTTAGGGTTAAATGTAGCACAAGCAGATAAGGATGTCCAATTGTAAAATTCAAATTAGATCTTGATTTTCCTTCATTAAGCCATATACCTGAACATCATTTGTGCTCTTTTACCAACACTATAATTTTATCTCTATTACAGTAATCATTGAAGAGGCTGCAGAAATTTTAGAAGCCCATGTAATAACAGCTCTAACACACGCGTGCAAGCATCTTATCATGATAGGTAAGTAGAGCAAAATAATTGTGCAATCAGTGCTTTGCATCAGGAATTTAATTGTATAATTTCTCAAGTTTATAGACAGACTATTTTTAATATTAGACTATTAATTATTTTTTATTGTTCACAGTAGTTATTCCTTTGTAGCAGTACATTTGCTAATGGCCTATTTTTTCATATACCCTATTTCCCATTGATTAATGATATACTTTATCTTTTGTTGTCTGATTAAAGTTAGATATTATTTTAATGCATTCAGTTGGACCACAAAGTCATTTAAAGAAATGCAAAAGAAACCTGGAGTTCATTTGAGAGTGATAGCAAAAATTTAATGGAACAAGAAATATGGAAGAATATAGACGGATTCTAAGAGACCAGATGGAAAAATGGAAAATTTGAAAGTCAGAAGGGAATGGAATTTAGGCCCAAGAGACAGTGCAGAAAACATCAAATACTAAACCACATTAGTAAAAAACTTCCCCACCTTAGAGCTCCCTTAGACAGTACTCTACATGTTCCAGCAATGGTGAGCTGTCTAATTTGGGTAGTCTTTTAATACTCTGAGTACATTTATATAACAAATTTCTTAAAAGGTTGTTACTTTGTTAGGTGATCACCAGCAGCTGCAGCCTAGTGCCACCGTGTATGAGTTGTCTACAAAGTTTAATTTGGGGACGTCCCTGTTTGAGCGGCTCATCAAGAACAAAGTCTCGTAAGTATATACAGTATAATTGTGTCAGATATGAATTTAGGTTCTATTAATTTCTTATATTTAAAGAAAAAAAAAACTAACCTTTAAACTAAAATTAATTCAGATGTGTAAAGAGAGTTGTAGAACAATGTAGGGGGTTGCAGATGAGAATTCATTAATCACAACTGGTGATAGTTTTTTCCCCAATTTACCACCACTTGTCTATTGTTGATATACTCAATATTATACTGTGTATGAAACTGAAATTTCATGTTGGTGGAATACTTTTTATTGCTTCCTTTTCATTTAGATATATTATCATTTGTGCAATGTACAAAATAAATTTAGTACTGTATACGTTTCATATACATCTGATTTTTTAATTTGGTTTTCTTGTTTTTATTTAACTATCGTGTATAGTTTTTATGGGCATAGACAGAGGATAGTCACTTTATTCAACTTTTCAGTTGATAGTCGGTAGTGTATGATTTTTTTTTTTTTTTTTTATTAAATTACCCTGGAAATGAATCAAGACGACCAAATATCTACATGAACATGTAAATTGGAGAAAGTTAAGGGAAAAAAAAAAGTCATAAGATTATGGGAAGAGACTGAAGGGAGCAGATGAAGTTAAAGAATGGAAACCATGCAATTGGGCTGAAGGCACTCAGCAGAGAACAACCTTTAATTGCATCCACTGAACAGTATTGTACTGAAACCATATATAATTGCATAATCTTATAGGATGATACATTTCTGAAGGAGATATCTGGGAGTACTTTTTAAGTGCTTTAGTTTTTTATTTAATTTTCATTTGAGTCAGTATGTAAAGTTGGTTAGGCTGAGTAATTATGATGTACTGCACAATATATAATAAGTTATAAAATCAAATACTGTAACTTTATTTTTTCAATATTAATCTTACCTGATGATCATGTAGCTGTCAACTCTGTTGCCCGACAGAAATCTAAGGTCGGGATACGCCAGCGATCGCTATACAGGTGGGGGTGTACACAACAGCGCCATCTGTCGAGTAGGTACTCAGGTACTTCTTGTCAACAAGAACTCAATTTTTCCTCTGTCGTGCCACCGTCAAGACCTACTTGGATACGCTGTTGTTTCTGGAGTTGTTTTTCACGATTTTGGTGATGTATTCGCTCTAGATTTTAGCCTTCGCTATTCAGGAACCTTTATCATTAGCTTATCAAGCTTTTTGATTAAATTTGGATTAATTATTAACGAACTTTGCTAGATTTTGGAATTCCCCCTTGACTATTTCTACTATTCAAGATGTCTGACCATTCTCAAGTCCCTAAGTACAGGCAGTGTAGCGTTAGGGCTTGTTCTAGGCGTCTTCCGAAGGCCTCTATAGATCCTCACACCGTTTGTTCCAATTGTAGGGGTAAATCCTGTCAATTGGAAGATCGATGTGAGGAATGCGCTGGGCTTTCGGAATTCGATTTTAATGAATTCCTTAAAAATGCACGTAGGCTAGAGAAGGATAGGATCAGGAGGAGTTCTTCTCGCTCTTTTGATTTTTCCTCTCCCCATGCCCCTCAACCTATTCCTTCCCCTGTAGTGGTGACTCCCGACCCTGCTACTAGTGCTCAACCCTCCATGGCGGACATGATGCGTGCCATTCAAGCTCTTGGTGACAGAGTGGAGTCATTAGCTAATGACCGGAATCAACTTTTGGCAGATGTCAAAGAGTTGAAAGCGCAAAGTGCAGTGGGAAGTGTAGTGAGTGCAAGTGAAGTGAAAAGTGTCAGTGTCAGTGTTGCGCATGAGGGTACATCTGTTCGTGCCAGTCGTCCTCCCAGTCCGGGACCTCTTGCAAGCTCCCAAGCCCAGGGGAGAAGCAATGTCGAAGGACCAAAGGGTTCGGCAGGCCTTGATCAGCGTACGGATGTACCCTCAGTGGTTGCGGACGTATCTGTCAGAGATCGTCCCATCCACAAACAGACGAATGAGCCCTATCATTCCTCGTCTGTGGAAGAAACGTTGGACCAAGGTCTCACGACCTCTCAAGCGTAAGGTCCCTTCCGAGCGAGTCCAACGGCCCAGGTGTAGCCACTGGGTCAGTTCGGACTCGCCACAGTCTTCCGAAGACTGCACACCTCCCAAGAGAGGTAGAGTGGTTCCGCAGCAGGCAACTACTCCGTCTGTTGCCGCACCAACCACGGTAGATCCTAAGTGGTCCATGCTGCAGACTATGCAGTCTCAGCTTGCTTCCTTTATGCAGGAGTATCGTGCTGAGAAGGTTGACTCTGCACCAGTTAACCTACAACCTGCCACGGTTGTGCGCTCAGCAGATACTGCGGCTGCCTGCTCCCACACTCCACCTGTGAGAGCTCCACCACCGATGCGCAGTCCACCCTGCCAGACGCATGTTCATGCTGCACCCTCCGTTGACATGCGTGAGCTACCGCATCAGCAGTGGGAAGGTGCTGTCGAGCTGCCGTGTTTTGACACAATGCGGCATGCTCCGCAACCCATGCGGCATGCTCCGCAACCCATGCGGCATGCTCCGCAACCCATGCGGCATGCTCCGCAACCCACGGCAGTCCCTCCCACGCACCAGCACTCTGCTTTTGTTGTTGCCAGCTCGCAGACTGACCAGCAGCGGCATGATGTTGGATCCGCAGCAGCTACGCATGCACCCGTGCTGCCGGATTCAGCCGTTCAGCTTTCTGCTCCACCTTTGCCACTTCCTCCTCAGCTTTCGGATGATGGAGTATCTGATGACGAGGCTGCGCATTTGGACGATCCGCACTCCGACTTAGAAGAACCCAAGTCTACGCCGCCCTCCTTAGACTTTCGGAAAGTCCTTGCCTTGTTCAGGGACTTGTATCCGGAACAGTTTGTGTCTGCAACCCCTCGCTCTCCTCCCTCCGAGTTTGCTCTGGGCATGCAGTCAGCAGCTCCTGCCTTCACCAAACTTGTACTCGCACGCTCATCCAAGAGAGCTTTGAGGGTTATGGGAGAGTGGTTGCAGTCCAAGAAGCAGCTGGGAAAGACTGCTTTCATCTTTCCGCCTACCAAGCTTGCTTCCAAATCTAGCGTCTGGTATGCCACGGGAGAGGAACCCGGCTTGGGAGTTCCTGCCTCTGCCCAGGGCGACTTCTCAAGTCTGGTTGACTCTCCCCGCAGGCTGGCTATGAGACGATCTAAGATTTGCTGGTCCTTTTCTGACATGGATCATCTGTTGAAGGGAGTCTTTCGTGCTTTTGAGATCTTCAACTTCCTCGATTGGTGTTTGGGAGCGTTAAGCAGAAAGACTTCCCCTTCGGATAAGGACTCTGCCATGCTTATCATGTCTAGCATGGACAAAGCCATTCGGGATGGGTCTGGTGAGCTTGCGGCTTCGTACGTGTCGGGAGTGCTTAAGAAGAGAGAACATCTTTGCTCCTTCTTGTCGGCTGGGATCACTCCTTGCCAGAAGTCGGAATTGTTGTTTGCTCCGCTCTCCAAGTGTCTCTTTCCGGAAGAGCTGATCAAGGGGATGGCTGCCTCGTTGATCCAGAAGGATACCCATGACCTGGTGGCGTCCTCCGCACGTAAGGCTAAAGCTTTACCTTCCGTGCCTAGACCTAGGATGGACACACCAGCGTCTAGGTTCATCCCGCCCTTTCGTGGCAGAACCTCCAGCAGAGGAGGTACCCGTGCCGACAGTCACCGTGGCAAATCGAAGAAGGGTTCCAAGTCCTCAAAAGGCAGAATCTGACTGCCTACCTCTCCAGACAGCAGTGGGAGCCAGGCTCAAGAACTTCTGGCAAGCTTGGGAGAGCAGAGGTGCAGACGCTCAGTCTGTGAAGTTGCTAAGGGAGGGGTACAGGATTCCGTTCTGCCGCAGTCCCCCTCTAGCAACGTCTCCCATCAACCTCTCTCCCAACTACAAGGAGAAGGACAAGAGGCTAGCGTTGCAACAAGAGGTGTCGCTCTTGCTACAAAAGGGAGCGGTAGTCATAGTCCGGGACCATCAATCCCCGGGCTTCTACAACCGTCTCTTCCTGGTAGCGAAGAAGACAGGAGGTTGGAGACCGGTGCTGGACGTCAGTGCTCTCAATGCTTTTGTCACCAAGCAGACGTTGACAATGGAGACGACGAAGTCGGTCCTAGCAGCGGTCAGGAAGGAAGACTGGATGGTCTCGTTAGACCTGAAAGACGCGTACTTTCATGTTCCCGTCCATTCAGACTCCCAACCTTTCCTAAGGTTCGTCTTTGGAAAGGTCGTGTACCAGTTCCAAGCCCTGTGCTTTGGCCTAAGCACGGCACCTCTTGTGTTTACCAAACTGATGAGGAATATTGCCAAATTCCTTCACTTGGCAGACATCAGAGCCTCCCTCTATTTGGACGACTGGCTTTTAAGAGCTCCGTCAAGTCGTCGCTGTCTGGAGAATCTCAGATGGACTATGGATCTGACCAAGGAATTGGGCCTCCTGGTCAATATAGAGAAGTCCCAACTCGTCCCATCCCAAACCATTGTCTATCTAGGTATGGAGATTCAGAGTCGAGCTTTTCGGGCTTTTCTGTCGCCCCCAAGGATCAGTCAAGCCCTAGAATGCATCCAGAGCATGCTGAGAAGGAACCGATGTTCAGTCAGGCAGTGGATGAGTCTAACAGGGACACTTTCATCGCTGGCCCAGTTCATCGAGTTAGGGAGACTCCACCTCCGCCCCCTTCAGTATCATCTAGCTGCTCACTGGAGAAAGGACATGACGCTAGAGGCGGTCTCAGTGCCTATTTCCGAAGAGATGAGGTCTACACTGACGTGGTGGAAGAACAGCATTCTTCTCAAGGAAGGTCTACCATTGGCTGTTCAGACCCCCGACCACCGTCTCTTCTCGGACGCTTCGGACACGGGCTGGGGTGCGACACTGGACGGACAGGAATGCTCGGGCACGTGGAATCAGGAGCAAAGAACACTTCACATCAACTGCAAGGAGTTGTTGGCGGTTCATCTGGCCTTGATAAACTTCAAGTCCCTCCAGCTAAACAAGGTGGTGGAGGTGAACTCCGACAACACCACAGCCTTGGCGTACATCTCCAAGCAAGGAGGGACTCATTCGAGGAAGCTGTTCGAGTTCGCAAGGGACCTCCTCATTTGGTCAAAAGATCGAAAGATTTCGTTGGTAACGAGGTTCATTCAGGGCGACATGAATGTCATGGCAGATCGCCTCAGCCGGAAGGGTCAGGTCATCCCCACAGAGTGGACCCTTCACAAGAATGTTTGCAGCAGACTATGGGCCCTGTGGGGTCAGCCCACCATAGATCTATTCGCTACCTCGATGACCAAGAGGCTCCCGATGTATTGTTCTCCGATTCCAGACCCAGCAGCAGTTCACGTGGATGCCTTTCTTCTGGATTGGTCCCATCTAGACCTGTATGCGTTCCCTCCGTTCAAGATTGTCAACAGGGTACTTCAGAAGTTCGCCTCTCACGAAGGGACACGGTTGACGTTGGTTGCTCCCCTCTGGCCCGCGAGAGAATGGTTCACCGAGGTACTGCAATGGCTAGTGGACGTTCCCAGGACTCTTCCTCTAAGAGTGGACCTTCTGCGTCAGCCGCACGTAAAGAAGGTACACCCAAGCCTCCACGCTCTTCGTCTGACTGCCTTCAGACTATCGAAAGACTCTCAAGAGCTAGAGGCTTTTCGAAGGAGGCAGCCAGAGCGATTGCCAGAGCAAGGAGGACATCCACTCTCAGAGTCTATCAGTCAAAATGGGAAGTCTTCCGAAGCTGGTGCAAGGCGAATGCAGTTTCCTCAACCAGTACCTCTGTAACGCAGATAGCTGACTTCCTTTTACATCTAAGGAATGTAAGATCCCTATCAGCTCCTACGATCAAAGGTTACAGAAGCATGTTGGCAGCGGTTTTCCGCCACAGAGGCTTAGATCTTTCCACCAACAAAGATCTTCAGGACCTCCTTAAGTCTTTTGAGACCTCAAAGGAGCGTCGGTTGACCACACCAGGCTGGAACCTAGACGTGGTTTTAAGGTTCCTGATGTCAGCAAGGTTCGAACCGCTTCAATCAGCCTCTTTTAAGGATCTCACATTAAAGACACTTTTCCTCGTTTGCTTAGCAACAGCTAAAAGAGTCAGTGAGATTCACGCCTTCAGCAGGAACATAGGTTTTACATCTGAAACGGCTACATGTTCCTTGCAGCTTGGTTTTTTAGCTAAAAACGAGCTTCCTTCTCGTCCTTGGCCCAAGTCGTTCGAGATCCCAAGCCTGTCCAACTTGGTGGGGAACGAACTAGAGAGAGTACTTTGCCCAGTAAGAGCTCTTAAGTACTATTTAAGATGTACAAAGCCATTACGAGGACAATCAGAAGCTTTATGGTGTTCTATCAAGAAACCTGCTTTACCGATGTCTAAGAACGCAGTTTCTTATTACATCAGGCTTTTGATTAGAGAGGCCCATTCTCATCTGAAGGAAGAAGACCTTGCTTTGCTGAAGGTAAGGACACATGAAGTTAGGGCTGTCGCTACTTCAGTGGCCTTCAAACAGAACCGTTCTCTGCAGAGTGTTATGGATGCAACCTATTGGAGAAGCAAGTCAGTGTTCGCATCATTTTACCTCAAAGATGTCCAGTCTCTTTACGAGAACTGCTACACCCTGGGACCATTCGTAGCAGCGAGTGCAGTAGTAGGTGAGGGCTCAACCACTACATTCCCATAATCCCATAACCTTTTTTAATCTTTCTCTTGAAATGCTTTTTATTGTTGTTTTTTGGGTTGTACGGAAGGCTAAGAAGCCTTCCGCATCCTGGTTGATTTGGCGGGTGGTCAAATTCTTTCTTGAGATGCGCCTAGATTAGAGGTTGTGATGAGGTCCTTTAGTATGGGTTGCAGCCCTTCATACTTCAGCACCTAGGAGTCGCTCAGCATCCTAAGAGGATCGCTAGGCTCAGTAAGGAAGACGTACTTAAAAAGGCAGAGTAATGGTTCAAGTCGACTTCCTTACCAGGTACTTATTTATTTTATGTTTGTTATTTTGAATAACTGCTAAAATGAAATACGGGATACTTAGCTTCTAATGTTAACATGTATGCTGGTCTCCACCCACCCCCCTGGGTGTGAATCAGCTACATGATCATCGGGTAAGATTAATATTGAAAAATGTTATTTTCCTTAGTAAAATAAATTTTTGAATATACTTACCCGATGATCATGAATTTAAGGACCCTCCCTTCCTCCCCATAGAGAACCAGTGGACCGAGGAGAAAATTGAGTTCTTGTTGACAAGAAGTACCTGAGTACCTACTCGACAGATGGCGCTGTTGTGTACACCCCCACCTGTATAGCGATCGCTGGCGTATCCCGACCTTAGATTTCTGTCGGGCAACAGAGTTGACAGCTACATGATCATCGGGTAAGTATATTCAAAAATTTATTTTACTAAGGAAAATAACATATTTTACATGAAAAATGTAATGAGGAAAATTTCTATCACTTAACCATATTTGGGCCACGAATAAACTTTTCTAAACTCTGCATGGGACACCCGCATTACTTTTAGTGTTTGACTGCTGTCAAGTCAACTTCTTTATTCTTCCATCATGGTTCCATCATATTTTTTGATATATCAGAATTTTTCTCTTTTATAAATTATCAGGTATGAATCCTTAGAGTACCAGCATCGTATGAGACCAGACATATCTCGCCTGCTGGTCCCATCTATTTATCCAAACTTGAAAGATCATGAATCGGTTCATGAATACCCTCACATTAAAGGCATGGTGAAAGATATCTTCTTCATCACTCATACACACCATGAAGATAAGGTATGTATCTTTAGAAAAATAATTTGAAAGTCTGCATATCAATGTGAATTTTGTATCAACTTGCAAAATACAGTACAGTGAACCCTCGCTACTTCGCGGTTCGACCATCGCGGATTCACCACTTCGCGGATTTTTTTCATAACCCATGTATATACATATATCGCGGATTTTCCGGAAATTTCGAAAAATCCGCGATGTGACCGATGGTGCGAGATTGGAGAAAGTGAGGAAAATTGAATCATGATTGATTTTCAATATAAATGAAACTTTGAGGAGCAACAAAGATATCATTTGTTAGAGAGATAGAGAGAGGTAAGGAATGGGAGGTAGTGAAAAGTAGCCCACAGAGAGAGAGAGGTAGAGGTAGAGAGAGAGAGGTAGAGGTAGAGAGAGAGAGGTAGAGGTAGAGAGAGAGAGGTAGAGGTAGAGAGAGAGGTAGAGGTAGAGAGAGAGAGAGAGAGAGAGAGAGAGAGAGAGAGATAGGTAGAGAGAGGTAGAGAGAGAGAGGTAGAGAGAGAGAGAGAGAGAAAGAGAGAGAGATAGGTAGAGAGAGAGAGAGAGAGGTAGAGGGGAGTTTAAATGTAATAAACAAAAAAATTTGATAGGTTATAACACATTGGTGCTTATGTAATATCAACTGTATACTGTAGACGGTTTGAATAAGTTAAGAAATGGTATAAACAATACTTTGTTAGTGTATTCGTACACACTCAAGAGCGGCAGCTAGATGACAGCTGATCTAATCACAGCCAAAAGTAAAACAAAAAGAAGTCAACAATACTCGATTTTTAAAACACACCCGAAATTTAAAAACAAAAGTACACGCTTTCTTAATGTGTAATTAACTATTTAAAGAGTGGCAATTTTCTAGAATAAAATGATTTTTCCCAAAAAATAGTGGTTTGCTGATGAAATCGGATGCCGTATTTTTAGCTATGATTGAAATGGGTGTAGACTCGGCCTAATTTTTTCGTTTTGTATTTAATTGACACTAAGAAAACTAATTTTAGTTTCTTCATCTAAATGTAAGTATTGTATAACACGAAGAGAGAGAGAGAGAGAGAGAGAGAGAGAGAGAGAGAGAGAGAGAGAGAGAGAGAGAGAGAGAGAGAGAGAGATGAATCAGCTGTTGTAATCAAATGGCGTGTTTTTGTTTCGTGAGAATTTCATCGCCACGACTATAACAACAACATACTGTACTGAACTTTACAGTATTATACAGACTACTGTAATATGATAAAGTAAAATATTTGTAATCTATTTTATATGAAATGGGGCTATTTTTTTTTTGTTTAAAATTTACATTTACGTATGTAAAACAACTCTCTCTCTCTCTCTCTCTCTCTCTCTCTCTCTCTCTCTCTCTCTCTCTCTCTCTCTCTCTCTCTCTCTCTCGTAGATTGTTTTCCTGCTTTGCTACGTATGTATGATTTTATATAGATACGGTAAATAATATTTGTAATAACATATTTTATAAAAGCTTTTACTGTAATATCATTATTTATCACTTTCATCATGCTCGTTAAATTCCTTAGTTTGTTTACTGAGCGTACTTTATGACGCCGTCGTTTCAGGCGGCGTCATAAAGAAAAACATTTCAAATGGAAGTCCTAAGAAAAATTAAGTAAAACATTGGTAATAACAAAATCAACATACTGTACTGAATAATCAATATAATCGATGCAAAAACTAACCTATCCACAGATGTGTAAATGCGTTTGTTTCTTCATTATGATCAGAGAAACGTAAACAAAACATTGATTGCCATTTTTTATCGTGCTTTTTGGCGTGTTTAGGAAACGCATGATATAAAGTCGCCTTTAATATTTATGCCTGTTTTAGTTTAGGGTACTGTAGTACATGCATTAAGTGTTCTGTACATTAAAGGGTAATTTGTTAACAGTACTACGTACAAGGGAAGGTTTTAAAAGTCTGAATATACATGTTAAATAAATAGGTAAATATGGTGTCACTACTTCGCGGATTTTCACCTATCGCGGCCGGGTCTTGAACCTATCTACCGCGATAAACGAGGGTTCACTGTACTGTTGTTCAGCACTTGGAAATTTGTTTGTTTAGATTACAGAACTTGCGTACCAAATGCATCGCCCAATTATCATGTATAGACACGACTTTGAGGTTTGAATTTGAGAAAATTTTACCTGTATGAAAAGGAAAATAATAATTGTTAGGTATTTTAAGGAATTATATATTTGTCGCTAATATAGATAGTAGACTTATGAAACCATTAATTTTCGTTCAAAATTTGAGATATGTAACATTATGAAACTATAAAAAACCAATTTTAATTTTATGATATTTTTTAATGGTCCAGATCCAAAAGTAATGTACATTAATGTACCAAATTGTACCATATAGTATGTACATATGAAATAGTACCGTAATGTCAGTTGATGTAAAAGATTCATGATGAATACACTTAATGGATCGTATAAATATTTTATTTTTATGGTAGTTTCATAAAAAATAAATGGGAAGCGGGAAAGGTGAGAGGGCCTTGTGGTGATAATGGTGTTTTAAGATATGTCAGTAAAGTGGTGGGAGGAACAGGAGACTCTGGTATTCTAGAGGAAAGGGAATATGTATAAGGGTCTTGGCTTTGTCTGGAGTCTTCAGGGTTGCCGTGGTATTGATGGTCGAGAAGTGTGCTATTTAGCTATTTTCATTTGAAGATAAGATTCATGGAAATAGACACGATTATTAAACTAAAATATATTTCCATTCTTACCTTCCTCTTACCTTCCAATGGAAACAGTTTCACCCCTTCCTCTCCACTTTACTTAAGATGATACATAGATGAGAAGTTTTGATGTTGTCTTTCTCTTGTTAATGTAATGTTTTCAGTCACCTCTCTATACATGGAGGTTGGTGGCAGTGTAGCGATTTTTTATTCTTATTTGCAGGTGGCCAAAGTTGGTACTTGCACTTAATAGCAGACTTTTACCCCCAGGCTCTAAATTTCCAACCCTTAACCACCAAGGGGTTATTTTTTTTTCACAGCACATTTTGCAGTATATATTTATTTAAATTGCTCTAACAGCCTTAATTTTTGTCATAGAGAGGTCAGGTTGGTCTCATTCTCTTGGAAAATGCCTGAATTTTTTCAAAAAATTATCAAAAATATGAAAAAAAAAAATTTTATAGCATTTTTTTGCAAGGACGTACCGGTACGTCCATGGGGGTAAAGGGATGGGTTTTGTGAAACGTACCTGTACGTCCTTTGGGGGTAAAAGGGTTAAAAGATTAATATGGAAATACTGTTATAAATTTCAGTTTTAAAATTCTAATTTTGTAGTTGACCAAGTCTTATTTATGTTCTAATGTATTAGAGATTAATCTTTTATCTCTCTTCAATAACATTAAATCTTAAAACTTCTGAAATTATCATTTGAGGACAATAGTTCTATGGATTGTAAACACTTAATGGTAATTAAATAATTTATATTTATAATTGTGCTTTATTTGACAGGGTAACAATGACAACAACACAAAGTCAAATTCACACGAGGCCAAGATGATAATGGCACTCTGTCGTCACCTGATGCTTCAGGGCTATGATCAAGAGGACATAACTGTACTTACCCCTTACACAGGGCAATTTTTCCTGCTTAAGAAGGTATTTATATATGTTCTTATATACAGATAATATATATATTATACACAACTAGGTTGGTTTGCTTTGAACAATCAGACTATAATCTCCACCAATCTGCACTGGCTAGTGTGGTGATCTTGATAGTTTATGTCACCTATTGCCTGTGGATGTCATAAACTGAGTAACAGCTCTGAACTGAATATCTACCCCCCACTGTAAGGCTTAGCGAAAGGTTTTCGCAGCACCTGTAGGTCTGTAGCTGCTCTCACATTTTAACCTTTAGTAAACCTCTGTTACCACTAACATTCTTGTATCTTCTTGTCAAAGTTCTCAACCTGTATTTCATACCAGCTGAACACGAATGAGGAATAAACTCTCAACCCCAGTACTAGCCATTATGCTATTAATTCCTAAATCCAACTCATAATACCTGGGTATAAGTAGGGCCAATGGTGCAAAACAAAATTTATTTTTTCCACAATTCAGTTTTACTTTACACATGTATGAATACAGATTAAACAGGTTTTTTTCTTCTGTTTAATATTTCAAGATGCTATACTAATAATTTTCTTTTTTTCTCCAGTTGCAACGAAAATACATGGAGTGCATTGGAGTGAGAATCAGCGTTGTTGATAATTTTCAAGGTGAAGAAAGCAACATTATTTTGCTGTCTCTTGTCCGGAGTAATGAAGAAGGTAAAGTGGGCTTTTTACGAACGGAAAATCGTATATGTGTTGCACTTTCTAGAGCTAAACAAGGGCTCTATATCATGGGGAACATGGAACAGCTTCAAGAAAGCAGTGAATTGTGGAGTGACATTCAATCAGATCTTACGGATATGGAGGCCATTGGCAGTTCACTTGCAATCAAGTGTGAAAATCATCCTGATGTTGTTAGTCAAGTTTCCTCTGACAAGGATATTTTATTAAAGCACCCAGAAGGTGGTTGTAGGAAACCTTGTTCTGTTCCACTGCCCAAATGTGGCCACAGATGTCCTAAAACCTGTCATATATTAGATTCTGAACATGTAGAAGTCAGATGTCCTTTACCTTGTCCTCTAGTAACTTGTGAACGGAAACATCCCTGCCCACAGAAATGTTGGGAAAAATGTAATCCCTGTATTGTTCCTGTACTAAAGACTTTTACATGTGGACATACCCATAATGTACAATGCCATACTTACTATGAAAAGCACCTCTGTTCAACACGAGTTGAGAAGGTACTCCCTGACTGCCAACATAAAGCCCACATGGCTTGTCATATGGACCCTGCTAAATTTAGCTGCCCTGTGCCTTGTGATATTCGCCTACCATGTGGTCATATGTGTAAAAGAAAATGCCATGTTAAATATGATCCTGATCATGTGGAATACATGTGTGATCAGCCATGTCCAAGGTCACCAGAAGGGTGCTCAGGTAACCATAAGTGTAAAAGATGGTGCTACGAAGACTGTGGTCTGTGTTATATACCTGCAAGTAAAAAAGCCCCTTGTGGTCATACAAATAAAGTTTATTGTTCTACACAATTGGACGAAATAGTTTGTGAGAAGAAATGTAAACGCATCTTGCCATGTGGACATCATTGCCCAAAGCTGTGTAAGGATCCGTGTGGTGGTTGTCGAGTTAAGGTCGGAAAACCTGTTCCAGAATGTCAGCACACAGTACAGGTGAGGGTTTAGTTCCTTATGTTTAGTACTGTTATTTTAGTATTGTACTCTGAATTTTTTAAACCACCAAGTAAAATTGATTCTTTCTTATCCTGAAATTATTTTTGGTAGGCCTATTCATAATCTGCATGAAGTAATTGAATGAATACTGCAAAACTAGTGCCACATCTTCAAAGGTAGTACTATTGATCAACCCTGTTAAATGAAGATTTAGTACCTTAAATTTAATTATTTTATATTATTACAGTAATGATTAAAACAAAATCTTATAGGCGAATACCCACGTGTGCAACACAGATTATAAAGGTTCTTGGAACTGTTGATACAGCTCCAGCTGAATTGCTCTTTCTGTCTCCTTTCTATACCTTAGTCTCTTATCACTCAGTTCTCTAAATTTTCAACTTTGTTCCATTTTCAGTGTTTGTTTGATAAGAATTTTTACGTCTTAGCCCCCTAAAATTGATAATTACCAGTTTTTCAATATTAAACTTACCCGATAATCATGTAGCTGTCAACTCCGTTGCCCGACAGAATTCTACGGGAGGGATACGCCAGCTATCACTATACTAGAAGGGGGTGTACTCACAAGCGCCACCTGTGGCCAGGTACTACAGTACTTGTTGTTGACGCCACCTCACTTTTTCCTCTGTCGTGCTTCCGGCAAGACGTTCTTGGATACGCTTATGATTTTGGAGTATTGTTCACGGTTTGGTGAAGTATTTCTCTAAAATTTGCAGCTATTCGCTATACTGGAAACTTCTATATTAGCTTAGTTAGCTTTTGGAATTAATTTGATTAATTATGGTGACGAAGAGAGTATGAACTCTCTTTCACCTTTAAATGGCCGACCCTTCCCTTAGACGGAAGTGTTGGTGTCTAAGAGAGTATAGACTCTTTCTTAATTTTGCTTAACAAAAGTTATAGATTTATTTTATATCTCTCCGCCTCTTATAGGCCTCTTCGATTAACTTCCTTTTATTATAAACTTATTAAAATTAATTTTTATATTTGTTTATATTCGACCTTCCTAATAGTAGGCGGTCTTTTCTTGGTACCGAAGTTAATTAACATTGAGCCCGTCATTTCGGTTTTACCTGTTAACATATTATGCTATTTTAATGTCTTTGAAAGAATTTCTTTGATAGTCTCGTACTGTTTTCAAAGTTGAACTAACGTTTTGTTTTGTCTCTGCAGTTGTTGACGTTCAGAACGTTCAACTTGCGCTCTATCGTTACGATAGAGAAAGAATTTTCACGGTTTCACGTTGCAGTAAGAGTAACCGTGTCTAGCGTTTTGTTCATTCTTTCTTAACTTAATGGTTTTAATCCTAATAAAGGAACTTTTCATTTTGGGAAATATTTCAGTTTTTTTTCCTTTAACAATAATATGTTTTAACGATATATATGATTGGGCTCTTCTCTCAGGTTCTAAGTCAAGAGAGAGAGAGAGAGAGAGAGATAGAGACGGAGGGAGAAAGAGGAGGATAAACGTTTCATTCAAGCGAGTAACGTTGTTATCGTTTTTGCTCTTCTCCCTAGTCTCTTTAGGGGAAGAAGGTAAACGTTTCTAGAGTGATCTAGTGTTTAGTCTCTTTCCAGCCACTGAATTATTTATCTTTCATTAGATTTTTCTGTTACATTGTAATTCTGTTTTCGCAATTACTAACTTTTGAGAAAGGATAGAATTGCGTGTTTCAGGTACAAACCACTTAAAGTTTCGAGTTCAGTGAAATAAGTGCAAACAGAAAATCAAAGTGATAAGTGATTAGCGCAAAGTGTGTCAGTGTTGTGCGTGAGGGTACTTCTGTGCGCGCCAGTCGTCCTCCCAGTCCGGGACCTCTTGCAAGCTCCCAAGCCCAGGGGAGAAGCAATGTCGAAGGGCAAAAGGGTTCAGCAGGCCTTGATCGGCGCACAGAAGTATCCTCGGTGGTTGCGGGCGTGTCTTACCGAGACCGTCACTCCCACCCGCAGACGATTGAGCCCTTATTTTGCTCGTCTGCAGAAGAAATTTAGGGGAGAAAACGCTGGTCTCAGGTCTCAAGACCTCTTAAACGTAAAGTCCAGACCTATGCCAGACGTACGAAGTTAGAGTTCAACAACCCGGATGCAGTCATTGGGTTAGCTCTGACTCTCCTCAGTCATCAGTTGAATGCACTCCGCCTAAGAGGAGTAAGGTTCTGCCGCAACAGATCTCTGCTGTTAAGGCTTTACCTCAGCAGACCTTAGTGTCTGCCGACCCCAAGTTGACTCTACTGCAGTCCATGCAGTCACAACTTTCGGTCTTGATGCGTGAGTGTCGGGCTGAGAGTGTTGCGCCTCCGCCTCCGCCTGCGCTCCCTCCGCCTGCGCTCGCTCCGCCTGACCGCAGTACCGCCTGCCAGGCGTACGATGTTGAGCCACGTTATGAGTTTACTGATCCCAGTGGTGTGCAGCTCCCTCCGCCTTCCTTAAGGCAACCTCAGCAATGGGAACAGGAGGCTTATACCTCTCTTCCTCCGCTTCCACTTGCTGTTCCACCAGTGAGGCAACACTCGCTTGAGGTACAACAACCTCTCCCATCCATGAGTCAATCTCCTCAGCTCTCGCTGCAGCGAGCTCAACCCTCCTCAAGGCAAGCACCTCAACACCTTAGCCTTGCGCCTCAGGAGCCTCAACTTGCGAGACTTTTACTGCGTTCTGCGCAGCCACTACCTTTTCGCTCTCAGCTCACACCGCAGGAACCTCAACTCGTTCCTCAGGAACTTGCTACTGCGCATCCGCCAACCACTCAGCAAGCGCAACCCTTGAGTTCAGCCACTCATGCCAGGAGTCAGCCTCCTCCACCCATGCGCCTACCTTCTGCTACTTCCTTTGATCAGCCTTTGCAGACTGAGCCTCAGGTGTTCCCTCAACAGAGTCTTGAAGAGGAAACCACAACTATTGTTGTTCCAGCTCGTTCTGACTCTGCTGTTCAGCATACCTTACCTCCATTTTCAAACATTATGATAATGGAGGTTATTTGTATTACTTATAAAAATATATTTGTATTCCTTGCAATATATTTTTAACAATATCGCAAAATATGGCAAAAATATGAATCATGAGTTATGAATGTAAGGTAAATATTATGTTGATATTAAAACCCCATGCAAGCATGCATAAAGCACTCTAGCACTGGTCATGGAATTTCTGAGAAATGTTAAACGCCATGCACACGCTCTGCTTACCTTACAGCATGCTCTACAGACAGCATGCTCTGCTTACAGCATGCTCTGCATACAACATGCTCTGCATACAGCATGCTCTGCATTCAGCATGCTCTGCATACAACATGCTCTACATACAGCATGCTCTGCATACAGCATGCTCTGCATACAACATGCTCTGCATTCAGCATGCTCTGCATACAACATGCTCTGCATACAGCATGCTCTGCATTCAGCATGCTCTGCATACAACATGCTCTACATACAGCATGCTCTGCATACAGCATACTCTGCATACAACATGCTCTGCATACCTTACCGCATGCTTCTCAGTCACACATCTTTGGTTGTTGCCAACTCACTAGACTGTCAAGCAGTTTCATAACGTTGCCTTCTAGTCTGCTGCTTTTGCACCAGTGAAACCCTCACTGAGAGAACTTAGCTTTTCTAGGATATGGTCCCTGTAGATGAGAAAGTTCTTTTCTCCCTCCTTCTGATATTCCCTTGAGGACTCTGTCATTTGGAGGGAGCCTTTAGCTGCGTAGCCTCCTATGGACTTTTATTTAAGCATAACATGCTTCCAGGGAAGGTAATGGTTCCACTTCAGTCGCTAATCCCGTCTGTTACCACACCTGCTCCCATAGACCTTGAGCTGTGTTGCAAGACATGCAGTCCAAGCTTAGTCCTTGTTAGAGGATTTTTTTGTTTACGGAGTCAATGTGTCACGGGGAAGACGTTCAACAACCAGCAGAAGTGACTTGTTGTGACGCAGTGCGGCAACCTCAGCAACCCGATAAGGAGTTGTCTGTACGACCCAGACAGTCTAGACAGATTCGGGTTGTCACTGTACTTCCTCGCTTGCCCATGGTTGACAGTTCACAGACTGTGCAGCAGTACCATGATCTTGTGTCCGGCTCCGTCAGACGACTGGCTTTTAAGAGCTCCCACAAGTCGTCGCTGTCTGGAGATTTTCAAATGGACTATGGATCTGACCAAGGAACTGGGCCTCCTGGTCAATTTTGAGGAGTCTCAGCTCGTCCCATCCCAGACCATTGTCTCCTTGGGTATGGATCTTCAGAGTCGAGCTTTTCGGGCTTTTCCGTCGGCCCCAAGGATCTTCCAAGCCCTAGAATGCATCCAGAGCATGCTGAGAAGGAACCGATGCTCAGTCAGGTAGTGGATGAGTCTAACAGGGACACTTTCATCGCTGGCCCTGTTCATCGTGTTAGGGAGACTCCACCTCCCCCCCCTTCAGTATCATCTAGCTGCTCACTGGATAAAGGACATGACGCTAGAGACGGTCTCAGTTCCTGTTTCCGAAGAGAGGAGGTCTTCTCTCGCGTGGTGTAAGAACAGCTTTCTTCTCAAGGAAGTCTACCTTTGGCTGTTCAGAAACACGACCGCCGTCTCCTCTCGGACGCATCAGACACGGGCTGGGGTGCGACTTTGGACGGACAAGAATGCTCGGGAACATGGAATCAGGAGCAAAGGACACTTCACATCAATTGCAAGGAGTTGTTGGCGGTTATTCTGGCCTTGATAAACTTCAAGTCCCTCCAGCTTAACAAAGTGGTGGAGGTGGACTCTGACAACACCACAGCCCTGGCTTACATCTTCAAGCAGGGAGGGACTCTTTCGTGGAAGTTGTTCTAGATCGCAAGGGACCTACTCATCTGGTCTCAAGATCGAAAGCTAACTGGTAACGAGGTTCATTCAGGGCAGTATGAATGTCATGGCAGATCACCTCAGCCGGAAGGGTCAGGTCATCCCCACAGAGTGGACCCTTCTCAAGAATGTTTGCAGCAGACTTTGGGCCCTGTGGGGTCAGCCAACCATAGATCTGTTCGCTACCTCGATAACCTAGAGACTCCTGTTGTATTGTTCTCCGATTCCAGACCCAGCAGCAGTTCACGTGGATGCTTTTCTGCTGGATTGGTTCCATCTCGACCTGTATGCATTCCCGCCGTTCAAGATTGTCAACAGGGTACTTCAGAAGTTCTCCTCTCACAAAGGGACACGGCTGACGTTGGTTGGCTCCGCTCTGGCCCGCGAGAGAATGGTTCTTAGAGGTACTGCAATGGCTGGTCGACATTCCCAGGACTCTTCCTCTAGGAGTGAACCTTCTAAGTCTACCTCACGTAAAAAAGGTACACCCAATCCTCCACGCTCTTCGTCTGACTGCCTTCAGACTTTCGAAAGACTCTCAAGAGCTAGGGGCTTTTCGAAGGAGGCAGCCAGAGCGATTGCCAAAGCAAGGAGAACATCCACTCTCAGAATCTATCAGTCTCAAGGGGAAGTCTTCCGTAGCTGGTACAAGACCAATGCAGTTTCCTCAACCAGTACCACTGTAACCCAGATTGCTGACTTCCTGTTATATCTAAGGAAAGTAAGATCCCTTTCAGCTCCTACGATCAAGGGTTACAGAAGTATGTTGGCAGCGGTTTTCCGCCACAGAGGCTTGGATCTTTCCACCAACAAAGATCTACAGGACCTCCCTAGGTCTTTTGAGACCTCAAAGGAACGTCGGTTGTCCACTCCAGGCTGGAATCTAGACGTGGTCCTAAGGTTCCTTATGTCATCAAGATTTGAACCTCTCCAATCAGCCTCTTTTTAGGACCTCACATTAAAAACTTTTTTCCTCGTGTGCTTGACAACAGCTAAAAGAGTAAGTGAGATCCACGCCTTCAGCAGGATCATTGTTTTCACATCTGAAACGGCTACATGTTCCTTGCAGCTCGGTTTTTGCTAAACGAGCTTCCTTCACGTCCTTGGCCTAAGTCGTTCGAGATCCCAAGCCTGTCCAACTTGGTGGGGAATGAACTGAAGAGAGTACTTTGCCCAGTTAGAGCTCTTAGGTACTATCTAAAAAGGTCTTAACCTTTACAAGGACAATCAGAAGCCTTATAGTGTGCTATCAAGAAACCTTCTTTTCCAAGCTCTAAGAACTCAGTTTCTTACTATTCAGGCTTCTGATTAGAGAAACACATTCTCATCTGAAGGAAGAAGACCTTGCTTTGCTGAAGGTAAGGACACATGAAGTGGGAGCTGTGGCTACTTCAGTGGCCTTCAAACAGAGCCATTCTCTGCAGAGTGTTATGGATGCAACCTATTGGAGAAGCAAGTCAGTGTTCGCATCATTCTATCTCAAAGATGTCCAGTCTCTTTACGAGTACTGCTACACCCTGGGACCATTCGTAGCAACGAATGCGGTAGTAGGCGAGGGCTCAGCCACTACATTCCCATAATCCCATAACCTTTTAACCTTTCTCTTGAATACTTTTTATGGGTTGTACGGTCGGCTAAGAAGCCTTCCACATCCTTGTTGATTTGGCGGGTGGTCAATTCTTTCTTGAGAAGCGCCGAGGTTAAAGGTTGTGATGAGGTCCTTTAGTATGGGTTGCAGCCCTGTATACTTTAGCACCTTTGAGTTGATTCAGCCTTCCAAGAGGAACGCTGCGCTCAGTAAGGAAGACGATCTTATTAAAGGCAGAGTAACGGTTCAAGTCGACTTCCTTACCAGGTACTTATTATTTCATTGTTATTGTGGATAACTGATTATATGAAATACGGGATACTTAGCTATCCTTTAGTCTTGTACACTGGTTTTTCACCCACCCCCCTGGGTGTGAATCAGCTACATGATTATCGGGTAAGTTTAATATTGAAAAATGTTATTTTCATTAGTAAAATAAATTTTTGAATATACTTACCCGATAATCATGATTTAATTGACCCACCCTTCCTCCCCATAGAGAACCAGTGGACCGAGGAAAAAGTGAGGTGGCGTCAACAACAAGTACTGTAGTACCTGGCCACAGGTGGCGCTTGTGAGTACACCCCCTTCTAGTATAGTGATAGCTGGCGTATCCCTCCCGTAGAATTCTGTCGGGCAACGGAGTTGACAGCTACATGATTATCGGGTAAGTATATTCAAAAATTTATTTTACTAATGAAAATAACATATTTCGTGAAAAAGAAATGCTGATTTCTATAATCAACCAATTTTAAGTGGTACTGTACAATACATGTAATATTTAAAAGATGAAATTGAAGTATTCAATGTAAACCCATTCTTTATCCAAACCAATTTTGTCGGTCACTGAAAATTTTCAACACACTTATGAAGGAGACAGGGGTTTGAGGACAGAGAAGTGGGTAAAAACGGCAAATAATGAACGCACCCTTAATTTCATTTCCCAGTATTTCAGCCTTGAAAGGAAAGAAAAAGTACTGTAATAGTGTTTATAGTTATATAAGACCTATATTGTACAGAAAAGCATTCACAATTATATACAGTAAGGGTAAATGCATCTTAACTGAAGAGACATGAAAGCATGAGTTATATAAGACCAAATACATCACAGGGTACAGTTATGTAATGGGAGAGTAAGTGAAAATTGAGATGTATACTGTAAAAGTGAATCCTCAGCAATGTAACGGTAGAGTAAGTAAAAATTTAGATTGTTATACTGTACAAGTGAATCCTCACTACCGTAATGGATGAGTAAGTGAAAATTGATACTGTTATACTTGGGAGAGTGAGAGAGAATTGAGACTGTTCTACTGTATAAGTGAATACTGTATTTAAAATCTTGTGTATATTGTAGTTTCTCACTGTCTTTTCTATTAATGCCTGTTCTTTATTTTGTGTTGTATAATTGGGAATCTATAAACATGAATATTACTAATGCCCTTCTTATGAATTATAAAGCTTGCAATAACTGCATACACGAAAAGTGATAAACTCTCTGGTAGCATGGAATGTACACATATACCAAAGGCACTTCCCCCAATTTTGGGGGGTAGCCGACATCAACAAGAAACAAAACAAAAAAGGGGACCTCTACTCTCTACGTTCCTCCAGCATGGAATGTGCAACAAAATTTTCTTAATTCACCACTGGTTGATTTAATAAAAAATTTTGTTTGAAAGAGCTCTATTATCCTGAGAATATCATTTTTGTGTGCAAAAAATGAGTTTGTGGTTTAAGGTAGTGTGTCTGGTAATTTTCTAATCACATTTAACGTAAAAGTAAGTGTCTTTTCCTAGTCTTTGAAAATTAACCAACCCTTAAAAGAAATCTAGGACTCTTCTGTAGCAAAAAGTATTTTTTTTTCCATACCTTAACCTACCTACCTTCATAGAGATGGAGATGGTCATTATAGGTTACATAACCAGGAGACCTCCGATCAAGTAGACAACGACAACATCATTTTGTCATCCAGATATGTCTTCCATTTAAAGTTGCTTTAAGGTGCCATAATCTTTTGAGAGTGGCAACCGACAGTTATTTGAAGTCCTGTAGTATTCTTTTACATGGGACAATTACAATAGTTTGTCAGATATCTAAACATGCTCAGTGGTTTTAATTTTAATTCCATAGCACATAACCTTCTCCAATCTGCTGCTGCCACAATTCCCAGTCATACAAAAAGTAATAGCCAAATACTAAGACTTTTCTATAAAACTTTTCTGCAGATATTTTATGCCATCATTAGATGTCGGCTAATTGGCAAAACCCCTAGGGAACTTTACTAATTTGAAGGGTACCAGGCTGCCGTATGAAGTAAATTCCTTCCATCTTCGTTGTCACCAGATGTCTATCTGGTTTCTCCAGAGGTGATATATACAAACAGACAACCTTTTCTATGGCCCATCAGGACATACTTTGCAAGAGAGATAAGTCAATTATAGTATTGGGGAAAGTCTGTTCACTCTTAATTGGTCAATCCTAGAAACTCAACCAAGTACTGTACTTCATTCACTTCTTTATCCTCCTCAGACCTTTACAAAGAGAGAAATCTTGTAAAGGACAGTATAACTTGATGTCCTAGAAGTTTTCTGTCACATAGGAAGACCCAGGCACTTCATTCTTTGAACTCTTAAGAATTTAGTGCTATTAGCGCAATCCACGTTTTGCACTATAGACTAATATCAATGAATAATCTTTGCAGCATCTCTTCAGCCCAATGCTACACCAATCTTTTATCCTTCTACTTTACCTTTGTTCTTGCTTCTTTTCTTGTGCCTTGCAGTTCTACCTCTTTCAAATATTCTGAAGTGCAACAACAGTGTTTTCCTCCATTCCCTTATTTATTATTGGGTCCTTTAACTGGTCAGATAGTTCCCTCTCTGGTTATAGCTCAGTTTTCCTTTGCATACTTGTACAATGAATAGTCTGGCCTATCCCTTACACACATTCCTCTATCCTCATATGCCTGACAACACTAAGATAATTGAAAAGTTCCTCTTGGCTCAAGGTGTAACGATTCTACTGTAATTCAGTAACTTCAGTGGCTACTTTCCACTTTGTAAGTGTAGAAGAGGCTCTTAAGCTAGTCTTGGGTAGTGCCATAGCCACTGTACCATGGTCTTTCACCGTCTTCGGTTCGAGTTCTCTTGCTTTTGGGTACATTCGGGGGCACTATTCTATCTGTCCTTGTTTCGTTTCCTTTATTAGCTATTTTCCCTGAATGACCCTTTGGTCTTATAGCATCCTGCTAGTAATGATAAAAATGTACTGATATGATTATTTCCATATGTATGTGTTGCATATCTTTTAAAACTTCAGGTTTACTTCTCCCCTTACAACATGAATAGGGTTTTAACCACTAGATCTATGGTTCCCCACCTTTCAGAACATTGTTGTTTTTCTAATCTTGAATCCTGAGTCTTAATTTTACCCTTTATTTCAATCAAGGGATTTTGAATGGTTTTCCTCAGCAGTTTTATCCTCTCTCTTAAACCATACAGACATTAAGTTTGGTTTAGTACAATAAGCAATTTTTTATAGTAATTTTTTTTTCCTTTTTACATGGTCATCATTTGTATGTGGCATCTGTTCTCCTAACACCAATTGCTTCTGTTAGCAAACCTTGACTCAAAGGTAAAGTGAGGTTCTTTCCTCCATAAAATTTTATATTTGTCAACCAACTGTCATCTGTTTTTCTAATTGTTATTCTGGTATAGGTTGTCTAGAATTTGTAATGAATCTTAAATAAGGTTTGTATTTAAATGTTTTTGTTTTATTTCAAGTTACTTATAATACAGCACTGTTTCATATATTTTATTATTATTATTATTATTATTATTACTAGCCAAGCTACAACCCTAGTTGGAAAAGCAAGATGCTATAAGCTCAAGAGCTCCAACAGGGAAAAATAGCCCAGTGAGGAAAGGAAATAAGGAAGTAAATAAATGATGAGAACAAATTCACAATAAATCATTCTAAAAACAGTAACAACATCAAAACTACTATAAAAAGACTTATGTCAGCCCGTTCAACATAAAAACATTTGTTGCAACTTTGAACCTTTTGAAGTTCTACTAATTCAACTTTGTTACAAATCAGGATATTTACATTCAGTACACATACACACAATGAAACTAAACTGCACACTACCAGTAGCACATACTGTATTAATAAGTGACTAAAGGAGGCCAAATTTGTCTTTGTTCCAGTACAAATACAAACCTAAGTAAAGTTCTGGTTTGTTTAGTTAGGAAAAATACTATTTATCTCCAAATTTGTCAATATTTTATGAGAATTAGCTTAGTTGTATTTTAGTAAATAATTTACTGCCAATAGTTCTTTGCAAATTAGTATTTCAAAATTTGTCCAAACTTATTAACTGTGCTTCAAAATCTTAATAATATTTTCTTTACTATATGTAGGTTGAGTGCAGTAAACCAGCAGAGAAGTCGAACTGCAATGGAAGATGCATTTTGGATTTACCCTGTGGGCATAAATGCCAAGCACGCTGCAAGGACCCTTGCACTACCCAGTGTACAGTTCGTGTCCCATCAAACTATAAATGTCCCAGAGGTCATGTTATTAAGTTACCATGCCATCTTTCCAAGACAGGTGAGGAGAAGGGAAAGTGTCTGATGGTTTATTAAGGGGAAAATTAGCTTCCCAATATTTAGCCTTAAATACAAAATATTTTATTTGTATTAATTGCAAATCATTGCATGCAAATGAAGCACAAACCATTGCTTTACCAATTTCTATGAAAAAAAAAGGTTGTTTTTGGTAATTGATGTTTGTACAGTATTGATCTGTAACAGATTGAGAGATGCCTTCCGTGAAATAACTCCGGTCTCTTACCAAGTTATATTTCGTTGAAAGCTTCAGCCTGCAGATGTTGACTTATTTAATGATTTTGAATGTAATTTTTTTATCTTAAGTAATGTTATTCCTATTTTCACTACTGTACTACACTTTATTGCAGTACACTCCTATTCCCTTGTAGCCAAACTTTGACATCTATATTTTTAGTACATGTGAAAATGGGATGTTTTATTCTTCAACGAGGTTGAATTTTTCATATTGAACATTTAGTCTGTCCTGTGTCACTCAGGAATCATGAGATTTCCTTTCTTTTTTTTTTTTTCTTTTTTTTTGACAATAAAAGTTCATGTTGTAGCAGGTGTTCAGCTCATGCTGTAATATGCTGCTTTCTGCCCTTTCCTTTGGTCTCTTACAATTTATCTGTTAAAATCCTTACCCCTACTTTTTTTTTTTTTATTTTCCTTCAGTCTTCTCTTTAGTATTTTTTCCTACTTAAGCAGACTGTTGGGAAATGTCAGTCACAAAGACACCTTTCTGCCTTTTCAGTTACATTATCTCCTTTCTTAGTTCTATAGTGGTTTTCAAAATCTTCCTTTTAGCTTATCACTAAAAAGATTAAAATAAAGGAAATTAACAATACTTTTAACAGATCGATGATTAACTTGTATCAGCTACCTTTGTCTTTGATTCGTCTTACTCCTTGGCTAAACGTCGTGACCCATTTATGTATTTTTGTTTTATTTTTTGGGAAAGGTTGAAAAACCTTGTTCAATCATCAAACTTCAAGTTCTGGGTTATACAATCTCAGATATAATACTGTACCAAGTTGGGGAAACTTGCTTGAGAAGTGAAAAATTCTTTCATAGACATAATTTCTCACAAAATTTCTACATTTAAATAGAAAAATATGAGATTAACCTTTGTGTTTTAAACATAATTGGAAGGGTCTTTGTGGCATTCCTTAGGCTTCCACCTACACTTGCCTTGTATCCATCTACTTTACCTCTGTTCCCACTTCCTTTCTTCCATATTTTCCACCTCTTCTAACTTTTACCTCAGTGTAACTATGGTTTTGCCCTAGTTTTACTAGAGGGATGGATGGCTCAGGCTCGCAGTCCTTGGTGCTGGGCTATATCTGTAGCCCCATTCCATTAATTTAAATCCAAATTGATTAATATACAGTATGTCTATTTAAAAAAGATTATGTACTATATAAGAAAGATTTTAGATGATAAAAATTGAAATCATGTTTTCCAGGTACTGATGCAAATTATTCGATTTACTGTTCTGAGCCATGTGGTGCTATGTTAGATTGTGAACACCGATGCAAAGGACAATGTGGAACATGCTTACAAGGTCGTCTTCATGTAGCATGCAAGGAAAAATGTGAGAGGCCACTAGTTTGTGGTCATATGTAAGTATAGTACAGTTTACCAGTTATAGTTTTGTAACTCATCTATGAGTATGACTTACGTGGTCACCTCAGATGAGAAAATTTTTTTTTCTTGATTTAAGTTTCAATTATATCATTAAAACAATTACCGGTAATCAGAATGCAGGAAATTTTCTTATTCAGCTGTAAATTTCATTTTTAAGTAAGTAATTGCAGATTGTTCTTTTTTGTGGTATACTGTAAATCCAAAGTGGAGAATTATGTTATTGAAATTTATTTCACTAAGGTTTATCGGTCCCTGATCTCTTCCCCTTTTATTCAGATGGCTTATTAGACTAGTTTTGATCGTATTTAAAGAACGTTTGTTCCAACACAGATACCTACCTCGAACTACTTTCTTAGGAGTTACCTGTAATCTCCTCTCAACCGACCAGAGTTTTGTGTAGTATACCCTACCTCCGTTTTCTATGGAGGACTAACCCAGGAGTAAGGAGAACGTGCCCTGAGGGTAGACCTGAGCTAGGTTGGCATTAGCTTGGGTCCCGCTAGTCAGTAAGTTCTCTGGTCGCGTCGTGATACCATCACGCCGCTCTCATTCTCTTACGACCCTTTGTGTCCCGACTCGTGTGTCCCACGTGGTTACCGCGTGGTATCTCTGTGCTTATTCCTTGTGTTTTCCAAGTGAATTCCTTGATTATTCCCTTCGTTCCTGTGTCTTGTGGTTGTGTGCGATGGAGCAGATCCGCCGTTGTCCTGGGCCTAGAGCCGGAAAGTCGTGTGGAGCGTTCCTTTCCAAGCCCGAAGTGGACCCTCATTCCCTTTGCTCTTCCTGTAGAGGCAGTGTGTGCTCGCCGTCGGATACGTGCGATGAGTGTGTTAGCTGGAATGAGATCCAGTGGGTGCGTTATGGCACTAAAAAGAAGAAGTCGTCGAAACGTTCGCCCAGGAAGTCTAGCATCTCTTCGCCGTTACCGTCGCCCAGTGGACGGTCCGACGGGGCTTCTGTCTCGCCTTCCCCTACCCAGAGTAGGGGACGAGGTAAGTCCGTTGCGGGGAGAGGGCCGAGGGCCCTTCCCCAGGAGTCTAATGTGTATGAAATGGGGGTTGCTGGCACTTCTCAGGCTAGTGGGGAGCCTGATAGTGCTGTGTCTGGGGGTTCTGGAGAGACTGCCCTTGTGCTTGGGGGGCACGTCTCCTCCGACGACCCCTTGTGGAGTAGTAATGTTGTGCCTGTTTCTTCGCCCGCTTCGTGGGCCTGTGTTTCAGGTACTTCAGCAGCTGGTGACGCCCAGAAGTTGGACTCTACGGTAAGTGAGCACTTCGGGTGGAGGCTCCCTAAAACGCCAGGTAGGTCCCCAATGCGGATGGAAGAGGGCCTGGATACCTGGTTCCCTAGTGTAGTGCGTCCAACCTCTTTTCCAGCTCCTCTGACGACGGTTCTGGATTCTTTCCTACAACCCTCGACCTCTGGAACTCAGCAGGTCGCGAAGCCCTCCGTAGCCCCCGCTCCCGCCCGTCGATCGGGGTGTACAGTATCGTCAGGCTCTTCAGATGGTGGTTCTTCGATCTCTTCAGAAGGTGAAGCGAGGAGGAGGCGCCGGCGACGGAGGGAGCGGTCCAGGAGCAGGCGTTCCCGCTCAAGGTCCTGCTCGAGATTCAGTAGAAAACGGTCCCGGTCTCCAAGGAGGAAGTACAGGAAGAGTAGGTCCCCCGATGGTGATTGGGTCTTCGTTCCCCGTAGAAGTGATTTGCAGTGTTCCCCTGACCGACGGTCCAGGGATTATTCGCCGCGAAGGCCATCTTCCAGCCGCAGATATGACCCTCGCAGGGAGCAATGCGAGAAGGCCTCTTCAGGCAGGCGTAAGTCCGCGAAGCTCCCGGCTCACCCCGCCTAGCGGGGCGAGCCGTGCTTCCGTACGGGCAGCCAGGGCGAGTCAGCACAGCTGGCTCGGCCCTTGGACTTAAAGGAACGGTTCCCTCCGTCGGGTCAGCCCACGGGATCCGCGTCCTCGTCCTCCAGAGATTACACGGACGGTAGTCCTCGCCGGCACGGCGATGCCCGTCCTGGCCCCCAACCCTGGTGCGGAGGTTCCCGTCGGGGCAGACCGCTACCACCGCAGGGGAGTGCCTGTTGATCCAGAGCCGAAGCGCCCGGTAGGAGTGCCCGGTGACCCGGCTCCTCGGGATCAGGCGGAAGGTACTGCTGACAGCAGAGAAGGTTTCCCGACCGAGGACTCGGTGTATCGGAAAGTAATAGGCCTGATACGAAGGCATCATCGGATTGAGGAACCTGTTCCAACCGACGAGGACTTCTGGAGGTCCAGCCTGAGTCGGTTGATGGAGGCACCCGTCCAGCAGAAAACCTCCCTGGCCCTGCCTGTGGCCAGAGATCTAGTCCTGGGACGGGCTCATGTTGATAAAGTTGTGGCAGGCAATGCCGAAGCTCCCAAAACACAGAGCTCCTCGAAGTTGCTACAGGGACTCAGGTCCCAGAGTAGGTTCTATGTGCCAGAAGGACAGCGGCCGGGAGCCTGCAAAGTGGAGCCTTCCCTAGAAGTTCTGGGACAGGGTGCCCCGGAAGACAGAGCCTCCTCGGCCCTGATTTGCTTTTTGCAGTCGGAGGCAGCGATGATGGAGATGTCGAAAGACTTGGTGCACGTCTCCTCTTGGTTGGACTGGTGGGCCTCCACGCTAGTAGGGGTACAAGCCACCTATGACTTGACAGACCCGGAGCAACAGAACCTACTGAAGAAGCTTATCATCTCCGGGGGCAAGACTCTTTAGTTCCTTACATATCAGTCCCTTGCCCTTTCAGCGAACTGGATTCTGCGCAAGAGGGATGCTATCCTGGCGAAGCTTTCCCGGAAGATCCCGGACAGGGAGGCGAGGGCCATGAGGAGCCTTCCTGTGTGGGGTGACTCCTTGTTCCCCTTGAAACAGCTAGAGGAGATAATGGAGAAGGTAGCTAAACGGAAGGAAGTGGGCGCTCCCAGACCTCAACCGGTAAGGAGGCCCCCCTACAAGAGGTCAGCATCAGACGGGCCCTCTACTTCTCAGGCCCCTCCTAGCCTGACGAGGAGAGAAGCCCCTTCTTCCTCGTGGGCTTCAGCGCCACAGCCCCCCCGTAGAGGAGCTCCAGCAGCGTCTGCCTCTTTTAGAACAGGGTATTCGGCTTCCAGGAGAGGCCGTTCAGGCCGCTCCTCCAGGAGGAGGTAGAGTGGGAGGCCCCCTACTCCTGCCCAAGCCTCAGGTTGGGGGATGCCTCAGACGACATTGGCAAGCATGGAGGGCTCACGGAGCGGAACCCTGGACAGTATCCGTACTGAAGGAGGGGTACAGGCTCCCGTTCTTAACAGAACCTCCACCTTTGATTCCGGCCAGCCTGACGGAGTGGCTGGCACCCAAGGACCTGTTGAAGAGGGCGGCCCTTCAAGAAGTGTCCACTATGTTGGAGAAGGGCGCCATGGAAGAGGTCCTACACCCGGGACCAGGTTTCTACAGCCGACTATTCCTGGTAGAAAAGGCGACGGGGGGATGGAGACCGGTGATAGACCTGTCAGCTCTCAACAAGTTTGTTTGCAAGACGGATTTCAAAATGGACACTCTGAAGTCGGTCTTGCAGTCCTTGAGGGAGAAAGACTACATGATGACCATAGATCTCAAGGACGCATACTTTCAAATCCCGGTCCACCCCTCAAGCCGAAAGTTTCTCCGAGTGAAATGGGGTGCCCAGATCCTGCAATTCAAGACCCTCTGCTTCGGGTTGTCAACTGCTCCCCAGGTATTCACGACAGTCTCGGTGTGGGCTCACGAGCGGGGTATTCGCCTCATCCGGTACCTGGACGACTGGTTGCTCCTTTCCTCCTCAGAGGACGTTTTGAAGGAGCAAGGTATAAAGCTTCTTCAATTTTGCAAGGATCTGGGTATCATGATCAACCCAGAATAATCGAACCTGTCTCCCTCCACCAGGATGACCTACTTGGGGATGACACTGGATTCCCGACTAGTGAAGGCCTTTCCGTCAGAGGAACGGGTAAGCAATCTAATAAAGATCCTTCTGCCTTTCCTTTCGGGACAACCCAGTGCCGGTCGAATACGCTCAAGGGGATGCCCTTCGCGACCGAGCCTCCTGAGATGCTCCTATTCACAGACGCCTCCAACGAGGGATGGGGAGCACATCTCCTCAACGAGACGGCGAGAGGAACCTGGACGGACGTGGAGAAAGGCCTACACATCAATGTCCTAGAGTTGAAGGCAGTCCAAAAAGCTTGTCTGCAGTTCATCGAACTACTAAGGGGAAACACTGTGGCGTTAATGTGCGACAACGCCACAGTAGTCGCGTACGTAAAGAAGCAAGTAGGCCTCAAGTCAAGGGAGTTGTGCGATCTCGCCCTAGAGATCCTGGATTGGGCGGAGGCGAACCAGATAGTGTTATTGGCAAGGTTCATCCCCGGGAAGAAGAACGTCCTAGCCGACGGTCTTAGCAGGATGGGTCAGATAGTGGGAACAGAGTGGTCCCTCCTCCCAGAAGTAGCCAGGCTCATCATTCAACGGTGGGGTTCCCCAATGATGGACCTCTTTGCAACCAGACTGAACGCACAACTCCCCGTGTTTTGTTCTCCTGTCCCAGACCCAAAGGCAGCCTTGGAGGATGCCTTTCAGCACAAATGGGACAACCTAGACGTGTACGCTTTTCCCCCCTTCACGTTGATCAGGCAAGTGCTCAACAGAGTAAGGGCGGCCCGAAGCTTAAGGATGACTTTGGTAGCGCCCTGGTGGCCGGAGAGAGTGGTTCGCGGATCTAAAAGACCTGTCATGCCTTCCTCCATGGCCACTCCCCGACAGGCCAGATCTTCTACAACAACCACACTTTCTCAGGTTCCACGACAACCCACAGTCTCTACGCCTTCACGCCTGGAGACTATCGAGCGACTCCTGAGGAAGGAAGGATATTCGTCAGGAACTGCTAAGAAGATGTCGCTTTATCTGAGAAGGTCGTCGGCAGCGGTCTACCAAGCGAAATGGGCCTCTTTTACGAAGTGGTGTGCTTCAAAGAACATCAAGCCCCTCAAAGCCTCAGTCCCAGACATCGCAGACTTTCTAGTATATCTCAGAGACGAGGCAGGGATGTCAATCCCAGCTATAAAAGGAGTACGTGCAGCCTTGGGTTAAGTCTTCCTTCTGAAGGGCACCGACCTGGGCTTGGGCTCCTCTAGACACATTTCTATGCTTATCAGGAGCTTTGAACAGACCTGCCCTCCTCAAACTGTTAGGGTGCCTCAGTGGGACTTGGCTAGGGTTCTGAAGGTGTTAAGTAGCCCCCCGTTCGAACCGTTGAAAGATATTGTAGACAGGGATCTCACTCTCAAGACGGTCTTTTTGTTGGCCTTGGCCTCTGCGAAAAGAGTAGGAGAGATCCATGGGCTGTCTTACGACGTCTCTCATTCGAAGGGGTGGAGAGAAATCTCCCTCAAGTTCGTCCCTTCTTTCGTGGCAAAAACCCAGAATCCAGCAGTCTGGGATTCTAAGTTCAAGGGGTTCTCACTGCCAGCCATTCCTAAGACTGGGAATCCAGAGGATTTGAGGTTGTGCCCTGTCCGTGCCATTAGGAAGTACCTTGAGAGGACTGCACATCTCCGGCCGAGTATCAAGAGTCTTTTCGTCTCCACAGGTGTTACGAAGAAGCAGGTATCGAAGAATACCATATCCTTGTGGTTGAGACAAGTTATTGCCAGGTCCTATAAGGAGGAGGGAATGGCCCTGCCAGTTACTCCTAGGCCCCATGACATTAGAGGACTAAGCACTTCCTTAGCCTTTGAGAAGAACATGGCAGTGGGCCAGATCCTTCGGGCGGGCACCTGGTCGAACCAGTTGACCTTTACTGCCCATTATCTCAAGGATTACTCAAGGAGGTCTTTGGACGGGTTTTCCATTGGGACAGTCATCTCCGCGCTCCAAGCGATTTAACGGTAAAGCCCCAGGTGCAATCGTGGATAGCAAAACCAGGAGAGACAGGTTCGTTCCTTTTCACCCTAATCCCCGTTTTCCTATCCCTACCGGAGATAACCACACACATGTAACCAATGAAGAACACGTCTCTGCAACTTTGTCACTGGACTCAGCATCCGAAATTTTTTTAAAGGGTAAGTACTTAGACACTAACGTGAGCTGTTTGTGTAGTTTGCCCTACCGTCCCTTTCCCAGTTTTTATTTTATAGAGCCTAGTTCATATCTAGGTTACTTGTCGTCCGCTTAGCTGGGTCTAAAGGTCAGGAAGACACTCCCACCTCCTAAAGTGTAAGTCTCCTAAGAAAGTAGTTCCAGGTAAGTATCTGTGCTGGAACAAATCAAAAATTTTAAGTAATTTTTATTTTTCCTAACATACTTACCGAGAACTACTTTCGGGTAATGGCCCTCCCTACCTTCCCCGAGTGCCTTTCTGCCCTTGCAGGGACTTTTTGCACCATCCGAGGAACTTACTGACTAGCGGGACCCATGCTAACGCCGACCTAGCTCAGGTCTACCCTCAGGGCACGTTCTCCTTACTCCTGGGTTAGTCCTCCATAGAAAACGGAGGTAGGGTATACTACACAAAACTCTGGTCGGTTGAGAGGAGATTACAGGTAACTCCTAAGAAAGTAGTTCTTGGTAAGTATGTTAGGAAAAATAAAAATTATTAAAAATTTTGATTTTTAGTCTTGTATTTTCAATTGTATAAGGAGCCTGTGAAGACTAGTTATATTTTGACTGATCCAGCAGAACTCTGTCTTTTAGAATTAACCGGAAGTTTATTTAAAAAGAAGTACAGTTAGGTGTTCATTTCATTACATTTGTAGGAATCATAGGAAAAATAATATTGAATGTTTCTCCACTCTTAGAAGTTCTTAAATTATCTGAGATTCATGGTTAGAATTCTTATTTCAAATTGTTGATTTTGGTTGATTTCAGCCAGGAAATATTTTTTATTCCACTTGCTACCTCCCTTTTATATATACTGTAGAGGTCTATTTATTTTCCAGTTGCAAAGCAGATTGTAGTAGTGCCTGTCCTCCGTGTCAAGCACCATGTCCAATGAAGTGCTCTCATAGCCGCTGCTCTAAGAAATGCGGGGACCCTTGTAATCCGTGTCAGGTAGGTTAAAATATTTTTTTTTTTTCATAAGCCTATCACTCAAATACATTCCACATTCATGATCTTCAAGTGGCACAGATACGGTAGTTTTTTGTATGAAAAAAAAAACTGCACACAGTTCTAGTAGTAGATATACACTTATGGTACCAGGATCCTCAGGTACTAGTCAATCATATGCTTCATTTGTGATCAGTTTGTAAACAGCTGAGCAAAATTCCAGTAGTAATTATTTTTGGGGCTTAAGGTAACTTAACTATTTTAATTAATTTCTCGAGTAATTTTATATAAATAACATCCTTAAAGTGGTCGTTACCGGGATTATAATGTTAACATGTTATTAAATGTTGCTAAATTCATTGTTTTGTAATTGTCTTTAATTACGAATACCCTTTGTAATTATGAACAAATTTGACTGCTGTTTCCTTTCTTATATTAGATGTGAAATGAACTCCTCCACCCCTATCTATCTTGTATGTACTCCGTTTCTCTGAACTCTAATATGTGAAATGAACTCCTCTACTCCTATCTATCTTGTATGTACTCTTGTTTCCATGAACTCCCATCTGTCAACATTTTCTAGTTTCTTTGGCCTTTCTGCAAGGCTTTGCCCTACCACTTATGTATTTACAGTACTGGTCTTCGACCTAATACATCTCAATCTTGAAATTTTCATAGTTGTTTTCCTGCCTTTGGACACTTTTTTTCCTCTTCAGATTGGTTTTGTTAGAGGATTGTCACTTCTACATATCTGTTCTATTTTAGATGTTTTCATGTTTTCATCAATCCAGGAAATTCACTGTACCAATTACTGAAATGCCATTAAAGTTTTAGAGTGCATTATCTACATTTTGGTACCATTTTCTTTCTACAAGTGTACATTTCACAAATTATGTTGTGGTTGTTGAGAGACTGCTGTACTTTATCTATATTGCAAATCACAGTAGTTCAGTATAGAAACATTTAGTATCCTTGTCTATGGTTTACTAGGAACTAGAAACACTGTTTAAAATAATTAATGAATAGCAGTTTTAAATTAGAACACTTGTTTATGACAAAAGTATCAGTCTTAAATTTTTAGGTAAAAGTAATTCAAAATCCTGAATGAATAATAAACTAACTAGACTTTTTCATAAAATTTATATTTAACAGGAGAGCTGCCAAAGGGCTTGTCAACATCAGAAATGTAGAAATGTCTGTGGTAAAATGTGTTCAGGGAAGCTTTGCGAGCTACCATGTACCAAAACATTAGAATGTGGTCATCCGTGTGTTGGATACTGTGGGGATCCTTGCCCTCCTCTTTGTCGCATCTGCGATAAAGATGCACTCACAGAAATATTGTTTGGGTCTGAAGACGAAGAAGATGCAAGGCAAGTATTGTATATCGTCATTTTAATCTCAAATTTTACTCTCATATTATTATTATTATAATTATTGAATTAATAGTAGTTCCAAAACCTAATACAAACCATTTCACTCTTTACTCTAGATATATACAGTATATTTTGGCAAAAGCTGAAACTGTCCATAAAACTGATAAAAAGTCACTCTTAAATTCAAGCTCTTTCTTTTCAAGTGTGTTTATGATCTTTGGAGGATTGCTAAAATGGGAGTTTTTCCAGACTTTGAAGGAGGCTTTGCAGCACCCTCATGTTGGCAGTGCAGACAGATATTCATGCCCTTTGTACTGCTTGCAGAGGTCATATCTGCTCACAGTGCCCTCAACTGCAGCTATCTCTGCTTCTACTCTCTCGCCCTTTGTCCATGCAAATCCAGAGTACGAACAAGAGGAGTTACAGATGGTTGCTCTTGAGAGTTACCAGTCAGGGTAGCCTTTTGAGGTGAGCCTAGAAGTTAATCACGGTCAGTCTTCTAAGCATGGTGGTTACGCTGCGTGCCCTCAGCCCGAGTTCACTCATTGCGCTGGAGTCCCGCAGCGTGTAAAGCACCAAGCTTCCCCGCCCGGTGTTGAGCGTCCCTCTTACCTGCGAGTAACCTTCCACACCTGAGTGGTCGCCCTTTCTGGTGTTTAGGAAACAAGTGCATGGTCCGTCGATGGCTCGTTCCAGCTTCTCAGAGCATTGCTCCTCAGTGCATTGAGAAAGACGACATTGGGTTATGGAGGCTGTTTACAGTTCCCGCCCCTTGCCGGCGTGCAAAGTGCTCTGCGGTCTGTTAGGCCAGGACTTCAGGACCTCTGCTTTGGACTTAATTCCTATCAGGGAAAAACCTCTCTTTCCTGCTGTGCACCAGCGTGCAGGAAAACCTTTGCACTCTTTGCTTGGAAGAAATCATAATAGCACAGGACCGTTGGTATGGCCCAGTCTCTCTCAAGAATTTGACAGATTTGTCTCCACTTTTGTGGGATGAGCAGTGGTGTACCAAAACATAAACTGGAAGGATTTTCAATCTGATGTTTAAGAGTTCATGTTCTTACTAGCAGTAGGCCCTACTCAGTCTCAAACAAGACTGAGCATGATCACAGCTCTGTTAGGAGGATGTAGCAGCTGCCCTTATTAAACTCCTCCCTCAGGAAGGTCCCGAGGACCTTTACAAAGTCTCCCTACTCGCTGATAATGCACCTCGACGTCTTACATCTCTGTGATGCTTGAAAGGTTGGTGTAACCCATTCTACGTTCCTGCTTTGTTGCCTGGTGTAACTCCTCTAGCCTCGCCCAGACTAATGTAGGTGTCATTGATGACGGGTTCTTGCTCTCAGTACTCTAGTCACCCTAAATATGAGGACGACTGAAAAAAGGAAAGAAATGGATGCTTCCCCTCCCAGTGCCATTTCGACCTCTCCTTCGGAAGAAGTCTTTGGCTGCGGCCCACCTCCGGAGGGTGAAAGAGGAATGCTTCTCCTGTACTAAAGCAGTGACTTCCCATTCACGTAAGCATGATTAGGGTGCGACCAGTTCAGGCAGGGAATAATTACCAGTCGAGAGCACAAAGCACGCTCACACCCTTTCCGAGGCTGGATTACTTGAGTCTTGCCAAGAAGTACGAGACAGAACCTCAAAGAGAGAGAGATTACTATTCATAAAGGTTTCTCATGGTTATCTTGGTAAGGTTCCTTTCTCCTATCTGTGAGTCATGTCAGAACATATCAAAAAGTTTTTTAAAGGTATATTTCCCTCCTCGCCACCTTGCAAACGCAAAATCTTATATTCTCTGGGATCTGAATGGCTAGCTTGGCCATGGGGAAGAAAGGGGTAATCCCCATCCCTCCTATACTGCACTAGCCTCCCGCAGTGTGTTTTTGTTTACTCTGCCGGGTCAGAAATTCTATTGCTTATATATATTTAAAGGATTCAAGTTTGATAGTATGGAAAAATACAAATTAATGAAGTGTACTGTATACCCCACTTACTCCATGTGAGAATACATTGTAATTTTCCAATGATGAAATATAATTCAATACTGTATCATCACAAATATAGGCTGTAATTAAAGGCATCCATGTTAGAATATAATTTTTTATTTCTAATTTTGGAAAACATATATTACAGTAAGTGACTCTTTGTACTTCTACATTAGCAGCTTGTGGTTAAAAGAAGGTAGTGCAGTTAAATAAGAGTTCTTTGAGTGAACAGCATAGTAGAGATAAGAAATATAGTGTTGAAACTTTCCAGTTTATAAATGCCCTGCCCAGATAGGATAAATTTAGTGTGGTAATGCACTTCCTCGAACATATTCAGATACCCTGAAATTTAAGCAAACGTGATTTTTACTTAAGCAAATGCCCCACTTTTTTCATGAAGAGCTCTGAAAAGTATGATGTAAAAAATCTGTACTATTCTCAATTACTGACAATCTACAGGTCAGTTATTTTATCTAGTATTTCCCAATATTCCATTTGATGAATGTTTGTAATTTCAAGATGAATTTGAATACTACCGTATTTATTGATATTTTAGCGTAACTAAACTTCTCTATTTCCCTTTTCAGATTTGTTTTGTTAGAGGATTGTGGACATGTCATTGAAGCCACTGGGTTACAGAGCTGGATGTCACAAAGTGACAGTGAAATTGGAATGAAGAGCTGCCCTCGTTGCAAGAAGCCTATATATAATAATCGTCGCAACTTTGGATATATTTTAGAGACTTACAAGAATGTTAATGAAGTGAAACGTCAGTATTTCAAGAAGGATCCAAAACAGCAAGCAGCTGTTGTCAAGAAACTCTTAGCAGGTATGTTAATTTAGTAATTATTAAAAATTTAATTTTGATAAGAGAATGAAGTCCCTTTTCTATATAGAAGGTCCCCCAAACTACAAGCATTTGTTGTTACAAACAAAGAACCAACTGAAAATAGCCAAGATAAAAAAAAATACTTAAAGACATTATATACAGTAAGCAACACAAGTTTTGTAATGGCATGATATCTATTAAGAATGAAACTTGAGTTTGTTGACTTTTGTAGCTGGTATTCATAGGCATGGCATTCGTTAGGCTTACCCTAGGTTAAAATTTAACAATGCTACTTACAAACAGTTTGGAGCCTATAACTTTGTAAGTTGAGGACCTTCTGTTCAACATTTTCATTATGCTGTTATTTATGGATGGTGATTCACGTACTGTACTGTATCCGTGCCTGTGATTTATGGGTATTTTGGACCGAGTGGTCATTCAGCTCAGGGGTAAAATGCGCTGCTGTTCTATTAAGGCATAAAAGGTTAGAGATAAGGGCAGGTAAAGGAAGCAAAAAAATATGGACACAGTTATGGTTGCAAACAGCACTGTCACAGTTATACAAATTTTTAAGATAATGAAAGAGGATCATTGAATTTTTTTTTTTTTTTAATTACTATTATGGGCTTCCTCCCAATAATTGACCCACAGAAAATCTGAAAATGATGTCCAGTTGGTAAGGGAAGATTTTCTATAATATGCATAACTGTACAATGCAATATATTATAACAAATTTAAAATTTACATTAATTATATCCAGCAATGAAAATCCAAGCCCTTTGAAATAGTAGTTCTAACACAAATACAAAACCTTATTCTTAATCTAGGATATTCAATAACATTGAAGCTGGAACACATTCACAACTGACAGGTAGTGGAGGCAGTAGACCCTGCTGGCTGACTGACAACAGTTAGATTTTAGCCATTATTCAGTGCACACAGTCTCGCTGACAGGAATTTTTATGGCAGATTTTGTAGTGAATTATTTCTCTCTCTCTTTCCAGCATGCCTACTTCTATGCCCACATTCCCAGGCACAACGCTGAAAACCTGCTGTACTTTCAATATTCAAGTCAAAGGCTAAGGTATCTTGTCCCACCCCTGCAGCTCTTCTGTCTGACTCTTCCCAATAGGCTTCCTCTTGGGGCTAAGGGCCAATTGAACAAGAGTGGTGAGCTTCATTAATGTCAGATGGCCTACTCCCTCCTTGAATATTTAGGGTTCCCTTGATAGAAGAAAATGAGCCAATTGAACAAGAGTGGTGAGCTTCATTAATTTCCGATGGCCTACTCCCTCCTCGAGTATTTAGGGTTCCCTTGATATAAGAAAAAAATTCATTGCTGTGGGCCAGGTTTCTTTGTAGGAATAGGAGCTTCATCTAAAAGATCGAAGTGCCTGCTTGGAGGTTTCCTCCTATCGAGCTCTGTAGCTCTTGGGTGCATACTTGGCTGGCTCGGCATGATCCTTCCTCTTCAGAGAAGGATTTGAGACAAACTTTGAAGAAAATGGCTTCCAGGCGCTCCTCTTCCAGATGCACGGCCGCTGCCTCGCACCCATCCAGAAGGGCTTCTTCCCAGATTCCAGCATTGCACTCTAGTTTTAGAGCTTCACCTGAACAGGTTGCTTGCAAAGCAGATTAGGCTGCATATGAACTCGTTCCAGCGTTTCTTTTGAGCTTGCTGTTCGTAAAGCAGATCACACTTCATGATCTTGTGCAAGCGTGTTCCAGTACTTCTCTTAAGCATGCTGATCACACACTAGCACTTCTCCTGATACTGCCTCATGGAAACATGTCTCGGCCTCAGTGGGGAAGACCTTGAGACACTTCTCCAGAGTCTATGACTTTTCCTTGTAGTGCACATCTACTAGTTGCCTGTGGAGACTATTTCTCCCCACAGGCCTGTCAAACAGGCCAGGAGTTTGACATTAGTTTTTCTATGAGCTTTGTCTAACCCACCCTCTCCTGATGGGTCTCAGGGAAGGGAATAGTAATCCTGTTTATGACAGACTGAGGCAAGTCTTTTCAGGCACCAGTGCCTTTAGAGGAAGGAGACTTGCAGGAACCAATGCCTTTGGAGGAAGGGACATTGCATGACTTCCAACCTTACTTGCAGGAACCAGTGCCTTTGGAGGAAGGGACATTGCATGACTTCCAACCTTACTTGCAGGAACCAGTGCCTTTGGAGGAAGGAACATTGCATGACTTCCAAGCAAGGTTGGGATCTGGATTTCTGATCCTCCCAGTTACTTTGCTAGACATTGCACAATTCAACTCTAGAATTAAGAGGGATAGGTACAGGATATAAGGCGACATTCTTTCCTTCTTCAACTAAGATGACGACAGATTATCCAATTCAGGAAGACATCGCCCCTGATGAAAGCAGACCCTCCAACATTCTCTTACCTTTTGCAGCAAGGGCCAGGAGCACAGAAAAGAACTGGAAGACTGCTCTGCCAAAGGATCTGAGGGTGTAGCAGCAGGAATTTCTTTCCAACCTCCTGTGGAAGAGGATCCATTCCCCGGCATCAGGAATACCAGATTCAAGAAGAGGTAGAAAAAAAATATTAATATGATGCAAGGCTTGTCTTCCATTGGACCCCACAGTCACTACGTTGACAGCAGGCTGTTCAGCGGATCGTCTTTTCAACCGTGACTTTCTTGGTATGGAGGCCAAAGTCATGCTATAATCATACAGGCAGCATCATGCATCGATCGTTGATCCAGTACAGTCAGCTCTGTAGCCAATACTGAGGACTTTCCTGACCCTGGAAAGCTGGCGATCATGGATATTGTGCTGACGCAAGCCAGGTCATCTAATCGTTGTGGGTCAGCAGACGACCTGGTCCTTTAGATGATGTACGAACCATGCTGGAGAAGAACTTTCCCAAGGCTTCTTCAAATGACTTTATGTAAAGAAAGCATCTGGAGGAGACTTTTCAAAGACCTCTCTGCTCTAAACAAGTTTGTTAAGCAAACATCATTCAGGATGTCCTGAATGTAGACCAAGTCCACAGTCAGGCAAGCCTTGTGGTCTGGGACTGCATAGTTATTCTGGAGTTAAGTAGCCTATTTTCAGGTTCCAATACATCTGTGTTTCAGGAAATACCTTTGAGTAGCCGTGGCAGGAAAGGCATTTCGCTGCTTTGTTTCGGCATGTCTATGGCAGCCTCAGTCATCACAAGGATATTCAAACCATATTCCTCTTGTGTACACGCTGATGGAAACCGCCGCCTCTGCTACCTGGATAGTTTGCTATTTTAAGTGTTAGTGGAAGAATTATTCTTCAAAGACATGGTTCTCTTCTCTCATCTATGTAATAAATCAAAGAAAGTCTGTCCTAATCCCTACAAAGACTAGAATACAGTACCTGGAGATGGGTATCAACACAGTGCAAGGAAATCTTTCCATCTCCAGACAGAATCTCTTGCCTACAACAATTATCTCGCCACATCTAATCAGCAGTTGAAGCTCCTTGATCACCTGGCATCCTTGCAATGACTGGTTTCACGAATGCATCCAGGGGAGGTTAATGAAGTACCTAGTCAGAGCAACAGGAACGTATCAACATCCAATAGCCAAAAGCAGCCATGGTAGAGGTGCAATATTTTTGCCCTCTTCTCAGTGGTGTTGATGAGCGATAACACCTCAGTAGTGTTCTACATAAACAAACTAGGAGATACAGTGTTGGCAGCTATGCCTATTAGCAATAATGACAGCCAAGTGGACAGAAACCAACTCGATACATGTAATGCTTTTGGCCTGTTTTATCCCGGGCAAGAGAAATGCAGTGGCAGACAAACTAAGCAGGACACAAATAGTTGGGCCATAAAGACATTTGTCTTTTGAAGTAGCATCAGAGATCTTGATTTGTTGAGTTCCCCAATAGTAATCCTCATGCTGATGGTCCTGAAACACAAACGTTTCAAGTAGCGACAGAAATCCCAAGTTTCTGGGGTTACACAATGATAGACCTTGCCGATGGCCCTGATAAACAAATTGCTGATTTATTGCTCACCAGTTCCAGACCCAGAGGCAGCGTTTGAGGATGAATTTCAACACCCTTGGGATGGCCTTGACATGTTTGCTTTACTGCTGTTCTGCCTAAACCTGTTACAAGCACCTCCAAACCTGCTCATGACTTTGGTAGCTCTAAAATGGCTACATCTCGAGAGAGAGAGATTGAGATTTTGATTTTGACTTTGATACTCTCCTGGACCTATTGCAACCTCCTATCAGAATTTTTCATGGACAGTAGGGTCACTTCAACTACTAGAGTGGTGACTATTCAGCAGCATCTTTTCACGAGAGCTTGTTCAATAGATACATGGATAATTTTGCAAATCCTCGACACCAGTCTAGCAAGCTCAATGGTCCATCAATTGAGGTTGGTGTTGGAGGAGTCCCTCTCCTCTTGAAACCTCTGTTCCACTGACAGCAGAATTTTTTTTTCCTACCTGTATGCCAGTTGAGGCTAGGCCAGCTTTGTGGAAAATGGTGAGTCTTGTGTTCTTTGAAGAGCGCACTTTATTTGGTTAACCAGCGAGGCAAATCTCAGGTTTTCCTGCTCAGTTGAGCTCCATGGTCTCTTTCAACGTCACCCATTCAAAGGGGGATAGTCAGGTTTCTCTCTCCTTCGCAGAGGTTGTAGCAAAAACCCAGGGTCTGTCTTTGCCTAATGCCAGGATTTTAATCATTTCAAATAATAAGCCTCGGTGAAGTATTTGATGATCCTAATGAGCTATTACTGTGAAAGCACGAAGGTGCTCTATCTTGAGTGGACTAGGTCAGTTAGCCCTCGGCTGCAGTTGGAGAGGTCGGTTAGCCCTCGGCTACAGCATCTCTTCTTAAGAACAGGATCAATGGAAAAACAACTTGAAAAACAGTCTCATTCTGGTAAGAGCGTTTTCTCGAACACTGCCATCCTTTCCTCAGGAGTATGGGTGAAAGTTCACAACCTCTTTAGAAGGAATTTCTCTGGTGCAAGTTCTTAATGCAGATGACTTTCCCTCCCCACTATCTGAGAGGAGTGACCCAGTTTTTCTTCATCATTGCCACTTACACTTTGTTTTTTAGTTGGTGCTTGGTCTGCATTTACTGTAGGGCTGCGCCTTTTGTTTTTTTATTTGGTGCTTGGTCTGCTTCTACTGTAGGCCTCTTTTTAAAATAATTATCCAAAGAAGCTTGTTTTTGTCTTTCTTAAAATTTTCCTGAAATGACTCTGGCAAATTTCATTACAGTACTCCAGCGCATGACCTGTGAGAATTTTTTTCTGGCCGTTTTTCTACAAGCCACAATTTTAAAGTAGCCATCTAGACCCTCCTTAATTTTTGCTGTTGTCAGTGGGTGCTCCTCCCCCCTGCTGTACTATTCCTGAACAACGTTCACTTGCATGGCTTCCAACTCCTTTGGGTCATCTGTCGTAAGTTCCTCTTGGTGTTCCTCGATAAGCTCATCAACTTCTAAACCCATGGACTTCCCTAGTGTAACGATCTCAGCAACAGGTTCAGGATCGTCAAAATGTTCTTGGTCTGCGTGGAAGCCCTCAAAATCTTATGCGGAGACAGCTTCTTCCAAGCAGAGTTCAAGGTGCACTTCGAAACCTCCCGCCAAGAATGATGGATGAATTTGAGGCAAATGACTATCAAAATGCTCCTTCCAAAACTGACGAAGGGTGAAGTTGGTGCTCTCAATGATTTTGAAACCTCTCTTGACGAGATATTTCGTATAAAGCTTCTTAAAATTTGAAATCACTTGCTGGGCCATGGGCTGGAGGAGAGGGGTGGTGTTTGGTGGAAGATAGGAACCTTGATGAAGGAATATTCTGCTACAATATCTTCATTGAGGGCAGGAGGGTGAGCAGGGCATTGTCCAGCACCAGCAGTCATTTCATAGTGAGGCCCTTCTCTTCCAAAATACTTTTTCACAATCAGGCCAAAACAAATATTTAGTGAGGCCCTTCTCTTCCAAAATACTTTTTCACAATCAGGCCAAAACAAATATTAATTCACCAATGAACAATTGTCTTGTTACCCAGGCTTTCCCATTAGCCCTCCACAACATGTTTAGATTTTCCTTGGTGACTTGTGGGTCTTGAAGGCTCAAGCAGTATCGGAGTGATACCAGAAGGTGTTCACCTTGCAATCCCCTCTGGCATTTGCACAGAGTGCAAGGGTAAGCCTGTCCTTGTTAGGCTTATGCCCAGTTAGCCTCTCTCCTTCTGCCGTGATGTGAACGAGGCATTTTTGTCGCGTCGCAATTGAAGATTTGCTGGGGACTGGAGCCTCCCCAGACAGTCAACTCGTTGAATGTCTTAAACAAAGGCTTCGGCCACTTTCGTGTCCAAGCTTGCAGCCTCCCCATGACACACCACCAAATGAGCGTCTCAAATTTTTCAAACCACCCACGAGAAGCCTTGAACTCTGGGGGTACCTGCTTCGATGTTCCTTCTGCATCAGGCTTCGGCCTGAGCATGCACGAGATCACCAAAAATGGCGCCTACTTTTTGGCAGATTATCGCTTCAGTGATAAGTGTCTCCAGCCATTTCTTTGTTCTTTATCCAGACAAGCAGCAGTCTCTCCATCTCATCGTGGACATAGCTACTCTTACTGGAGAAAACAGTTATGCCCATAGAAGATGTTGCTGCTTTGATAGCTTCCTTCTGTTTCAGGATCGTCCCTATCGTAGAGGTTTTCGGCTATATTCCTTCGCGAGCACGCTCATATCTCTCGAGACCCATGGCTAATGATGTAACATATCACACAATACAGTACTGTACAATTGTTACAAAAGCGAAATCACAAACAGTAAGTCAATGCATAAGATACAGGTGCCAAAACCAAAAGACATAGGAACGCCAATGTGTAGATGCATGATGGGATATAGTACAGTATATGACATAATAGGAGAGCAGGATATCATGGTGGTAACTAGCTTTCAAATAGGGGGATAGCCAATGAAAGTGCGGGAGAATGCTAGGTAGTTTATGGACTGGTGTTGAACGAATTTTAAAATCGGTCTCGGACACGGTCAGGCTCTCGCACCGTACCTCCTTTCGTTGTCCAAAACATTTTTTGTGATGCCAGTTGTAAAATTCTTCGCATCTCGTTTCGCAGAGTGAAAATTTCCTAAGCAGATTCTTTCGTATCGAGAGGTTTGACTGTATTTGCTACTGCTAGCCAGTAACTACAGCCACTTTATGTAAATTTCAACATTTCCAGCAAAGCTAAAAATGTACTCTTAATATACAAAAAAGGTAAAAATTTCCTATTACAGGATAGGGGTTAGTATCTGTGGGAACAAACAGTTATAAAGCTCCACTAGCATCAGAGAAGGGTCCAAGATTGGAGAGATTTGGTTCCTAAATTTCTTTCATTATGGTCTTGGATGGAGGGGTCCATACTGTTAAGATTGGGAGAGAAAACCTCTTCATTCTTACTGTATCTTGACCTTCAGGTAGTTTAGTATTGTACTGAATCCAGTTCCAGTTCACGAGAAACTTAAATTATTGCAAACTAGTGAAAATCCAGTCTAAGAAACTTGATATCTCTTGTAAATACTATGACAAAATATTGCCACTCAAAGGTTTTGAAATGGGCAAGATCTACCAAAGAATATGTCCCCTATCCCCTATAGCCTTTAGAGACTCCATTGTCCCCAATAAAACTTGTCTCGTTAATGAAGGCTGGGCACTATTCAGGCAGGCAAGTCAAATAAGAATGCTTACCAAATCCTCCCGAGATTGTCCTGCTAGGGAAGGTAATGTAGTATTCATCTTCCAGCAAACCTACCTATATGACCCAGGATGACAGGTTTGTATGGTACCATCCTTACCAGACATGGCACCTAATTCTTGAACCTCAGGCCCATGGTTGTGAGATTGAACCCTCATGAGACTTGGTACCCATGAAAATGTCAACTTTTATAGCTGAAACAAGAAATTACTTATAAGTTTACATATAAAGAAATTGTTAAAAAATTCAAATGTCTGAATACAGACCATTTTTTGGCTGTAATTATGCTAATTAAATAAACTAAGCTCAGAAAAATAAAGCAATTGAAACTTGAGAATACAGAATTTTTAAACATTTATCAATGGTCTGCATTAACAAAACAATTTAATTTACTTGTGATTCTTTGTTATAGTGTTTTATATCATGGTGGAGTGAAGGTAAAAGTGAAAGAGAAAAAGAGGGATTTTGAAGAATGGCTGCAGAGTAATAGTATAGAGAAGTATGAAAAATATAAAGAAAAATGTGGAAGTAAAGCGCAAGGTACGCGAGGCAAAGAGGGCAGCTGACCTGAGGTGGGGTCAGGGATTGGGTCATTCATATGAAGAGAATAAGAAGTAGTTTTGGAAAGAAGTGAAGAGAGTAAGGAAGGCTGGCTCAAGAATGGAAGAGACAGTGAAAGATGGAAATGGAAGGTTGTTAAAAGGAGAGGAGGCAAGGAAAAGATGGGCGGAATATTTTGAAAGTTTACTGAATGTTGAGGATAATAGGGAGGCAGATATAATTGCTGTTGCAGGTGTTGAGGTGCCAGTGATGGGAGATGAGAATGAGAGAGAGAGATTACAATAGAGGAAGTGAGGAGAGCACTAGATGAAACAAGAGTAGGAAAAGCATCTGGTATGGATGGTGTGAAAGCTGAGATGTTGAAGGAAGGGGGTGTGACTGTACTTCTTGAATGGTTGGTGAGATTGTTTAATATGTGTTTTGTGTTGTCAATCAGTGGTTCTCAAACTTTTCAGCCCGCGACCCCCCAAACGATATTGCTAGAGGCATGTGACCCTTGCCTTTCCCCGAAGTGCTTCTGACACACACACACACACACACACACACACACACACACACACACACACACACACACACACACAGTACATGCCTATGCCCCGAATCATAAGAACATAATAACAACAAACATGATAAGATAAATGCAAAAAATATACGCATTATAGAGTTAACTAATTTATTACTTGTAGAAAAAATCACAATCTTTAAAGACAAAATAGGCAAAGCAATACAGTCTATTTAAATTTATAGAATTAATGTTAAATCCGTACAGGCACTCACACTTTGCTAACTGCTTCAAGAGAAAAAAATAAGTATGAAATTAGAATTATACCTTTGTTGAAGAAAGCTACTGCAGATAGCATAAATTATGTCAGTGTTTGTAAACTTTAGCACAATAAAGAAAAAATTACTGGTATCTTTATACCAAAATTTAGATATTCAGGCTGGGCTTAAAATGATTAACAAAATAATTATAGCGTTTGACTTGGGTGCTGATATTACAAATTTGCTGAAACCTAAAATCAGCTAATGATCTATAATTCTCATATGAGACAGTATACCCACACAAACATCCAGTAGACTCAAAGCTATTTCATACCCTTTTGGTTTCAAAATCAATATTTTGGAAAATTTTGGAAATTATGTCTGAGATAATATTTTTTTTTTCTTTTTTTTTTTTGGCTTTAGAAGAACTGTATGAATTTCTTGTGAAATAATTACTTATTTAGTAACTGTTAAAATAAAAGTACAATATTCATGGAAGTTTAATGACAATGATCAATATTTAGGCCCAACTATGGGGCTCCACTAGCAGTGATTAGTTAATTATATCCCTATTCCACAGTGAAAACAGTATTTACACAGGCCTAAGTTTATCATGAATAACTAACATCAATTAGTGAGATACATGGGCCTGCTTTTTTGAGCACAGTAACTCCATCCTGGGTTTGATACCAGAGATGGCAACTCGGAGATCATCCTCCACCCTGAGTCTTGATCGGTATTTGTTTTTTATATAAGTCAGTGCCGAAAAAGTCTTTTCACATAAATAGGTTGATCCAAAAGGAAGTAATACATCCATTGCTGCCATGGATAATCGTGGATATTCCCTTGCAATTGAAATCCAGAACTCATCCAGTGTGGTTGAGCCAAACGATGCCTGTAAAGTCCGATCACTGGAGAGCTCCAGCAGCTCATCCTCCATGTCGGATGATAAGTGATCCCCTGTAGCAGTGAATGGTTGCCGTATCCAGTCATATTGTTGTGGGGTTGTCTCTTTTGGGAAGTATTTCTTGAAGTGGTCCACAAGACCTTGTAGGCGAGTCGTGATCATTACCTTCACGTTATCGACGCTTAATTCATTCTCCGCCATAAATTCTTCCACCTCAGGAAACATTTCAACACTGCCCCCATCAACTCGCACAGCCCATCGTTCCAGCTTCCTTGTAAATGCATCAATTTTGTCAGAAAGAATCAAGATGTTCGTGTTTGGGCCTTGTAGTGATAAATTCAGCAGATTAAGTCTTTCGAATATACAAGACAAATATGCTAGACTTGCTAACCAGTCAGGGTCAGTCAGATAGTCAGCAAGTTGGGACTCAGATTTGATCAGGAACAGGCGCACCTCATCTCGTAGTTCGTACAAGCGGCTGAGAACTTTGCCTCGGGACAGCCACCTGACTTCTGTGTGGAACAACAGTGCTTCATGCTCCGAGCCCATCTCATTGCAGAGTGTGGAGAACAGCCTGGCATTTATGGGACGTGTTTTGATGTAATTTACTATTTTAATCGCAGTTTGAAGAACACTGCTTAACTCTGGATTGAGTGCTTTGCTAGCAAGAGCTTCCCTGTGAATAATACAATGTGTAAAATTTATGTGAGGTGCCACTTGTAAAACTTTTGCTCTAAGTCCTTTCCTCTTACCCAACATTGCCCCAGCACCGTCTGTGCACACACCAACACACTGGTCCCAAGACAAGCCCTCCTTTTGTATTTTGGTGTCTAGCTTTGTGAAAATGTCACTACCTGTACAGGTCCCCTCTAGTACAGTGCAAAAAAGCATGTCTTCTTGAAGTTTTCCACCAAAACTGTATCTAATGAATGCAAGTAATTGTGCAGAATTTGATATGTCTGTCGACTCATCTAGCTGCAAAGCATACTTCTTTCCCTTAACCCTCTCAATCAGCTGACACTTAATGTCATTTGAAATGTCATTAATTCGTCGAGTAATGGTGTCGTTAGACAGCGGGACTGTTTCCAGCTCACGGGCCATCTTATTACCATGCATAATCCGACTCATAGTCACTGCACCAGGTTTCATGAGGGTTTCCCCAATGGTATGTGGCTGCTTGGACTGTGCAATTAGGTATGCTACCTCAAATGATGCCATCTGAGCTTTGGCAGAGGTGGTGGTTTTCTGAGCTAGCACTTGTTTTTGACCCTGCAACTCTCCCTCCTTTCGACGGAAAAATTCTATTGGTTTATCAGCATGAGAAGGATGCTTGCTTTGCAAATGCCTTTTCATTTTCACAGGCTTTAAGCTTTCATTTGCAAGTACTTCTGAGCACATAACACATTGGAGGTACTGCATCTTATCAATGGTAAAACTAGTGAATCCGAATTTTATAAATTCTGCTTGATATTTCCGAAGTTTGGGTTTGGACGATTGGTCATACTGGGAGGTCTTACCCTTACGTTTGTCTTGCCTTTTATCTATATTTGAAGTAGAACTGGTAGATGGTAGTTCGGAAGGAATCTCATCAGTTGTTTCTGAGACACTGTTGTCAGTATCTGATGTTCCTTCCTTGTTTGCAGTCCTACGAATTATCCATCGCTCCATGTTGCTAAATATGTATATAGCTTGCTATCAAAAATTGTCCCTAAACACACACGAGGCAGCTGTGACTGAGGAAAGACTCACCGTTGACTAACTCGACTCATGTGCCGTCTTGGACTGCTGATAGTAAATGCCATATTGATAATCAGATTGATAAAATATCAATTAATTGTTATTTAAATACCAGATAAATTTGAAAGTATGTATACTGACATTTAGTTTTAAGCATCACGTAATCTGAGACCCTGAGTATCAAGCAAAAGTCAAAATTTTACTGTAAATTGGTGATGCATTGTTATTAAGCATCTGGCAACTGGTCACGCTCATTCACTGTGCGCCAACGGAGCTCAGGACTGGAAAACGGACAGGTACTGAACGTGTACGAGTGTAAATTGACAGTGAGATGGGGAGGTGACATCTCGGTTTTGTACGATGTTTCTAGGAAATGTAGGTAAAATATTGGAACTATTGCAAGTACATTGTATAATAAAATGTAATGCGTGGAAAAAAATTATGAATAATAGTTTAACACTCAGTGGCTAGATATATAAATATATTATATTTATTGTTTTTTTTTATTTGCTTATCAACTAATCAGTTACTGATTTCATCAGTTGATTTATTTATTCATTAACTAATCTATTTATCAATCAATCAGTTTATTTACTTATCCATTAATTTTTTACATTTTATATATTCATTTAATTACTTATTTTTTCATTCATTTTTGTTTGCATTTATCTATAAATGTGTTAATTCATTTATTTATCTATTTAACTATTCAGCTATTTACTTATTTTCCCTTTTGTATATCTTAAATTTATTCGTTTATTATTTCATAATTACTATTGTATTTCTTTATATGTTTAGTTTGTTTTATTTAAATATTATGTATTCATTTACCCATACATGAAAGTCCATCAGCTTTAATAATTTTGCTTCGTTTTTTATAGTTAGACTCGTTTGCTTAAAGGGGAAAAATAAAATGACAAAATATGAGTAAGTTACGGCAAAACTAGTATGCTATTAGCGAGGGAATATCCTACTCGTATGAGAATCACGCGGACTGACGGATATACACCCTTGCTCAGAACTGTCAAAAATAGCAAAAAAAAGACGTTTATGTTTGATAAATCATACCTTCCAAAACTAATAATGCTAGCTTAAAATCAATGACACTACTGCATAGAAACTTAGTCCCAGCGCAGCAGTGGGGGAATCACTAGTGTGTAGTATTTAGTTTAGTTTTTGCAAAGGCCCATGGTGTTACTATTGTCCCACCCGGCTCTCTTTTCAGTGTTATTCTTAAAGATGCGTAACAATTCGTAACTAGTTACGGTAAATGACAAAATATAAGGTGTATGTGTATATATATATATATATATATATATATATATATATATATATATATATATATATATATATATATATTTGTTGTACTAAAATATAAACATTTGGTTTATTATTGATTTGAAATATTTTAGCAGAATTATTATGATTTAGCCTTAAAACTAAAGTTGACCATAATACTATTTTTTGCTTACTTATATTTATATTTTCTTAACATCATCTCGCGACCCCCCCAAAAGCATTTGGCGACCCCCAGTTTGAGAACCACTGTTGTCAATGGTACCAGTAGATTGGGTTTGTGCATGTATTGTACCACTATATAAGGGTAAGGGAGATGTATGAGTGTTGTAATTCAAGAGGTATTACTTTGTTAAGCGTAGTTGGAAAAGTGTATGGTAGAGTAATGATTAATAGGATCAAGGATAAAACAGAGAATGCAATCTTAGAAATACAGGGGTTTTAGAAGAGGTAGGGGTTGTATGAATCAGATTTTTACAGTTAGGCAGATATGCGAGAAATATTTAGCAAAAGGTAAGGAGGTGTATGTTGCGTTTATGGGGAAGCAATGTGGAATGTGATGAGGTTATATGGAGTTGGTGGAAGGTTGTTGCAAGCAGTGAAAAGTTTCTACAAAGGTAGTAAAGCATGTGTTAGGATAGGAAATGAAGTGAGTGATTGGTTTCCAGTGAGAGTGGGGCTGAGACAGGGATGTGTGATGTCGCCGTGGTTGTTTAACTTGTATGTTGATGGAGTGGTGAGAGAGGTGAATGCTCGAGTGCTTGGACGAGGATTAAAACTTGTTGACGAGAATGACCATGAATGGGAGGTAAATCAGTTTTTGTTTGCGGATGATACTATACTGGTTGCAGACACAGAAGAGAAGCTTGGACGTTTAGTGACAGAATTTGGAAGTGTGTGTGAGAGAAGGAAGTTGAGAGTTAATGTAGGTAAGAGTAAGGTTATGAGATGTACGAGAAGCGAAGGTGGTGCAAGGTTGAATGTCATGTTGAATGGAGAGTTACTTGAGGAGGTGGATCAGTTTAAGTACTTGGGGTCTGTTGTTGCAGTAAATGGTGGAGTGGAAGCAGATGTACGTCAGAGAGTGAATGAAGGTTGCAAAGTGTTGGGGGCAGTTAAGGGAGTAGTAAAAAATAGAGGGTTGGGCATGAATGTAAAGAGTTCTATATGAGAAAGTGATTGTACCAACTGTGATGTATGGATCGTAGTTGTGGGGAATGAAAGTGATGGAGAGACAGAAATTGAATGTGTTTGGGATGAAGTGTCTAAGTATGGCTGGTGTATCTCGAGTAGATAGGGTTAGGAACGAAGTGGTGAGAGTGAGAACGGGTGTAAGAAATGAGTTAGCAGCTAGAGTGGATATGAATGTGTTGAGGTGGTTTGGCCATGTTGAGAGAATGGAAAATGGCTGTCTGCTAAAGAAGGTGATGAATGCAAGAGTTGATGGGAGAAGTAAGAGAGGAAGGCCAAGGTTTGGGCGGATGGATGGAGTGAAGGAAGCTCTGGGTGATAGGAGGATAGATGTGAGCGAGGCAAGAGAGCGTGCTAGAAATAGGAATGAATGGCGAGCAATTGTGACGCAGTTCCGGTAGGCCCTGCAGCTGCCTCCGATGCCTTAGATGACCGCGGAGGTAGCAGCAGTAGGGGATTCAGCATTATGAAACTTCATCTGTGGTGGATAATGTGGGAGGGTGGGCTGTGACACCCTAGCAGTACCAGCTGAACTCGGTTGAGTCCCTTGTTAGGCTGGGAGGAACGTAGAGAGTAGAGGTCCCCTTTTTGTTTTTGTTTCATTGTTGATGTCGGCAACCCCCCAAAATTGGGGGAAGTGCCTTGGTATATGTATGTATGTATATCATGTTTTCTAATAATTATTAATTTATATTACAGATTTAGCAGCATTATCTGGAGAGACTGTAAAGAATGAGGCAAAAAAGGTAGCGAGTTATCTCCCTCATTTTACTGAAAAGACAGCAGCTAAAGTTTTCCATGCAGTAAGCGACAATCAGATGGTTCTTTACAAATTTCAAGTCCAGGTACTAAAAGAAGTCCAATCTATAATAAGTAACAATGAAAAATATGCTACGCTCTTAAAACCTGCATTAGATTTTGTGAAAAATCGTGTGGTTGGGCAGAATGTCCGCATTGCTCCACAAATGGTTGAAGAGATAACTTGTGAGATTCAACGCCTGAATGTCCTTCCCATGTACACAAATTTACTTGAAAGATCCAAGCTACTCAGCAATCCTGAATTAAAACAAATAGTAAATAGCCTCGAAATCCTTTTAGATCCAACTATTAAATTTGATAAGGAACAAGAAGCAAAAATGAAGAGACTATTAAAGCAAAGTGAGAAGTTTGTAGGTGGTCTCGGAGTTAGTGAGAGAGAAAGACTTGAGGTCTTACAAGCCATGGGTCTGAAACAAGGTCACTGGTATAAATGCCCTAATGGTCATATCTATTGCATAGGAGAATGTGGAGGAGCTATGCAAGAATCAGTATGCCCAGAATGCAAAGCTGTAATTGGAGGAGGTAATCATGCCCTTAGGAATGATAATGAATTGGCATCAGAAATGGATGGAGCAAAACAGGCTGCTTGGCCCCCACGTGGTTAATGACTATAAGATTAAGAAAAAGAAAAAAAAGATGCTGTGCCTATAATATGTAATTTTTAACAAATGAATGGAAAAATTAATTGCTAAGCATGTAACAGTCTTCTTATATATTTATCTACAGGAAAGCACATCAACCATGATTGTATTTTTACATAAAGGAATTTTATATATCTATAGGGAAGCACAACCTCCATGGTCACATTAACAATAATTGACAATTACTTGTAACCCTCTGAATGTTGCAAGTATGGTTTTACATAAAACTCTGCGTCTCCTGGAATTTAATACCATTGACTTGAATAAAAATTAGTATTTCAAGTGGAAACATTAGAAATTGATATTGAATTTTTTTTTTTTTAATTATTCTGGTGATTTGATTATATTTAATGATTTTGAAATAGCTTAGGATATTGACTGTTCAATGCTAATATTTCCAAAAAGAAAAATCACATTGCCTGAAAAGGTTGACTGGATGGTTTGAAAAAAAAAAAAAACTTATTCTAAGCCCTAGTTAAAAAAAGTTATAAGACGGATGGTACTGCTAAATTTATTATACGGCCTGATTCTGTTTTTTGTTTTGATGAATATTACTGTTATATTTAATAAGATGTGATATAGTATAATCAGACAGTAATGTGGGAAAATTAATATTGTATGTGTTCCTTGACCACGTCTATTTTGTATAATAATTAAGTCTAGTGGCAGGGTGATATCCTTGATTTGTTTTCTTTTGTCCATTTCCTTGATATTTTTATTACACTGTATGACATTTCGTAATAAAACTTTAAAATACTATTAGTGAAGCACATAAGTTTTACCCTAACTGTTCTGTAAAACTTACTCAATATGGTTTACCAGTATTGCTGTTACTGTTGGGTGTATTGGGGGACTGAAATGACCTTAGTTCTTCCCCACCTATTATACATAGGGTTGTGGTGGCTGGTGTGTGGTAACGTCCCTGACTGGTGAACGCCAGACTGAGGTTCGAGTCCTGCTCAAACTCGTTAGTTTCTTTGGTCGCTGCAACCTCACCTTCCTCGTGAGCTAAGGATGGGGGGTTTTGGGGGGAGCCTGTAAGTCTATCTGCTGAATCATCAGCAGCCATTGCTTGGCTTCCTTGGTCCTAGCTTGGGTGGAGGGGGCTTGGGCACTGATCATATGTATATAAAGTTAGTCTCTAGGGCAATATCACTGACACTTGCCCTTCCATTCATGAGCAACCTGTAAACTTAAGGACAGCTGGTAATGATATATCTGGTTTGCATGGACTAGTTCCATCATTTATGGCCCCAGGGCTTGAAACCATTCCTCTGTGGCCAAAATGGAGCTCTAATTAAGGTTTAACTAGTCTGCAGCATTACATCTACTCCCCAAACACCGATGCCTTAGATGACCGCGGAGGTAGCAGCAGGAGGGGATTCAGCATTATGAAGCTTCATCTGTCGTGGATAATGTGGGAGGGTGGGCTGTGGCACCCTAGCAGTACCAGCTGAACTCGGTTGAGTCCCTTGTTAGACTGGAGGAACGTAGAGAGTAGAGGTCCCCTTTTTGTTTTTGTTTCATTGTTGATGTCTGCTAAAGTTGGGGGAGGTGCCTTGGTATATATATATATGTACGTATTATTTTCGGCGAAGCTGAAAGCACGAACCATTAAAATTTAGTGAGGGTTAACTACCCATCCCGCTAGTTAGTCGGGGTAGCTTGCTATCAGTCCCACTCACACACCTGTGATTGAGCTCACTTTGCTTGAAGGTAGAATTGGCGAGTAAGTTTGTATAAATAACAAATGAATAATTTGAAGTTCTCTGGCATCCTGACATCGAAGGTCATTGATGCCAATATCGTTTATTATAAATAAAGATTAAAAGAATATTCAAAACAAAGTTAAATAGCATTAAGAAAACCTGCTTTTGATATAAATTTAAAAATACCACTACCATTGCATGACAGATATTCAAGGATTTTGGCAAGGATGAACCTGCCATCCTCACCCCGAGCCTCAAACGGATATCTATTGCTTTCTGTGCTATAAGTGGGGCTTTCAGTCAACAAATGCCTCACTGTCAAGGGGCATCCACTTATACCTCCACGAGGATATAACAATCTCAATTTTTCTCATTTTATTTTCGGTTAAACTATCCCAATGCTTTTGGCAATTGTTATAAATAGAATTCTTAGTTGCTGGTAAAAAACCATTACAGAGAATCAGATACCTTCTTGGTAGCAACTCAGCTGCACCACTCTTTGCCAGTGAATATACCTCTTCATTTCTACACACCTATATGTGCTGGAACCCAGCCAAATCGAACTGTTATACCTTTTAGGCCAATAATTAAAAGCCACTAAAAAATCTTTAAAACTAAAGGGTTACAAGAATTAAACCTTCTAAAACCTTACAAGAATTAAACCTTCTAAAACCTTGAAGGACACTTCTTGGATCACTATAAATGGTAAAATTGCCCTCCTCTTTTAACGCTATTTTCTCAATAGCAGTTAGTATGCCATATAATTCAGCGGTAAATATGGAAGACATTGGCGAAAGTGCACCTCTACAGTTAAGAGCGCCATTGGTATATATAATAAAAGTTTATTCCCTATGTTCTTCAACATGTTCCATAAAAAGACACCTAGCTTCTTATTCAGTCATGTTTTTTTAACACCAATCAAATATTTACAACAGTATATTGGGAGGAGAGTGATGAAAAAGGAGGTACAGGGAACGAGGAGAGGGAGACCAAAGCGAGGGGGGATGGACTGTATCAAGGATGACCTTCAATCTAAGGGATTAACCGGTGATGAAGTGTGGGACAGAGGTAGATGGAGAACGCTGGGCAGAAACATCGACCTCACATAGAAGTGAGAAAAGATGCAGACGAAGAGGAAGACTGAACTGTTTAGTAATTATACAAGGCTTACAGTCTGAAAGGCTAAGGAGTTAAGGAGTCTTTGTAACCTAAACCAATACCGAATAATAGAAGACATTCGGTAATGGTCTGGAGGAAACAAGGAGAATTGGGATAGGTGAGGTTCTAAACTCTCCTGTGGACAATCTAATATCTTTACTCGGCTTGGGGTGGCTGAGGAGTATATTTCACACCCATAACTAATTTTGGAAAAAAATAAGGCCTTGTATAATTTTAAAATAGCTTTACAGTCTGCCCCCATGATATATGGGACAATACTTTTAAAAGATTAAGAGCCTCAAGACATTTAGCTTTCAACGCCTTTAAGCGAGGAACCCATGTAAGTCTAGAATCGAAAATCAATCCTAAAAATTTAGCTTCACCTACACATGGGATCCGTTGACCTTTCATGTATATATCCGGATCTGGATGTAATCCCCGGATATGACAGTAACGGACAATAGTAGTTTCGCTTGTTGAAAACTTTTACCCTTTCATATCAGCCCACTGAATAATTTTGTCAATTGCGAGTTGTAGTTTTCTCTCAACCATTGCCATTTTAGCTCCAGCAAATGATATGGAGAGATCATCCACAAATCATGTTGAGAGAACATCCCGGGGAATGACCGAGGATATCCCACTAATTGCTAGTGCAAACAGGGTAAAACACTGCACACTACCATGAGGAACTCCTTCCTGACATTTACTTTCTGGTAAGAGTTTCCCACACTCTCACTTGAAAAACTCTTATGTGAAAGAAATGACTGAATAAATAGTGGTAGCTCTCCTCAATCCTAATTCACGAATGGTTTTAAGTATACCATATCTCCATGTAGTATCATATGACTTTTCAAAGTCAAAAAAAGACTGTCACATGGTGCTGTTTGGAAGCCAAGGCTTCACAAATAAAAGGACTCAAGTCATATCAACACATCAGTCGTTGAGTGCATTTTCCTAAATCCACACTGAATAGGTGATAAAATACCCTTCTTTTCTAGGTATCACATCAGTCTTGCATTGACCATCTACTCCATGATTTTACATAAACAAAATGTCAATGCAATTAGTCGATAAAGTTTGCTGCTAAAACCTTGTCCTTACCGGGTTTTAAAAAGGCTAAAATAATGGCTAGTTCCCAAACACTTGGAATACCATGATCATGTCATTATCTATTAATAATGCTTAAAATAAATAACTTTGTATTAAAAGGTATATGTTTAATCATTGCATATGGAATTGAATTGAATATGGGATTTAGGCATTAAGCCAAGCACTGGGGCATCAAAGGCCATTCAGCGCTATATAACTAAAATCATTCAATCATATCTGTACACTCACAACATTTAGTATCATTTTAACCTTTAATACAAATCGTAACACTTTCATACAATAAAATCTAGATGTGAAATAAGTAGGGATTAAAAGGGTAAAATAAATAAATAAATTAATAAAATCAATTATAGCTCGTAATATAACCCAATACTTTGTATAAATTTTCTCAAGTTCAGGGTATTACAGTTTTCCCCCAGTATATCTCTTAACGGTTTGTCCTGGAGTAAATGTGTCCTCCTCTGGAGATTAAAAACAGGACAATCGACTAAAATATGTTTAACATCCATTGTCACTTGACAGGTATTACAAAGAGGGGCCTGTCTCCCTTCCCCACTCTTCATTAAATAATTGTGCGTTGCATGTGTATGGCCAATACGCAGCCTAGTTAAAATAATGGTATCCCTTCTACTTGTAGAATTACAAGATGACCATTTATCCACCAATGGGTGGATTTGTTTCAATTTTGTATTGGTGGTCCGTTCAGACCATCGAGCTTGCCACTTATTTTTACAGTAAAGATGAATCTCACTTCTAAGATCTTTGTAAGGAATACTCAAGGGGGATGGATTACTTAGCCCTGAAGCTTCCTTTGCTGCCTTATCTACTTGTTCATTCCCATCCACCCCAACATGGGCAGGGACCCAACAGAAGTGAACACTGATACTCTTCCTAGACTGCAAAAGTACTAACCAGTCCTGCACCTCTTGTACTAGATGATGGCCTGGCATAATTTGTTTTAATGAGAGTAAAACACTATTGGAATCCGTAAAAATTGTATAAAAACTATTTTGGTTGCCATTTTTAAAAATATGTTGGACTGCGAGAATTATTGCGTACAGCTCAGCAGTAAAAATTGAACAAGAGGATGGGAGTTTCCTTCTAATAACAATATCCCCCACCACAGCTGCACTTCCAACTCCTGCAGCCGATTTGGAGCCATCTGTAAAAACATGTTTCCCATGATGTTGAGCAGCATGATTTAAAAACTCACTTTTCATTACCCTACTAGGTAAGGTATTTTTCCCTCCTGCCGTAAAACATACTTTAACAGGTGGATTACACCAAGGAGGAGACTTGGGATATCCTACCTCTGCTATCTGTGCTGTTAACAAGCCTACTTCTCTAGCATCATTTTTCAGCTGTACTTCCAAAGGCTTAGGCACTCTAGATCTGTTAGGAGCCCGATCTAAAGGCGCCCTAACATATTTACAGTTAGGATTGTTTCTCACAGCAAGGGACCTAGCTAAAAACCTCAAACTCAACTCCTCTCTGCGAATGGAAAGGGGAGGTATGCCAGAATCAACATAGAGACTGTCAATGGGAGATGTTCTGTAAGCACCTGTGCAGATGCGAAGCCCAGCATTGTGAACAATATCAAGTTTTCCAAGTAAAGTCTTTGTAGCTGACCCATATATTTGGCATGCATAGTCTAACTTGCTCAGACACAAAGATGTATAAATTCTAAGCAAAGTTGTTCTATCAGCACCCCAATCAAAATGCGATATCACTTTCAGAATGTTCAGTGACTTCTTAACCCTGATAGATAGGTCATTTATATGGGGACCAAATGTAATTTTCTTGTCGAAAATGACTCCAAGAAACTTGACACTATCCTCATATGGCAAAATACAATCATTTAAGAAAAGGGTGGGGATCTCTTCCCTTTTACGAGTACGAGTAAAGCGAATGGCTTTGGTCTTCTGAGGAGAAAACATGAATCCGCGAGAATTTGCCCATGCGGAAGCAGCATTTATTGCAATTTGAAGATTTTGGCATGCTTGTAGTGCAGATGATCCACTACAATAAATTGCAAAGTCATCGACAAATAGTGATCCTTGTATGCCAGGAGGTATGTGACTAATGAGACTATTAATTGCAACAGCAAACAAGGTCACACTCGATACGCTGCCTTGGGGGACACCTTCTTCTTGCATGTAGGATGAAGATAGTTCTGACCCTACTCTCACTTTAATGGAGCGGTTTGATAAAAATTCTTCAATAAAAGAGAACATATGTCCTCCTATACCCCACGAGGCCAATTGCTTTAAAATACCACCCCTCCAGGTGGTGTCATATGCCTTTTCGAGGTCAAAAAAGACACCCACCACCTGGTTTTGGTTAGAAAAAGCATTTGAAATTTCCCTTGATAACATCAGCAAAGGGTCCAGAGTACTTCGGTTCTTCCTAAAACCAAACTGTCTGTTAGATAAAAGATTTTTTGATTCTAGATACCACACAAGTCTGTTGTTGATCATTCTCTCAAATAGTTTGCATATGCAACTGGTCAAGGATATGGGCCTATAACTAGATGGCAGTTCTGGGTCTTTACCAGACTTGTGGCCTGGAATTACAATTGAAGTATGCCAGGAATCAGGAGATGTATGGGAAGCCCATAGACCATTAAAGGTTTCTAATAAAAATTCCTTGGTATCCACTGGAAGATGTGATATCATTTCATACCGGATGCCATCCTCACCTGGGGCAGTTAAAGAAGAGCTGGAGATAGCATTTTGCATCTCCTCCATACTAAAAGGCAGGTTAAAAGCTTCAGTATTTGAAGAAGCAGGAGGAACAACAGATGTTGATGCTCTAATTTGTTGAAATGCTGGGGAATAGTTGTCAGCACTTGATACATGAGCAAAGTGCTTAGCAAGAACCTCTGCTACATCTTTGGGGTCAGATATATATCTATTATTTTCCCTTAATATTGGTAGAGGCTTAGGGACGAATTTACCTTGAAGTTTTCTAATCTTGTCCCATATTTCCTTTGAAGGAGTTTTGGTATTAATATTAGATATATATTTCTCCCAAGATGCTCTCTTTGCTTTTTTAAAAATTCTTTTTTGTTTGGCACAGGCTCTGAGATATGCTATTCTATCTGCTAAATAGTTTGTCCTCAAGTATCTTCTGAAGCAAGTTCGGGTCACTTTTCTTGCGTTGGCACATTCTTTACTCCACCAAGGAACTACAGAGCGATGAGGTAAACCGCATGTTTTAGGTATAAACTTGCTAGCATTATCATCAATAATATTTTCAAGATGTTGATAGGCATGCACTGGAGATGTAAATTCATCATATTCTTTATCAGTGTGTGAACAGTTTTCATAAGCTGCCCAGTCTGCCTCATCTATCTTCCATTTTGGTGGACACTGAGAAGGAAGATTATGGACATAATTTAACATTATTGGCCAATGGTCACTGCCATGTAGGTGTTCATTTACTGACCAAAGGTAGTCCAATCGAATGGATGAGGAACAGATTGACAAATCAATGGCTGATGTAGAGTTGTGGAATACATCATACCTAGTTGGAGAACCATCATTCATTAGTATTACATCATTGTTGTCGATTAATTCTTCAACAAGATTACCCCATCTATCGCACACATTTCCACCCCATAAAGTATGCTTTGCATTAAAATCACCCATTAAAATAAAAGGGGCAGGAAGCTGATTGATCAAGTCTTGGAGGTCAGAAAGTCTAAGCCTTCTTGGATTACCAGCATGATCTAAGAGGAAAAGTTCTAAGGATGGTTCAATATATAGCGAGCATAAAGTAATTTTTTTCCCGATATGAGTTCTAACTGCACATGCCTGTAGTGGTGTATTGAGTGGGATTGTTTCAAATTTTACAGATTTGTGAATAATAAAACCTGTGCCACCTTGAGCTCTTGCAGCTTGCAAAGGAGGGGATCTACAAAAATGATAATTGAGTCCAGGATTAAATGGTTTGTCACTGATCTTGGTTTCCTGTAGGCAAATTACCTTCGTGTCTGAGTCCCTGGTTAAAGTTTTTATTTGCTCAATGCTAGTACTTAGACCTCTGCAATTCCACTGGATGATAGACATTATCTTTTGTTATTATTTTTCTTTGTCTCATTTGTCTTTTGGGACTTTTCAGATGAAGCCATGTAAGGCCTGGAGATGGAAGGCTTTACTAGGCCACCACTCTTCTTTTCTTTCTTTCTAGGATCTTTATAAGAGTCAACCTTAGGATCATGAGCAGTAGGGCACTTACCTGACTTAAATGAAGGTGAGGATGATGGGGACCTTTTCCTCTTTGGAAGATCTTGTTTTCCAATCTCCATCAAATCAGGTAGAGATTCTGCCTGAGACAATACATTTAAGGTGGTGGAAGCCACATTGGCTTCCTTGGAGGATTGTGCTAGAACTTCAACAGTTCGAGCACTTAACCCAGAAGGCTGGGCTACTACCTCTAGGGGAGATGCTCCTATCGGTGACAATACTTTTGGTGTGTTGGACACCATATTGACCTCTTTGGAGGTTTGTGCTCTGGCTTTTATAGCCTGAGCACTTGACCCAGATGGCTGGGCTACTACCACTAAGGGAGATGCACCTGACGGGCCAGGTGCTGCCACTGGTCCCCCTGTGGTAGTAAGGGGTAGTGGATTATAATCTTTTGTTGGCATCTTAACCGCGCGAGCAAAATTAAGTTGCCGATTGAGTAAATGCTTTGCATAACCTACACTTATATGTTCAGCATTTGCTTTCAAGATTGCAGCTTCTTCATTCTTGTATTCTCTACATCTTTTATCATTTGGTTTATGATTATCTTTACAGTTTGCACAGGTTGTATCTCTGTTGCATTGGCCATGTTCTAACAAAGAACAGTTAATACAGATCTTCGTATTATTGCAGTACCGGGAAGGGTGACCGTACTTGAAACAATTAAAGCATTGTAAAGGCCTAGGTTTATATTCTCGAACACGTACTCTTTCATTCTCAATAATTATATGATCTGGTATAACAGGGGTTTCAAATGTTAAAACTACCATGCTTGTTTGAGGAATCTTACTTACTTTCCAAACATTAGCAGGGCACATGTCCAGAATTTCTGGTTCTGAGAATTCATATAGATCTTTATCAAAAACTACTCCTTTACCATAGCTGAAGCTCATATGTGGTTTAATATCCTTAATAGGATCAATTTCTGCAATCTTCATGCCACAAAGCATGTGAGCTTGAGTATCTGATTTTGCATTAATCAAAACAGATTGCTTACCGTATCTACTAATATCCTTACTTTTAATTAAACCAACTTTTTTTTGTATAAATTTACTCATCTTATAATAGTTATAATTATCTATCTTTCCAGATGCAATTATCCATGTTGGGGGCTTGGGGGTTCTTACTTCTGGAAGTCTATGCTCTATTTCTTTTTCCATCCATTCTTCTGGTTTATATACCTCTAGGTGTCTTGGTGCTTTATCACATAAAGCCCCAGAAATCAAACAATTGTCAATTTTTATGCTCTCTAAATTTTTATTTGCTTCTAAAGCAATCTCAAAACTTGAAAATGATACCCAAGCTTCCCAAAAGCCTTTACTACCATTAAGCTCCATTAAAATTTCTTTGATTGCTCCAAATCTACAGAAGGCTTCATGAATTATGTCATAGCTACAACCAATTGGTATGTTTTTTAAGTGGAGAATTTTCAGATTTTTTGTTGGATCTGGTAATGAGCCAGAACCAGAGAGTAAAGTATTACGGTTATTACAAGCATCATTTTCCACCAGTGCCGATAAATTGTCTTTAACAACACTGGTCAAAAAAGTATTGTTGGAGGAATCCTTTTTATTGCCGAGGTTGTCAACAGAGCTTTCCCTATTTAAACAAGCAGAAGTCGTCAACGGTGTCTGGGGTTCGCCATTTGATCCAGGGGTACGGGGAATATTAAGTTTACTCATTAATTATTTTTCAGGGGGAGGGAAGGGGTCATAATAACAATGAAAAAAAAAACAATGGAAAAAAATATAGTTTAAGGGAGAGAAAAAATTAAGACTGTCTGAAATTCCAAAGAAGACACCGTTAGCCTTTCCTGGAATTAATTTCTCCACCAATGACACCTGTGAAAGCTGCTTACCAAATGTCCACTCCCTACCCTACCACAAAGGGATGGTACCACTATGATTAGAGTGGCTCAAGTGTATGCCAAACCCGCTTGATGGGACTGAGAGCATTTCATGAATACAATCATCCCCACTCTAATCATAGTGGCAGGCAAACCGGACAGAATGCCGAGAGTCCTATCTCTATAAAATCGCCAACCCCTGGAATCCGAAGGCCAAATTTCCTAAGAGATAGTTCCGCGTGCCAGTATGGGAATACTGACACTCCTAGGTGTCCAAACATTTTCGGGCAGTTGGCAAGACCACCACAGCTCCCACAATTGATTTTGAAATAAAAACCGATCATGGATACAATGTCCCCTCTAAAAAACCTGGACAGTGAAATGGGTAAAAGAGTTTTGACAGCAAGGTTGGAGACAGCTGATAATTATGAAGGAGGAATAAGCAATAAGAGGTAATAGAAAAAGAATGAGAGAAATTTAGAGTCAAACTGAGGAAAAGAAATTCCCCAGTTCGAGAGCCCTCTTGCCCGTCACAAGCCTTCAGCACGGGAATGATATGCCGTGCTGAAGCCCAATGACTTCATCAAGGCATTCTCTCGTTAAGAGGGATCATTGCATATGGAATTAAATCAGGTCCAGGGGCTGTTGCAAAATTTTTAATTTTCTTTTCTTCAATGCTCCTATACTAGTGACCAGGAGCTGCTTCACACTTGCATGATACATTTGAAAAAGGATCAGCCAGGGCATTACTAACAATTTGCTTCAGTCACATACTGACCATTCACCTTCAACACTGGAGGTGGGTTTGGGGTAAATTTGCCTGCAATCTTTATTATTTTCCTCCATACAGAAGATGGTGGTGTTCTACTGTTTATAGAGGAAACAAAAGACACCCAAGACTGGCGTCTAGCTTCTTTCATAACACGACAGAACTGTGCTCTACACTTTTTGTATGTTATCAGATTTTCCTCAATACGACGTCTACGCAATCTAGTCAAAGATTTTCTGGTGGATCTGTGCAAGACAATTAATTCTAAAGACCACCACAGGACTGGTCGTCGTTTGAATAATCCTGTGGTTTTGAGAATCGAATTGATTCCTGCTGTGTGGAGAGTTCCATTCAGTAAGTCTATGGCATCACCAATACGTTCAAACTGTTCTGCGCTTCCCTCATTTTCACTTAGCTCACGAAATTTAACCCAGTCTGCCTTGTCAAGATTCCATACCGGCGATCTTTGTAAAGGCGGACCTTTGTTGGTGTTCATGCACACTAGAATGACAATCATCTAATATCCTCCAATCAAAATCAAGAAGGCAGTTAGAGCTTGTAATTGAAAGGTCAATGCATGACAAGGTACCTGTCTGAACATGGAAGTGCGTGGGCTCTCCTGTATTAAGGAGTCCGACATCCTCATTCTCCACAATTGATGAGATAATATTGCCCCTTGTTTTTGCCAAAACATCACCCCATAAAGGATGTCTACCATTCATATCTCCCAGTACGAGAAAAGGTTGAGGGAATTGTTGAATGACCTACTAAACCATCATATAAAATTTCATTTGGAGGCAAGTACAGAGAGCATATTGTATATTTTCTCCCTATATCGATTTGTACAACCACCGCCCGCAGGGGTGTACGAATAGACAAAGGTATTTGGGGAACATCTCGACGAACGTACACGAGACCTCCGCCATGGCTCCCTGCTTGTTGATTATATGGTGTTCTATAGCTAACATACTCTAGTCCGAGTGTTAGCATCAAGCTTACTTTCCTGTAGACATACAATTATGGGGGAATGTTAATGAATTAGGAGCTTAAGTTATTCATATTTGGCCCTTAAACCCTGACAATTCCATAGCAAAATGGAGGAGAAAACTATGGATTATTTCTGGAAGACATCTTGGATGAGGTCTTCCCATTAGCAGTTTTTAATCTAACATTTTTACCTATAGGTTTCTTCAGAGATGGTCTTGATATGTTCGGTTTTACGTTTGTTTTTCTTTGTGTCCTTTTGATCTATTTGTAGAGGCGGATGGTGGATCTCAACTTGAATTTCCGATTTATTCAGGTTATCTTCTGGTTCATTAGAAACATCAACAGACAAAACATCAAATTTATTTGATGTCATAACTTTAATGATTCTAATGGAGAGGGGTGAGAGAGATGGAGGTCTCGCTCTTTTACGATTAACATATGGTGGGATTCTAGATTTTTGCACCTTTCCCACTACAGGTGCATCAGGTAAGTTGGTTTTAAGTGGAACCTCCATCAACTCAGGCAAGGACATGGGTTGAGAGAGGTTTGTACTAGTTTTTGTAATGGAGGACGAAGACTATACAGAAATGGGCAATGGCCTATTGTTAATGCACCATGGTAAAGCCTCAGGAGGCAATATGCTCACCTCGTCATTTGACATTTTATCAGATGGTATATTTCTTTTTCTAGAGCTACTGACAGTACTAGGTGGGTTTGATTTTAATGCCTTAGCATAGGTATTTGATTTATTTCATAGTCTTTTGGCATGTCCCACACTTATATGTTCTAAATTAGATTTGTTGAGGGCAGCTTCCTCTAACTTATACAGCTTGCAGTTGGGTGCCCAAATTTAAAACAAAGCATTGCAGTGGCTTCTGCTTGAATAGTCTTACTTTAATCATTTCATTTTCAATAAGAATATGGAAAGCTACATCAGCATCCTGGAATGTAAGGATTATCATTGATGTACCTGGGACTTTGTGAACTTTCCATACATTTAGTGGACACATGGCCAGTATCATCTCCTCTGTAAATTCCTACAATCTCTCTTGAAAGCTACTCCCCTTCCGTAGCTAAAATTTAGGTGGGGTTTGACATCTAACTTAATAGCATCATTAGTTGTTTTTATGTTGGACAGTATTACAGACTGTGTTCTTGAATTGGCACGGATAAGGATATCATTTTTCCAAAACGAGATTATCGCCCGGTACAATTGTTCCTACTTTTTTCTGAATTAATTTGCATGTTTTAAAATAATTTCCAGTAAACCCCTTCGATTCAGCTACAAGCTACATTGGTGGTTTTGGCTTTCTCTGGGAAGGCATAACTAAATCTGCAACTTTTTCCAACCAATCGGCAGGTCTATATACAGTACTGTACATCCAAATCCTTTGGTACCTTATCGCAGAGAGCAGCTGCGACATTCAAGTTAATTATTGCATTAAATGCCTCGTTATAATTAATGTAAGATATCAATGAATCCCATTTTCATCTTCAAGTTTCATCCTTATTTCTTTTATACATCCATAGCACTCAAATGCTTTATATAGATTATCATAGTTTGTCTCTATCGGAATTTAGGTAACATGAAGGATTCAAAGTTTCCTCGTGTTACCCAAATTACTTGATTTTGGAATATCAGTAGAATGGTCCTTTCCCATTCCGAGGTCATCAACAGAACTTTCCCTATTCAAATTAGCAGAGGTCGTCAACAGTGCCGGGGGGAATCAGCATATCCAGGGGATGGGGAGTCAGTGTTTGAAGGGTCCATAGTTAAGGGTAGATTTTTTTTTTTTTTTTTTTTTTTTTGGTTTACCTGCTTGAGAATTTTAAGAAAGTATCATATGTTGGAGAGGAAATTTGCATTCTCCACAATCGGCACAATGAGAGTATACCTCCCAGATGGTCCACTCCATACCCTACCCGAAGGATAGCACCAAAACAGGTATAGAGGCGCAGGTGTTAGCTCAACCCGCCTGTTAGGACCGAGACCAAGAAAATATGGCATCATCCTCCACATATCTGTAATGATGGGCTTCTGGCCAGAAGCCAAGACTCCCACCTCAAGGATTGGATCCCCCCAGATTCCGATGACCCAACCCTAGAGATTAGTTCCGCCAAAAAGATCCAAACCATCTTCGGGATGGCTGATATCATCCAATACTCTCATATATAACTTTGAATGCAAATACCTCCCAACCGTGATCCCTTTTCCCATTCATCTAAGCAGGCAGATAATAATGAATGTGGAAATACAGTATGCATGCCATTTAAATAAAATAAAAATGAAGTTAATAAATGAACAAATAAAATAAACATACATACATACATACATATATATATATATATATATATATATATATATATATATATATATATATATATATATATATATATATATATATATACATATATATACACATTGAGAAATAACACTCACAGAGTTAGGACAACAAGGCAAAAGAAAGTTGATAAAATTAGGAGAAGGTCAAAGTAATATTGAGCTGAAGTAATAGAAGAAAGTGAGAGAAATTTAGATTTGAACTTGAGGAGTAATTTCCCCAAGTTTGAGAGCCCTCTTGCCCGTCACAATTCTTCAACAATATGAAGAAACCACAAGGCATTCTCTCGTTAAGAGTGTCGTTGTGAAGAGATCCACCGTCGGAGAATCCAAACAAAGTCAGGACTTTGTTGGCAACTAGATGATCCAAAGAACATTTGGTACTCACTATCCAATATGCTCTGCTCAGATTGTCAGCGAGCACATTCCTTTTGCCTGGAATGAAGCGTACTGAAAGTGGTATCGAATGGATCTAGTCCTATCTTGGTATCTCTACTGCTAGATGGGATACAGGCTGCGAAAAAGTACCTCCTTGTTTGTTGATGTAAGCCACTACTGTGGTGTTGTCGCTCATCACCAATACTGAGTGGCCCACAAGGAACTGATGGACTGTTGAAGGGCCAGAAAGACGGCCTTTATCTCCAAGAGATATATGTGGAGATATTATTCTAATTGACCAAGGGCCTGAGGTCGTGTGCTGCAGCACGTGGACCCCCACCCTTCTTTTGAAGCGTCTGAGAACAGCACCAAGTCCGGGGGAGGCCGAAAGGATCTACGCCCCTCCGCAGATTCTTGTCTGCCACCCACCACTCGAGGTCCGTCCGTTCCGCTGGTCCCATTGGGAGCAAAGTGGCCGGGGGATCAAAGGCTTGATTCCACCAGGACTTGAGTGTGACCTGTTAAGAGCTTTATAATTTGGATGGGTTGTTTTCTTCCTTATTAAGGTTATTTTCTTTGGTGCTTTTGATTATTGAATTAATATTTAAATTTTGAATGAGTTTTCATGAGGGTTTACCTGTACCTTTCCTATAGTCACTATGTTGTGGTAACAGTTATAGAGGAAAATGAAAATAAATTAAACTGCCATGGTGGGCAGTTACACATCTAATATATCATCATCACTACTTGTCTTGAGGTTGACAGTTTTACTGATGGGGAGCTATTTTTTCCAAAGCGAGATATATCACCTGGTGCAATGGTTCCTAGCTTTATCTGAATTAGTTTTCAAAATTTTAAATAATTCCCAGTTGTCCCATCAGGCTCGGCAACAAGCCACACTGATGGTTTTGGCTTTCTCTGGGAAGGCATAGTTAAATCAACATCTTTTTCAAACCAGTCAGCAGATCTACTGTATACACATCTATATTGTTTGGTATCTTATCACAAAGGGCACCCCTGACATTTAAGATGACAAATTCGTAGATAATTTGTATTTTTCCTAACTAAACAAACCTTAGCTATTTAATAGGGGTATTACTTTCGGCATAGCTGAAATGACGAGCCATTAAAATTTAACGAGGGTTTACTACCCCCATCGCTAGTTAGCGGGGGTAGGAGAGGGTAGCTTGCTACACCCCCCCCCCTTACACACACCTGTGCTTGAGCTCACTTTGCTTGGAGGTAGGACTTCAAGGGGGATAAGGCTGGCAGGCAAGTTTGATCAAATAGCTAAGGTTTGTATAGTTAGGAAAAATCAACAATTTAAAGTAATTTTTATTTTTCCTAACATACTTACCGAGAACTACTTTCTTAGGAGTTACCTGTAATCTCCTCTCTACCGACCAGAGTTTTGTGTAGGATACCCTAAAACCCGTTTCCTATGGAGGGCTATCTCGGGCTTTAGAGAACGTGCCCCGAGGGTAGCTTTTGCGCTAGGTCGAGGTCCGCCTGGGTCGTGACCGCCAGTAAGTTCTTTGGATGTTGCACCATCCTCGCAAGGGCAGAGAGGCACTCGGGGAAGGAAGGGAGGGCCATTACCCGAAAGTAGTTCTCGGTAAGTATGTTAGGAAAAATAAAAATTCCTTAAAATTTTTGATTTGTTCCAACACGAATACTTACCTCGAACTACTTTCTTAGGAGACTTACACTTTAGGAGGCGGGAGTGCCTTTCTGACTATCAGACCCAGTAAGCGGAAGCCAAGAGGCCTAGGTATAACGAAAAATATTAGGAAAACGGACGATAGGGTAACTACACAAAGAGCTCACGTTAGTGTCTAAGTACTCACCCTTTGAAAAACTTCTTCTGATGTTGAATCCAGTAACGTAGTTGGGGAGAAACGTGTTATCCAATGGTTACAAGAGGGTTCTCTCCGATAAGGGTAGGGAAAAACGGGGAATAGGGTGAAAGGAAACAAACCTGTGTCTCCCGGTTTGCTATCCACGATTGATCCTGGGGCTTTTACCATTAAACCACTTGGAGAGCGGAGATGACTGTTCCAATGGAGAACCCGTCTAAGGACTTCCTCGAGTAGTCCTTGAGGTAATGGGCAGTGAAGGTTGACTGGTTAGACCAGGTACCCGCTCGAAGAATCTGACCCACTGCCATGTTTTTCTCAAAGGCTAAGGACGTACTCAGACCCCTGATGTCATGGGGTTTGGGGACGCCTGGTAAGGCCAGAGCTTCTTCCCTGTAGGACCTGGCAATAACCTGTCTCAACCAGAAGGAAATGGTGTTCTTGGATACCTGTTTCTTAGTCATGCCCGTGGAGACGAAAAGGCTCTTGATGCCTGGCCGGAGATGAGCCGTCCTTTCAAGGTATTTTCTAACGGCACGGACCGGGCATAATTTCAAATCCTCAGCCTTCCCCGTCCTAGGTATGGCTGGCAGAGCGAAACCTTCGAATTTAGGGTCCCAGACAGCTGGGTTCTGGGTCTTCGCCACAAAAGAGGGAACGAACTTGAAAGATATTTCCTTCCACCCCCTCGAATGAGAGACGTCATAAGACAGCCCATGGATCTCCTCTTCTCTTTTAGCGGAAGCCAAGGCCAGCAAAAAGACTGTCTTGAGAGTGAGATCCCTGTCTACGATATCTTTCATTGGTTCGAAGGGGGGGCCACTTAACATCTTCAGGACCCTCGCTAGGTCCCACTGAGGCACCCTAACTGCCTGTGGGGGGCAGGACTGTTCGAAGCTTCTTACAAGCATCGAGATGAGCCTAGAGGAACCCAGATCGATGCCCTTCAGGAGGAATACTTGACCCAAGGCGGCTCGTACTCCTTTCATGGCTGGGATAGACATTCCTATTTTGTCCCCGAGATATACCAGAAAATCCGCTATGTCTGGGACCGAGGCTTTGAGGGGCTTAATGTGCTTCGAAGCGCACCACTTCGTGAAGGAGGCCCATTTAGCTTGGTAGACCGCTGCCGACGACCTTCTCAGGTATAGTGACATCCTCTTAGCAGTAGCTGATGAATACCCCTCTTCTTCAGGAGTCGCTCGATAGTCTCCAGGCGTGAAGACGCAGAGACTGTGGGTTGTCGTGAAATCTGAGAAAATGAGGTTGTTGTAGAAGGTCTGCCCTGTCGGGGAGTGGCCACGGAGGTTGACTCGCCAGGTCTTTTAGGTCTGCGAACCACTCTCTCTCCGGCCACCAGGGCGCTACCAAAGTCATCCTTAAGTTCTGGGCAGTCCTTACTCTGTTGAGTACCTGCCTTATCAACGTGAAGGGGGGAAAAGCGTACACATCTAGGTTGTCCCACCTGTGCTGAAAGGCATCCTCCAAGGCTGCCTTCGGGTCTGGGACAGGAGAACAATACACGGGAAGTTGCGCGTTCAGTTTGGTTGCAAAGAGGTCCAACACCGGGGAACCCCAACGTTGGATGATGAGCTTGGCTACTTCTGGAAGGAGGGACCATTCTGTCCCTACTATTTGGCCCATCCTGCTGAGATCGTCGGCCAGCACGTTCTTTTTCCCGGGGATGAACCTTGCTAACAACACAACTTGGTTCGTTTCTGCCCAATCTAGAATCTCTAGGGCGAGATCGCACAATTCCCTTGACTTCAGACCTCCTTGTTTCTTTATGTACGCTACCACTGTGGCGTTGTCGCACATCAACGCCACAGTGTTTCCCCTTAGTAGATCTACGAAGTGTAGGCAAGCTTTCTGGACTGCCTTCAACTCTAGGACATTGATGTGTAGGCCCTTTTCCCCGTCCATCCAGGTTCCTCTCGCTGTCTCGTCGAGGAGATGGGCTCCCCATCCGTGGTTGGAGGCGTCTGTGAACAGAAGTAACTCGGGAGGGTCGTTCGCGAAGGGCATCCCCTTAGGCGAGTTCGATCGGCAATGCCACCATTCCAGGGAGGGCATTGTGTTTGGTAGGACTGGGATTAGTTCTTGTTGCGAGTCCAGTTGGCACCAGAGGTTCTTCAGGTCCTATTGGATGGCTCTGAGCCTGATTCTCCCCTGGGGAACCAGTTTCTCCAACGACACCAGATGCCCTATTAGTCTTTGCCAGTCCTTCGCTCTCCTGGGTTGCCCCGACAGGAACGGACGAAGGATCTCCCTCAGATTGCTTATTCTGTCTTCCGAAGGAAATGCTTTTCCCAGAAGGGTATCTAGTGTCATCCCCAAATAGGTCATTCTGGTGGAGGGGGATAGGTTCGATTTTTCCGGGTTGATCACGATACCCAGATCCTTGCAAAACTGGAGAAGTTTCATCCCTTGCTCTTCCAAGACGTCCTTCGAGGAGGAAAGAAGCAACCAGTCGTCCAGTTACCGGACGAGGCGAATGCCTCGTTTGTGAGCCCACACTGAGACTGTCGTGAAGACACTCGTGAATACCTGGGGCGCTGTTGACAGTCCGAAGCAAAGGGTCTTGAATTGCAGGATCTGGGTACCCCATTTCACCCGGAGAAACTTTCGACTCGAGGGGTGGACCGGAATTTGGAAGTACGCGTCCTTGAGGTCTATGGTCATCATGTAATCTTTCTCTCTCAAGGACAGCATGACTGACTTCGGGGTGTCCATTTTGAAGTCTGTCTTCCTTATGAATTTGTTGAGGGCCGACAGATCTATAACTGGCCTCCACCCCCCTGTCGCTTTTTCCACCAGGAACAGATGACTGTAGAAACTTGGACCTGGGTGTAGGATCTCCTCCATGGCGCCCTTCTCCAACATGGAGGACACCTCCTCTTGAAGGGCGTCTCTCTTCAACGGATCCTTGGGAACCAGCCACTCCGACCGGCTGGCTGGAATTAGAGGGGGGGGTTCCGCTCAGAACGGAAGCCTGTAGCCCTCCTTCAGTACGGACATTGTCCAGGGCTCTGGTCCGTGAATGAATGAATGATTTAAAGTTTTCAGGCATCCTGACATCTAAGGTCATTGACGCCGGTAACATTTAATTTATGTATACAAAATAAAAAATAAAATAAAAAATTAAAGAGTATTCAATTAAAATCATAAAAATTGAATGTCATAAAAGTTAAATATTTTTCAGAAGACCTGCTTCTGAAATAAATCTAAAAATGCCACTTGCATGGTAGGACACATCATTTCCAAGAATCTTGGCAAGGATGAACCTGCCACCCTCACCTCGAGCCTCAAACAAATATCTATTCCGCAAGTTGTTATAATTGGGGCATTCGGTCAACAAATGCCTTACTGTTAGAGGTACTAAACAGTCGTCACAATACGGTTGGTGTTGGCCCTTCAGCAGAAACTCGTGTGTCAACCGAGTGTGACAAATACGGAGACGACAAAGAGACGTCTCCCATTTTCGGGGCATCGTATTATACCTCCAAAGGGATATGTCATTTGTTACTTCCCTCATTTTATTGCCATCTTGACTATCCCATTGCTGTTGCCATTTATTGCAAACCAATTTCTTGATGTCAGGTAAGAAATCATTACAGGGAATGGGATACCTTCTTGGCAGCAACTCGGATGCAGCCTCCTTAGCCAGTGAATCTGCCTTCTCATTCCCAGACACACCTACATGTGCTGGAACCCAACAAAATTGAACTGTTATACCTCTCCGTCCAGTAAGGAAAAGCCATTCTAAAATCTTTAAAACTAGAGGGTTATTAGAATTAAAAACTTCCATAGCTTGAAGGACACTCCTTGCATCACTAAAAATTGTAAAATTACCCTCCTCCAACGCTATTTTCTCAATAGCGGTTAATATGCAATACAGTTCGGCAGTAAATATGGAAGCGGTCAGAGGAAGTGCACCTCTACAATTAAAACCATTACTATGTACTCCAAATCCAACGCCAGCATCAGATTTGGAGCCATCAGTATAGATAAAAGTTGATCCTCTATGTTCTTTAACATGTTCATTAAAAAGACACCTGGCTTCTAGGTCTGACATATTCTTATCATCTCCAATAAAATATTTACAAAAAGATATCTCTGGTAACTTCCATGGAGGCGTTGATGATACCTTGAATGGAAGTACCTTATTTTTAATTATATCCAGACTATTTAATAATCGTTTCACCCGAAAGCCATAAGGTTGAGGAGATTTTGGGTGCAACTCAAAGTATGATGCGTGTCTTACAAGGCTTGCAGTCTGAAAGGCTAGAGAGTTAGGGAGTCTTTGCAACCTAAACCAATACCGAAGAATGGAAGACATTCGGTAAAGGTCTAGAGGTAACTCTCCAGCATCAACAAGGAGACTTGGGATAGGCGAGGTTTTAAAAGCTCTAGTAGACAATCTAATACCTGCATGATGTATCGAGTCTAATATTTTTAACCGGCTTGGGGTGGCTGAAGAATATACCTCACAACCATAACTAATTTTGGAAAAAATCAAGGCCTTGTATAATTTTAAAATAGTATTGCGGTGTGCCCCCCACGATGTATGGGACAATACTTTTAAAATATTCAGAGCTTCAACACATTTAGCTTTTAATACTTTTAAGTGAGAAACCCATGTAAGCCTACAATCAAATATCAAACCTAAAAATTTAGCTTCTCTTGCACATTGATTGATTGATTGATTGAAAGTTTTCTGGCATCCTGACATCTAAGGTCATTGACGCCGATACCATTTACTGTATATGAAAATTAAAAGAGAATTCGATTAAAACCATAAAAATTAAGAAGTCATTAAAATAGTTAAATAGTTTTCAGAAGACCTGCTTCTGAAATAAATCTAAAAATTCCGCTCGCATAGTAAGACACATCATGTCCAAGAATCTTGGCAAGGATAAACCTGCCATCCTCACCTTGAGCCTCAAACAGATATCTATTTCTTAAGTTAGTAAAATTAGGGCATTCGGTCAACAAATGCCTCACTGTTAAAGGTACAAAGCAGTCCTCGCAATACGGTTGGTGTTGGCCCTTCAGCAGAAACTCGTGTGTCAACCGTGTGTGACCAATACGGAGACGACAAAGAGTCGTCTCCCATTTTCGGGGAATCATGTTATACCTCCAAGGTGATATGATATTTGTTACTTCCCTCATTTTATTGCCGTCTTGACTGTCCCAGTGCTGTTGCCATTTATCACAAACCAATTTCTTGATGTAAGGTAGGAGATCGTTACATGGAATGGGATACCTCCTTGGTAACAACTCGGATGCCGCATTCTTCGCCAGTAAATCTGCCTTCTCATTCCCAGACACACCTACATGTGCTGGAACCCAACAAAATCGAACAGTTATACCTTTCCGTCCAATAATAAAAAGCCATTCTAAAATCTTTAAAACTAGAGGGTTACTAGAATTAAAAACTTCTAAAGCTTGAAGAACACTCCTTGCATCACTAAAAATTGTAAAATTACCCTCCTTTTCCAAAGCTATTTTCTCAATAGCGGTTAATATGCCATACAGTTCGGCAGTAAATATGGAAGCTGTTAGAGGAAGTGCACCTCTACAATTAAAATCATTACTATGTACTCCAAATCCAACGCCAGCATCAGATTTGGAGCCATCAGTATATATAAAAGTCGATCCCCTATGTTCTTCGACATGTTCCATAAAAAGAGACCTGGATTCTAAGTCAGTCATATTCTTCTTAACTCCAATAAAGTATTTACAAAATGATATGTCAGGTAATTTCCATGGAGGCGTTGATGATACCTTGAATGGAAGTACCTTATTTCTAATTATATCCAGACTATTTAAAAATCGTTTCACCCGAAAGCCATAAGGTTGAGGAGATTTTGGGTGCAACTCAAAGTATGATGCGTGTCTTACAGGGCTTGCAGTCTGAAAGGCTAGAGAGCTAGGGAGTCTTTGCAATCTAAACCAATACCGAAGAATGGAAGACATTCGGTAAAGGTCTAGAGGTAACTCTCCAGCATCAACAAGGAGACTTGGGATAGGCGAGGTTTTAAAAGCTCCAGTAGATAATCTAATACCTGCATGATGTATCGAGTCTAATATTTTTAACCGGCTTGGGGTGGCTGAAGAATATACCTCACAACCATAACTAATTTTGGAAAAAATCAAGGCCTTGTATAATTTTAAAATAGTATTGCGGTCTGCCCCCCATGATGTATGGGACAATACTTTTAAGATATTCAGAGCTTCAACACATTTAGCTTTTAGCACTTTTAGGTGAGAAACCCATGTAAGTCTACAGTCAAATATCAAACCTAAAAATTTGGTTTCCGATACACATGGTATCCGTTGACCTTTAATGTATATATCCGGGTCTGGATGTACTCCCCGGATACGACAAAAATGGACAATGGTAGTTTTACTTGTCGAGAACTTAAATCCATTCATGTCAGCCCACTGGATAATTTTATAAATAGAGAGTTGGATTTTTCTCTCAACCATTGCCATTCTAGTGCCAGCAAATGATATTGAGAGATCATCCACAAATAATGTTTAGAGAACATCCTGGGGAATGGCTGAGGATATCCCATTAATTGCTAGTGCAAAAAGGGTTACACTCAGCACACTACCCTGAGGAACTCCTTCTTCCTGGCACTTACTCTCTGATAGTTTCCCCCACTCTCACTTGAAAAACTCTACGTGAAAGAAATGCCTGAATAAATAGTGGCAGCTCTCCTCTCAATCCCAATTCATGAATGGTTTTAAGAATACCATATCTCCATGTGGTATCATATGCCTTTTCAAGGTCAAAAAACTGTAACATGGTGCTGTTTGGAAGCAAAGGCTTCACAAATAGAAGACTCAAGTCGTATCAACACATCAGTCGAGTGCATTTTTCGGAATCCACATTGAATCGGTGATAAAATACCTTTCTTTTCAAGGTACCACATCAGCCTTGCATTGACCATCTTCTCCATGATTTTACATAAACAAGATGTCAATGCAATAGGACGATAGTTTGCTGCTAAAAACTTGTCTTTACCGGGTTTTAAAAAGGCTAAAATAATGGCTAGTTCCCAAACACTTGGGTAACTATGATCATGCCATATTCTATTAATAATGCTTAAAATAAATAGCTTTGTATTAAAATGTACATGTTTAATCATTGCATATGGAATTCCATCGGGTCCAGGGGCTGTATCATTGCAATGAGCAAGTGCGGAATCAAATTATCTTTCAGTGAAAAGAGAATTATACGACTCTTCCCTTCTTGTTGCAAAATTTAAAATTTTCTTTTCTTCAGTGCTCCTATACTGGTGACCAGGGGCTCCTTCACACTTGCTGGATACATTTGAAAAATGATTAGCCAGGGCATTGCTAACTTCATTTGCTTCAGTTACATACTGGCCATTCACCCTCAACACTGGTGGTGGGTTGGGGGTGAATTTGCTGGCTATCTTTATTACTTTCCTCCACACAGAAGATGGTGGTGTTCTACTGTTAATGGAGGAAACAAAAGACATCCATGACTGGCGCCTTGCTTCTTTCATGGCACGACGGAACTGTGCTCTACATTTCTTGTACATAATTAAATTCTCATCAGTTCTGCGTCTACGCAATCGTGTTAGAGATCTTCTTGTGGCTCTGTGGAGTGCAGTTAGTTCTGAAGATCACCACGGGACTGGTCGTCGTTTGAATAACCCTGTTGTTTTGGGAATTGAATTGACTCCTGCTGTATGAAGAGTTCCATTCAGTAGGTCTATGGCATCATCAACACTTTCAAACTGTTCTGTTCTCCCTTCGATTTCACTTAGCTCAGAAAATTTAACCCAGTCTGCCTTGTCTAGATTCCAACGTGGCGATCTTTGCAAAGGTGGACCCTTGTTGGTGTTTATAATGATTGGTGCATGATCACTAGTATGCCAATCATCTAATGTCCTCCAATCAAAATCAAGAAGGCAGTTAGAGCTTGCAATTGAAAGGTCAATGCATGACAAAGTACCTGTCTGAACATGGAAGTGTGTGGGCTCTCCTGTATTAAGGAGTCCCACATCCTCATTCTCCACAATTGATGAGATAATATTGCCCCTTGTGTTGGCCAAAACATCACCCCATAAAGGATGTCTACCATTCATATCTCCCAGTAAGAGAAAAGGTTGAGGGAGTTGTTGAATGACCTCTGCTAAATCATCATATAAAATATTATCATTTGGAGGTAAGTACAGAGAGCATATTGTATATTTTCTCCCTATATCAATTTGTACAACAACTGGCTGCAGGGTTGTACGTATAGATATAGGTATTTGGGGAACATCTCGACGAATGTACATGAGACTTCCGCCATGGCTCCCTACTCTGTGATCATAAGGTGTCCTATAACTAATATATTCGCGAGGACAAGGGGTATTAGCATCAAGCTTGCTCTCCTGGAGACATACAATTATGGGGGAATGCTTGTGAATTAAGAGCTTAAGTTCTTCATATTTGGCCCTCAAACCCTGACAATTCCATTGCAAAATTGAGGAGAAAACTATGGATTATTTCGGGAAGACATCTTGGATGAGGTCTTTCCATTAGCAGTTTTTAATCTAACATTATTACCTGTAGGTTTCTTCATAGATGGTCTTGTTATGTTGGGTTTTACGTTGGTGTTTTTCCTTGTATCTTTTTTATCTATTTGTTGAGGGGGATGGTGGACCTCAACTTGAATTTCTGATTTATTTAAATTATCTTCTGGTTGATCGGCAACATCAACAAACAAAACATCATATTTATTTGATGTCATAATTCTAGTATTTCTTATGGAAGGGGGTGAGAGAGATGGAGGTCTCTCTCTTTTACGATTAGTAGGTTGTGAGTTACCAGGTTTTTGTACCTTCCCCACTACAGGTACACCTGATAACTTGGTGTCAGGTGGAATCTCCATTAAATCAGGCAAGGATATGGCCTGGGAGAGGTTAGTACTATCCTTTGTAATAGGGGACAAAGGTTTGATAGTGGTGGGCAATGTCTTTTGGTTGATACTCAATGATAAATCTTAGGAGATGTTCTTGTCTTATGCAGCACTTTATCAATAGATGGTGAATTCCTTTTTCGAGAACTACCTACAGTAGTAGGTGGGTGAGATGATTCCCGAGGAAGTTTTCCTCCTGTTTTTAATGTCTTTGCATAAGTATTAGATTTATTTAATAATCTCTTGGCATGCCCCACGCTTACATGTTCAATAATTGATTTATTGAGGGCAGCCTCTTCTAACTTATAAAACTGGCAGCTCCTATCATTAGATTTATGATTAGAGTTGCAGTTTAAGCACCTTGCCTCAAATGTACATTCCCCATGGTCAATATTGGAGCAAGTATTACAAATTCTTTCACTATTGCAAACTTTGGAGGGATGTCCAAATTTAAAGCAATTATAACATTGCAGTGGCTTTTGCTTAAAAGGTTGAACTCTGATCCTTTCGTTTTCTATGTCTATGTGGAAAGGTACATCGGCATCCTAGAAAGTAAGAACAATCATTGATGTTCCAGGTACTTTATGTACTTTCCACACTGATAGAGGACACATAGCCAATATCTCCTCTTCAGTAAGTTCATACAGATCCCTATTAAAAACCACTCCCCTTCCATAGCTAAAGTTTAGATGGGGTTTGATGTCCAATTTTATATCATCATTTACTGTCTTCAAATTGGACAGTATAACAGACTGGGTGTATGACTTGGCCTTTATCAAGAAACTTTTCTAACCGAATCGAGATATATCTCCAGGTGCGATCGTACCTACCTTCCTCTGAAGAAATTTGCAGATCTTGAAATAATTTTCCGTACCTCCTACAGATTGAGCAAGAAGCCACATTGGTGGTTTTGGCTTTCTCTGGGATGGCATATCTGCCTCTATATCTTTATCAGCCCAGTCTGCTGGTCTGTAGACATCCAGATCTTTAGGTGCCCCATCACACAGAGCACCCTTAACACTCATATTACCTACTTTAATATCAACAATATTACGGCTTGCATTAAATGCTTCCTCATGACAATTAAATGATAACCAAGATTCCCAATTATCATCTTGAAGTTTCATTCTAATTTCTTTTATTATTCCGTAACACTCAAATATTTTATGTAGCACATCATAATTAGCCTTTAACGGGATTTGGGTAATGTGCAGGACATTCAGTTTTCCTGTGTTGCCCAAATTACCCTTTTTCCGAGTGTTTAAAGAATAGTCCTTTTTAGTTCCTACGTCATCAACGGAGTTTTCTTTAAATGAATTGCCAGAGGTCGTCAACAGTGCCGGGGGCGAGTCAGCATATCCAGGGGAGGTGGGGTCATTCTCACAAGAATCCATCATAAAAAAGAAAAGAGAAGAGTGATTTTTTGAAGTTTGATTTACCTGCTTTAGAACATTAAGGCATCACATGTTGGGAAGGAAATTTACACTCTCCACTACCGGCACAGTGAGAGTATACTTCCCAGATGGTCCTCTCCATACCCTACCCGAAGGATAGCATCAAAACAGATATAGAGGCACAGGTGTAAGCTGAACCCGCCTGTTAGGACTGAGACCAAGAAACTATGGAATCATCCTCCCCATATCTGTAATCACGGGCTTCCGGCCAAAAGCCGAGAGTCCTACCCCAAGCGTTGGATCCCCCTGGATTCCGAAGACCCAACACTGGAGAATAGTTCCGCCAAAAAGGTCCAAACCATCTTCGGGATGGCTGAGATCATCCAATACTCTCACATATAGCTTTGAGCACAAACACCTCCCAACCGTGACACCTTTCACATTCATCAAAGCAGGCAGCAATACCGGATGTAGAAACATCCACCCAAGTGGCAATAACAGATGTAGAAATATCCATCCCATAAAGAGAGAAAAAAAAAAGAAAAAAAAAAGATAATAAACATACATATATATGTAAAAATATACACATATACATATGGAAAATTTTACTCATAGGGTTGGGACAGCATCATGAAAGAAAGTTTATAATATTAGGAGAAGGTTGAAGCAATATAAAGAGGAAGAAAAAGATAAGAAAGAGAGAAATTTAGATTCGGACTGGGGGAGCAATTTCCCCAAGTTCGAAAGCCCTCTTGCCCGTCGCCAAGTTTCAGCACGGGAATAGAATGCCGTGCTGAAGCTCAATGACTTCATCAAGGCATTCTCTCATTAAAAGGGTCTGCTCCGTGAGCTTTCCATGCTTGCCAAAATAGTCTGAGGCATCCCCCAACCTGAGGCTTGGGCAGGGATAGGGGGCCTCTCACTCTATCTCCTCCTGGAAGAGTGGCCTGAACGGCCTCTCCTGGAGGAAGAATAACCTGTTCTAAAGGAGGCTGAAGCTGCTGGGGCTCCTCTACGGGGGGGACTGAGGAGCTGAGGAGCTGAGGCCCAGGAGGAAGAAGGAGCTTCTCGCTTCGCCATGTTAGGCGAGGCCCGAGACGTCGCGGCACTGTCTGAGACTGACCTCTTGTAGGACGGTCTCCTTATTGGCGTAGGCCTGGGAGTGTTCAAGTCTTTCCTTTTGGACACTTTCTCCATGATAGTTTCTAAGTCCTTCAAGGGGAACAAGGAATCACCCCACAAAGGAAGGCTCCTCATGGCCCTCGCCTCTCTGTCTGGGACCTTCCGGGACACCTTTGCCAGGATGGTGTCTCTCTTGCGAAGCACCCAATTCGCGGTCAGGGCGAGGGACTGGTAAGTCAGGAACTTAAGCGTCTTGCCACCGGAGGTGATAAGTTCCCTCAGGAGACTTTGCTGTTCCGGGTCTGCGGGGTCAAAGGTAGCTTGCACCCCTACTAAGGTGGAAGCCCACCAGTCTAGCTAAGAGAAGACGTGTACCAGGTCCCTAGACATTTCCTCCATCATCGCAGCCTCCGATGGAGAAAAACAGACTGGGGCTGAAGAGGCTCTGTCTTCCGAGACGCCCTGTCCCAGAATGTCGAGAGACGGTTCTACTTTGCAGGCTCCCGGACGTCGTCCTTCTGGTACATAGACCTTGCTCTGCGTTTTGAGCCCCTGGAGTAACTTAGAAGAGCTCTGAGTCTTGGGGGCTTCGGCATTACCTGCCACCACTCTATCCACGTGCTCCTGTCCCAGGACGAGATCCCGGGCTACAGGAAGGGCCAGGGAGGTTTTTGGCTGGGCAGGGGCCTGCATCAGTCGGATAAGGCTGGACCTCCAATAGTCTTCGTCGGTAGCTGCCGGTTCCTCAATTTTGTGATGCCTCCTGATTAGGCCAATCACTCTTCTATAGGCTGAGTCCTCCGTCGGGGAGCCCTCTCTACCGTTGACCGAAGCTTCGGCTTGAGCCCGGGGAGCCGGGTCACCGGGCACCCCCACCGGGCGCCTTGGTCCTGGTACAACAGGAACTCCCCTGCAGAGGTACCGGTCCTCCCCGGCGGAGGTCTCCGCACCGGGGGCGGGGGTTAGGACTGGCATCGCCGAACCGGCGAGGACTAGCGTCCGCACCAGTTCCCTGGAGGACGAGGACGCGGTTCCCGTGGGCTGACCCAACAGCGGGAACCGTTCCTTAAAGTCCGAGGGCCGCACCAGCTGGGCTGGTTCGGCCAGGCTGCCCGTAAGGAAGCGCGGTTCCCCCCGCTGGGTGGGGTGAACCGGCGGCTTCGCAGTCTTACGCCTTCCTGCCGAGTCCTCGCGTTTCTCCCTGCGAGGGTCATAACTATGCTTGGAGGGAGGTCTCCTTGGCGAGAACTCCCTGGACCGCCGGTCCGGGGAACGCTGCAGCTCCGACTCACGGGGTACGAAAACCCAATCGCCATCGGGAGACCTACTCCTTCTATGTTTCCTTCGTGGAGAACGGGAGCGCCTCCTGCTGTACCTGGAACGTGACCTTGAGCGGGAACGCCTGCTCCTGGACCGCTCTCTCCGACGCCGATGTCTTCTTCTGGCTTCTTCACCCGACGAGAAAGACTCCTCCGAAGAGCCTGACGTCACTGTACCTACCGTACGGCGGGCGGGAGTGGGGAACGCGGGGGACTTCGCGACTCGTTGCGTACCCGAGGTAGAGGGTTGCAGGAAGGCTTCAGGGACTTCCGTGAGAGGGGTTGGAAACGTGGGTTGGCGCCCAACACTAGGGAACCAGGAATCCAGGCCCTCTTCCATCCGCATAGGGGACCTACCTGGTGTCTTAGGCAGCTTCCAACCGAAGGCATCACTCCCTGCGGAACCTAACTTACCCTGGTTATCGCCGCCTGCCGAAGAACCTGAAACACAGGCCCACGAAGGGGGGCGAAGACACAGAAATAACATTGCTCCCCCACAAGGGATCATCGGAGGAAACGTGCCCCCCAAGCACAAGGGCCGAGTCTCCAGAGCTCCCTGACACAGCACTACCGGGCTCCTCGCTGGCCCGAGAAGGACCCGCAACCCCCACTTCACATTCACCAGACTCCTGGGGAAGAACGCTCGGTTCTTTCCCTACGATGGACTTACCTCGTCCCCTACTCTGGGTAGGGGAAGGAGAGACAGAAGCCCCGTCGGACCGTTCACTGGGCGACGGTAGCGGCGAAGAAACACTAGCTTTCCTGGGTGAATGCTTCGACGCTTTCCTCTTTTTCGTGCCGTAACGCACCCACTGAATATCACTCCAACCAACACACTCGAGGCACGTATCCGACGACGAACAAACTTTGCCCCTACAGGAAGAGCAAAGGGAGTGAGGGTCCACTTCAGGTTTGGAGAGGAACGCTCCACACGATTTTCCGGCTCTAGGCCCAGGACAACGGCGGATCTGCTCCATAACGCACAAACACGAGACACAGGAACGCAGGGAATCAAAGGGATACACTTGGGAGGCACAAGGAAGGGTAGTGAACACACAGGAACACAAGGGATGAGCACAAGTTACCACGCGGTAAACACGTGGGACACACGCGGCGCACACAAAGGGTCGAGAGAGAACGAGAGCGACGTGTTAACACGTCGCAACCAGAGAACTTACTGGCGGTCACGATCCAGGCGGACCTCGACCTAGCGCAAAAGCTACCCTCGGGGCACGTTCTCTAACGCCCGAGATAGCCCTCCATAGAAAACGGGTTTTAGGGTATCCTACACAAAACTCTGGTCGGTAGAGAGGAGATTAAAGGTAACTCCTAAGAAAGTAGTTCGAGGTAAGTATTTGTGTTGGAACAAATACAAATTATCTACGAATTTGTCATTTGTTCCGTAACTGACATACAAACCACGCTATTTAATAGGGGTGACTCACCCATTAGGAAGGTTAGACGTCCCAGCCAGTACTGGCTTTTTGGCTTTGCCCGGGGGCTTGTTATTTGAGTGTGTCAGCACCCAAGAAATAAGGAGTCCCTGCTCCTCGCTAGAACCTTGCAACGCAAGGACTGCGGCCTACGCAAGCTGTGTGTGAAGGTATAACGAAGTGTGACTCGTCCTAGGAAGTTCATCTGAAGTTCTTTAGATGGAAACTTTAGACTAGGACTCTCCCAATACCACCTCGTCAGGGTATGGGGACGTGACAGTATTAACTTAATACTAGGAACACAAGGAAACATGGTTTACCTGCAGTGGTTTGAGGTCAGCTATGCAGAGGACCCAGGATGCTGTTTTCCCCAAGAGAGGGGATGATGAAGAAAAGAATAAGGGCCAGACAAACCTTTTCATTCATGCAGACTAAATCCGGGTAACAATGCCCTCAACCTTCTGCTACTTGTCCAATAAGGAGCTTAAGGTTTTAAACCAGCTGTTGTGCAGCCACCACAGGGCCGATAGAGAACGTATCAAGCCTCCTGTGGGTCACGTCTTGCAGGTAGTGGGCTGTGAAGGTTGTCCGACGCTTCCACACCCCAGCTTGAAGGACCTGTGTCACTGAAAAATTCTTTTTGAAGGCCAGAGACGTAGCTACGCCCCTGACATCATGTGCTCTAGGGAGACGTGACGGAGGAGGGTATGGATTCAGGGACAGATGAATCACCCTACGAATCCATGCCGAGATGGTGTTCTTGGTGACCCTCCTCTTAGTCCTCCCTGTGCTAACAAATAACGCTGGCACCTGAGGACGGACTGCAGCTGTTCTTTTAAGATATAGCCTTAAACTCCTTACTGGGCATAGTAAGAGATGGTCTGGGTCATCTGTTACAGAACGGAGACTCGAAATCTGGAAGGAGTCGAACCGAGGGTCCGCTACTCCCGGATTCTGTGTGTTAGCAATAAACTCAGGGACGAATCTGAACGTTACCTCCCCCATTCCCCTTGAATGGGCGATGTCATACGAGACACCATGAAGTTCACTAACACGCTTGGCCGAAGCCAAAGCTAGTAGGAACACCGTCTTCCAAGACAGGTGGCGATCTGAAGCCTGGCGTAATGGTTCATAGGGAGGTCTTTTAAGAGACCTGAGAACTCGAACCACGTTCCATGGAGGAGGTCTCACTTCCGACTGAGGGCAGGTAAGTTCATAACTTCGTATGAGTAGGGAAAGTTCCAGCGAAGAAGAAATGTCCATTCCTTTTAGCCTGAAGGCTACACTTAAGACTGAGCAATAGCCTTTCACTGCCGAGACTGAAGGCGCATTTCTTCCCGCAAATACACGAGGAACTCCGCTATTGTTGGAATAGTGGCATCGAGTGGAGAGATACCCCTTCCATGACACCAACCACAGAAGACTTTCCACTTTGCCTGGTAGACAGCTGCGGATGACTTTCACAGATGTCCAGACATCCTGATCGCAACTTGTTACGAAAATCCTCTCTCAGCGAGGAGATGCTGGATAGTCTCCAGGCGTGAAGTCGTAGCGAAGCTACGGCTTTGTGGAAGATGTTGGCATGTGGTTGTCCGAGTAGATTGTGTCATGGAGGGAGTTCTCTCGGTAGCTCCGTTAGGAGTTGCAGGTGGTCCGGAAATCATTCCGCGTGATGCCATAGCGGAGCTATGAGGGTCATCGAAAGATTGACCGATATTCTGGTCTTGTTGAGCACCCTCCTCATCAGACCGAACGGGGGAAAGGCGTAAACGTCGATGTTGTCCCACCGTTTTTGGAAGGCATCTTGCCAGAGAGCCTTGGGATACGGGACTGGGGAGCAGTACAGCGGAAGCTTGAAGTTCAGAGCTGTTGCGAACAGATCCACAGTCGGAGAACCCCACAAAGTCAGGACTTTGTTGGCTACTAGACGATCCAAAGACCACTCGGTACTCACTATCTGCGTCGCTCTTCTCAGATTGTCGGCGAGCACATTCCTCTTGCCTGGAATGAAACGTGCCGATAGTGGAAATGAGTGGACTTCAGTCCATCTCAGTATCTCTACTGCAAGATGGGATAGCTGCTTCGAAAAGGTACCTCCTTGTTTGTTGATGTAAGCCACTACTGTGGTGTTGTCGCTCATCACCACCACAGAGTGACCCGCCAGGTATTGTTGGAACTGTTGAAGGGCGAAAAAGACGGCCTTCGTCTCTAGATTTATATGGAGGCACTTTTCTGATTCTGACCACAGGCCTGAGGTCGTGTGGTGCAGAACGTGGGCTCCCACCTTTTCTTTGAGGCATCCGAAAACAGCATCAAATACGGGGGGAGGACGAGAAGATCCACTCCTCTTCGTAGGTTCTCGTCCGTCACCCACCACTGGAAGTCCGTCCGTTCTGCAGGTCCCATAGGGATCATGACGTCCGGGGAATTGTAGCCTTGATTCCACCGGGACTTGAGTCGCCACTGGAGGGATCTCATCCTGCGGCGACCGTTGGGAACTAGACGAACCAAAGATGAAAGGTGACCGAGGAGACGTAACCACGATTGGGCTGGAAGTTCTTCTCGTCTGAGAAAAGGGCTTGCGACCTTCCTCAGCCTTGCTATCCTGTCATCTGATGGGAAGGCTTTGTGGAGATTGGTGTCTATAATCATGCCTAGGTATACCAGTCTTTGAGTGGGAAGCAGAGAGGACTTTTCGAGATTTACCATGATCCCCAGATCCTGGAAAAGTCCCAGAAGTTTGTCCCGGTGTTGAAGAAGGGATGACACCGAGTCTGTTAGGATCAGCCAGTCGTCCAGATAACGGAGGAGACGGATGCCGATCCTGTGTGCCCAAGAAGATATTAGGGTAAAAACTCTGGTGAAAACCTGTGGTGCTGTGGAGAGACCGAAACACAGCACCTTGAACTGGTAAACCTTGTTGTCTAGGCTGAATCTTAAGTACTTCCTTGAAGACGGATGGACTGGGATCTGGAAGTACGCGTCTTCAGATCCAGTGTACACATGAAGTCTTGCGGTCTCACTGCTAGTCTGACTGTGTTTGCAGTCTCCATGCTGAACGGAGTTTGATTGACAAACTTGTTCAGAGCCGAGAGGTCGATGACTGGTCTCCAGCCTCCAGACGCCTTCTTTACAAGAAAGAGTCGACTGAAGAAGCCTGGGGACCCGTCGAGGACCTCTTGGAGAGCGCCCTTCTTCAACAGGGTCTGGACTTCTGCCCGAAGGGCTTGCCCCCTTGCTGATCCCATGGCAAGGGAGTTCAACAACACTGGATTCGTCGGCAGGGGAGGTAGAGATGTTGCGAACGGGACTGCGATATCCCTGACTGATTACGGAAATCGTCCAGGAATCGGCCCCGAGTTGCTGCCACCGTCTGCGCAACTTTGTAGGCATCCCCCCACTGGTGGACATGCAGGGGGACTGCCAATCCTAGCAGTTTGCGGCCTCGGCTGCTCCCTCTAGGATTTTTACCTCCCCTGGAGGACTTTTTGCCTTTCCTGTCCTTGACAGGAAAGGGCTTGGACACCACTGTCTTCGCTGCTGCTGTCGGTTTCATGGTCTTAGTAGGACGGGACTGTTGGGGTGCTGGAGGCTTATAAAGCTTGGATGTCAAAGCTCTATGCAGGAGCTAGACTTGGTGGGACTTCCTCCACCTCTCAGCAGCCTGTTTCAAATCCTTAGGCTCAAACAGGTTCATTCCTTCCAAGGAAGAATGCCTGAACCTATTTATTTCAGTGCTAGGGACCCTCTGATGGAACCTCTCAGCCACCGCATCCCGACGTTTTAGGATGGTGTTCACCCACAAGTTCGAAAATTGGTGGGCCAGAAACTCGATCGTGCGAGTGCCTGAGAGGAGGAACGTCTCCATAGCTTTCCTGGTACATTCTTTGGAGAAATCCTCAGAGCGTATCAGGATACCTAAGGTCCCTAACCAGATATCCAGCCACAAAGTGGCTTGCATCGCACACTTCGCAACCTTCTCCTGGTTAAGGATCTCAGTTGCCGAGAATGAGACCTGCTGGTTGGAGTGTCTCTCAAGAGGGACTCCCCTGGTAAGCTCTTACAAAGAATGGTAGAGAGGAAGAGCTAAACAAGGCTCCTCCAAGACCTGGAAGTACCTCCTCTGATGTACACGAGGAGGTGGGAGAAGCTTGTTGCCGGCACTGGATCAGTTGGAGGAGGCTAACTCAGAGAGCTGGACAGCGATCTTGTCCCTGGTACTCTTAACCCCCTGAGAGCAGGGCAGAGCAGCACTGGCCTTTGAGTGCCAAATACGCGGTCCAAGACCGTGTCTTTGCCCTCTCGAGGAGGGATCTCTGGGTCGGCAAACCCATTGAGAGCCCTCATAAGAGTCAGGACCTGCCAAAATGCATGCTCTGACTCTTGTAGTTCTCCTCCGGATGTCGGACTTGCAGCAAAGTCTCCTGTCCCCAAAAGCTCCTCTTGGGGAGAATCTCGGACGTTCTCCGAGTGACTAGCTGGCTTCGTCCTAAGTCTCATCGAGGATTTTGGCACTGTCTTTGAGTCCTTCGACTCCTTCCTGGGAAGGATGTAGGACTCTAACATAGACGGAGGCAAGCTCTTCTCCGCCCCTACCCGGGAAGACTTTTCAACCCAAGGTGGGGTTTCCCTCATTGGTGCGATGGGGGAATGTCTCACCTCACGTGGCTCCCCTGAGGACGGGAAATCCTCGTCCGACAGGGAGGGAGAAAAAGTCTGGGGGGAGGAAAGAACCTGCCTCGATGGCTGACGAGGAGACAGCTTAGCTCTCGGAGAAGTCACCACATCCGAAACTCCTCTTTTACTCTTCAGAGGGGTAGACGCAGCCAGGGATCTGTGGCCAAACTCAGAGAGAACAGGCTTGAAAGCCTGTGTAACCACTCTGATTAGTGCCCCGAACCATGGCTGTTGACTGACAGCTGCGCTGTCAGACACTTCCTCTGGAGGGACACGGATCGACAGATCCCTGGGAGGGGTTTCCATAGGGGGGTTTGCCCGGAAAGAAGAAAAAGGGTTCCTGGACCTTTCTGGGTGCTTCCCTTCCACTGCAATGCCCGCTGTTCTGCGCTTGCGGGGAGGGGAATGCGGTGATGGCGACCTTGCCGTGCGTTGTCCTGCAGCCTGATGGCGTGCGCAGAGGACTGCTGATGCGCACGCGCGAGCGGGCGATTGCAAGGGCACGCAAGAGTGTGATGGCGCGTAGGAGCGCGCGCGGGAGGCTGTGGGCTCTGAGGAGAGTGCGCAGGAGACTGATTGCGGGCGTTGGACACGTGGGCATGCGGGCGAGAGTTGGCGCGCCCCATTAGATGTCGTAGGGCGCGTGCGCGCAGAAGAGATATCCCTTGCGCGCAGGCGCGCAGTCGGAGCCAGTGTGCGCGGGCGCGCATCTTGCGGGTGCGCGTCAGTATGGCGGCGCGTAACTGTAGAGGATGGGCGCGCGCGCGTATCCTCGTGGGCGCGAGCAGGTGAAAGCGCGCGATTGCACGAAGCAGGTCTGTGGGGTGGAAGGTCGGCGTGCCCTTTGAAAGGACGCCCTTCCACCCAAGGGGATCGCGAACAATCCGCTGAGAGGTCCAGGACCATAGCAGGAACAGTCGGTGAATGCTGACGAGGCTCCTCTGCGGCGGACTGCAACGACGATGACGAACCAAAGAGGCGGCGCCTCACCGCTTTAAAAGGTGAAGGAAGGCGGGCCTTGCGACGGATGCGCCCTCTGGGGGCCGTTGGATCAGCAAGCTGACCTTCTGCAGTCCTCCGAAGAGGAGTCTCTGTAAGTGATCTCCCCCGAGGGGGAGAAACACCGGCACAAGAGACTGTTGGACTTAAGTTTCTCCCTCGTAGGTTGAGCAGGAACGGGAGAAACTAAGCCTTCAGCTACAGCGGGATGTGAAGAGGCAGAGGTATTAGGAGATACCGCATTGGATACCTCTGACACCACAACGTCGACAATTGACAGAGGATCAACCTCTGCCAAAGTCGGCGATTGCTTGACAGCGGCACCCAATCGGATGATGTCAAGTAGAGCTTCCTTGGAGGGCGAACCCTCGAGCCTCAAGGAAGACCAAAGCTGTAATAAATTACTTAATGACACATCCTCCCCTGGGGGGAGAGGTGGAGCTGCCTCGCTAGGGGAGGCAACGCCATCTCTCGAACCCCGAGTTTGGAAAACAGAACCACGGTTTACGCTACCACTCGACGGTCTCTCGAAAGAGACCGATCGAGTGGGAGCTTCGGAGAAGGTTTGGGCAACGGAAGAAGAGTCCTTGGGATTTTTTTCTTTCAAAGAAACCTTTGAAGGAGAAATATCCCGCCTGGATTTCTTCTTAATTCGCTGAGAAAACCTCTCCCACTGGGAAGTAAACCACTCCCTACACTCACCACACTTATTATTACTATCACACCGTTGGCCTTTACAGTAAGGCCAAAGGGTGTGAGGGTCTGTCTCGACTGCCGACATGAATGTTCCACAGGGGCGGTCGGGTAATCCAGGACAGGTACACATAATCGGAGAGGCCAACTTCACACAAAAACCTGTCAAAGAAAAAGCAAAAAAGCATTAATGGCTGCCAAGAGAGAGGCGAGGATGAGAGGACACATCCGTCTACCATCCGAGCCGAGAGCAAAGTGAGCTCAAGCACAGGTGTGTGTGAGGGGAGGGGGGGGGGGAGATAGCAAGCTACCCTCCCCTACCCCCGCTAACTAGCGATGGGGCAGTAAACCCTCATTAAATTTTAATGGCTCATCATTTCACCTACGCCGAAAGTAATACCCCTATTAAATAGCGTGGTTTGTATGTCAGTTACGGAACAATTATTAATTTCAATATTATTGATGTTACATATTGCATTAAATGCTTCATGATTATTGTAAGATATCCATGAATGCCATTTTTCATTTTCAAGTTTCATTCTTATTTCTTTTATCTCACCATAGCATTTAATGCTTTATATAGCTTATCATAATCAGTATCTATTGGAATTTGGGTAACATGAAGGATTCAAAGTTTCCCCGTGTTACCCGCTTTACTTGGTTTTGAAACATCAGTAGAGAGGTCCTTTTTTGTTTCTATGTCAACAACAAAATTTTCCTTATAAGAATCAGCAGAGGTTGTCAATGGTGTCTGGGGTTTGCCATCTGGTCCAGGGGTACAGGGAACCACGGGTACGGGGAACATTTAGTTTACTCAATTATTGTTGGGGGGGAGGGAAGATGTAATAATGATAATGATAAAAAGGAAAAAAAATAAGTATAAGAGAAAGAAAATAATAAGATTGTCTCAAATCCCAAAGAAGACCCCATTAAACTTTCATAGAATTAATTTATCCACCAATGACACCTGAAAGAGCTGCTTCCCCATGTCCACTCCCTACCCTACAACAAAGGGATGGTACCACTATGATTAGAGTGGCTCAAGTGTATGCCAAACCAGTTTGATGGGACCGAGATGATTACAAGAATACAATCATCCCCACTTTAACCTTAATGGCAGGAAAACCAGACAGAATGCCAAGAGTCCTATCTCTATGAAACTGGCCAACCCCTGGAATCTGAAGGCTATGTTTATTGTTCGAGAATAGTTCCGCGTACCAGTAGGGATATACAGTGCTGAAACACCTAGGTGTCCCAACATTATTGGGTAATTGGCCAGACCACCACAGCTCCCACAATTGATTTCGAAAAAAAAAATGACAAATTCGTAGGTAATTTGTATTTTTCCTAACTATACAAACCTTAGCTATTTAATATGGGGGTAATTACTTTCGGCGTAGCTGAAATGACGAGCCATTAGAATTTTAACGAGGGTTTACTACCCCACCGCTAGTTAGCGGGGGGTAGGGAGGGGTAGCTTGCTACCCCCCCTCCCCTCACACACACCTGTGCTGAGCTCACTTTGCTTAGAGGTAGGACTTCACGGGGGACAGGGCTGGCAGGCAAGTTTGCTTAACCCTTTCGCTGCGGATATTCAAATAGGATGTTGCACCTAGCTCTGTGCACATTTTCACTAAAATTTCAAAATGCTCAAAATTTAATGAAACTAACTTTCTTGTGTTCGATAACCTTTCTGTTTTTAGGATTTAACAATATTTTCACCTGAGTTTATCTCTTTATGCTTTAAATTCTTCGATAAATAAGTACAAATTAAGAAAAATCACAAAAATTCCTTTCTTAAGATGATTTTATCAATTCCACTGATAATCCTTCATCCAATTTATCATTGACTTATACATTTATTCTCCACATTAGTAATGCTTTTTGTACACTTTATGGGTATTATATGTCTCAAAACATGGAATGATACAAAAAGAGGGTTTTTCAACAATTTGATCACAAAAATAAGTTGTTTGCTTTCTTTTACATTCACATTTACCTTTCATCAAGCAATTCTTTGGCAAGATAGAGCATATAATACATTGGGGTTTGGGATTTTTGTCAACATATTGAGCTGTAAAATGCCTTTCAGTTAGTCTAGATTCCATTGTACAGTATTAGAAAATGTACCCTTTCTTTGAGTTTTGCTCCGCTTATACCCTTCTAACGTAGTGTTAATAATTTTTCCCAGAATTTTTTTTTATCCAACTTAGCAGTGGGATTCTGAATGTTGTAACATATGTTTGAGTCTACTAATGTGGCTTCAATGATAAAATGCCAAATTGGTTGGTACCATTTCTGACTCTTTTGTAAGCATATGTTGAGCATAGCTGATCAAAATTATCAACTTCCCTCGTATACTTATCGTATTCCACATAAACACATTGCTTGTCTATTTGTCACTTTTTTTATAAAGTTTCCCTTTATATGTAACTACTGTTTCTTTTAAAGATACTTGGCGAGAAGTAGAGGCCATATCACACATATAAAAGAAAAGAAATAAAAATAATTCTTCAACCCAGAGTTAAAGGGAAAAATTTAAAGGACAAAGTCAGCTGACTGACAAAAGCAGAGCAATATCGAATGTTTTGCTAATAGTATAATACCATAATTTACAATTATATATGAAATTTATGATACTGTGAAACAAGCATTTATAAACAAATGATATCTTTATTAATAACTTGCATCACTAAATTATGCTGTTAAAAAATAAAGGGACCGATAGGCAACTAACAGACTGAACGTCAGCTGAGGAATGTAAACAAAGCTTCGGATTTAAAACACGAAACTTCTTTTCTTGTGAATGTGTTTGTTATTTGACTATTATTCATTTAATTGAGTTAATTTCTATATTGATTTCTGAAAACACCATTATCTGTCACAAATTGAACATCCAATACTATGAAATACGTTTTTATTTGTGTAGTTGTCATGGCAACTGTTGAGCTCTAATGTAAACAAACTTTTACTTACGCTAAACGAACTTTGGAAAGCATGATACAGTATTACGATAACTCTATGAATAATATTGATTCATATTGAGAAAACATGCATATATATCATAATTTCATGTTGACACAACGTAAAAATAACAAAAAAATTACCAAAATAATAGAACAAATTGGAGAACACACACAAGAGCTCCAGAGAGTGGGTAGTTCATAAAATTGGCAACAGATGGCAGCATGTAGAAGCCAGATAAATCGTCAACAAAAGGCGCTAAGCTTAAAATTTCTTACGCAGTTTGGAGTAAAGTCGTTCTCCGCAGTGAAAGGTTATGAATCTGAGTAAACTAAAGTCGTTCTCCGCAGTGAAAGGGTTAAATAGCTAAGGTTTGTATAGTTAGGAAAAATACAAATTATCTACGAATTTGTCATTTGTTCCGTAACTGAAATACAAACCACGCTATTTAATATGGGTGACTCAACCCTTAGTTAGGGTGGTAAGTCCAAGCCATTACTGACTTTTGGCTTTTTGCCCGGGGACTCAGTATCTGAGTGTGTCGGCACTCAACGATAAGGAGTCCCTGCACCTCGCTAGCACCTTGCTCTACAAGGGCTGCGGCCTACATAAGCTGTGTGTGGAGGAATGAAGTGTGACTCATCCTAGGACGTTGACCTGAAGTTCTTTAGATGGAAACTTAAGGCTAGGACTCTCCCAATACCACTTCGTCAGGGTATGGGGACGTGACAGTATTAGCTTAATACTAGGAACACAAGGGAACATGGTTTACCTGCCGTGGTTTGAGGTCAGTTGTGCAGAGAACCCAGGATGCTGCTTTCCCCAAGAGGGGAGGATGAAGGAAAGAATAAGGGCCAGACATACCTTTTCATTCATGCAGACTAAAACCGGGTAACAATGCCCTCAACCCCCTGCTACTTGTCCATTAAGGAGCCCGAGGTTTAAACCAGCTGTTGTGCAGCCACCACAGGGCCGATAGAAAATGTATCGAGCCTCCTGTGGGTCATGTCTTGCAGGTAGTGGGCTGTGAAGGTCGTCTGACACTTCCACACCCCTGCTTGTAGAACCTGCGTCACCGAGTAGTTCTTTTTGAAGGCCAGGGACATAGCTATGCCCCTGACATCATGTGCTCTAGGGCGACGTGACGGAGGAGGGTCGGAATTCAGGGACAGATGGATTACCCTACGAATCCAAGCTGAGATGGTATTCTTGGTGACCCTCCTCTTTGTCCTCCCAGTGCTTACAAACAATGCTTGCATTTGAGGACGAATTGCAGCTGTTCCCTTAAGATAGAGCCTCGGACTCCTTAATATGCACAGTAGGGGATGGTCTGGGTCATCTGTTAAGGAACGAAGACTCGAAATCCGGAAAGAGTCAAACCGAGGGTCTGGCACTCCCGGATTCTGAGTCTTAGCAACAAACTCAGGGACGAATCTGAACGTTACCTCCCCCCATCCCCTTGAATGGGCGATGTCATACAAGAGACCATGCAGTTCACCAACTCGTTAGGCCGAAGCCAACGCAACTAAGAACACCGTCTTCCAAGACAGGTGGCGATCTGAAGCCTGGTGTAATGGTTCATAGGGAGGTCTCTTAAGAGACCTAAGAACTCTAACCACGTTCCATGGAGGAGGTCTCACTTCCCACTGAGGGCAGGTAAGTTCATAACTTCGTATGAGTAAGGAAAGTTCCAGCGAAGAAGAAATGTCCACTCCTTTGAGCCTGAAGGTGAGACTTAAGGCTGAGCGATAGCCTTTCACTGCCGAGACTGAAAGGCGCATTTCTTCTTGCAAATACACGAATAAATCCGCTATTGCTGGAATAGTGGCATCGAGTGGAGAGATACCCCTTCCACGATACCAACCACAGAAAACTCTCCACTTTGCCTGGTAGACCCCTGCGGATGATCTTCGCAAGTGTCCAGACATCCTTTCCGCAACCTGCTGCGAAAATCCTCTCTCTGCGAGGAGATGCTGGATAGTCTCCAGGCATGAAGCCGAAGCGAAGCTACGGCCTTGTGAAAGATGTTGGCGTGTGGTTGTTTGAGTAGCTCGCGTCGTGGAGGGAGTTCTCTCGGGAACCCCGTTAGGAGTTGCAGAAGGTTTGGAAACCATTCCGCGTGATGCCATAGCGGAGCTATCAGGGTCATTGAGAGATTGACCGATATTCTGGTCTTGTTGAGCACCCTCCGCATCAGACAGAACGGGGGGAAAGGCGTAAATGTCGATGTTGTCCCACCGTTGTTGGAAAGCATCTTGCCAGAGTGCCTTAGGGTCCGGGACTGGGGAGCAGTACAGCGGGAGCTTGAAGTTCAACGCTGTAGCGAACAGATCCACAGTTGGGGAACCCCACAAAGTCAGGACTTTGTTGGCTACTAGACGATCCAAAGACCACTCGGTACTCACTATCTGAGACGCTCTGCTCAGACTGTCGACGAGCACATTCCTCTTGCCTGGAATGAAGCGAGCCGATAGTGGAATCGAGTGGACTTCGGTCCATCTCAGTATCTCTACTGCAAGATGGGATAGCTGCTCCGAAAAGGTGCCTCCCTGCTTGTTGATATAAGCCACTACTGTGGTGTTGTCGCTCATCACCACCACAGAGTGACCTGCCAGGTATTGTTGGAACTGTTGAAGGGCCAGGTATTGTTGGAACTGTTGAAGGGCCAGGAATACGGCCTTCATTTCTAGCAGGTTTATATGGAGGCACTTTTCTGATTCTGACCACAGGCCTGAGATCCTGTGGTTCAGAACGTGGGCCCCCCACCCTTCTTTGAGGCGTCCGAAAACATCATCAAATCCGGGGGAGGACGAGAAGATCCACTCCCTTTCGTAGGTTCTCGTCTGTCACCCACCACTGAAGGTCCGTCCGTTCCGCAGGACCCATAGGGACCATGACATCCGGGGAATCGTGTCCTTGATTCCACCGAGACTTGAGTCGCCATTGCAGAGATATCATTCTAAGGCGACCATTGGGAACTAGACGGGCCAAGGATGAGAGGTGACCGAGGAGACGTAACCACGATTGGGCTGGGAGTTCGTCTCGTCTGAGGAAAGGACTTGCGACCCTCCTCAGCCTTGCTATCCTGTCGTCTGATGGGAAGGCTTTGTGGAGATTGGTGTCTAAGATCATGCCTAGATATACCAGTCTTTGAGTAGGAAGCAGAGAGGACTTCAAGATTTACCATGATCCCAAGACCTTGGCAAAGTCCGAGAAGATTGTCTCGGTGTCGAAGAAGGGTCGACTCCGAGTCTGCTAGGATCAGCCAGTCGTCCCGATAACGGAGGAGACGGATGCCCATCCTGTGTGACCACGATGATATCAGGGTGAACACTGGTGAAAACCTGGGGTGCTGTGGAGAGACCGAAACACAGCACCTTGAACTGGTAGATCTTGTTGTCTAGGCTGAATCTTAAGTACTTCCTTGAAGACGGATGGACTGGGATCTGGAAGTACACATCCTTCAGGTCCAGTGTACACATGAAGTCTTGGGGTCTCACTGCGAGTCTGACCGTGTCTGCCGTCTCCATACTGAACGGGGTCTGCTTGACAAACCTGTTCAGGGCTGAGAGGTCGATGACTGGTCTCCAGCCTCCAGACGCCTTCCTTACAAGAAAGAGTCGACTGAAGAAGCCGGGGGACCCGTCGACGACCTCCTGGAGAGCGCCCTTCTTCAACATGGTCTCGATTTCTGCCCGAAGGGCTTGCCCCCTTGCCGATCCCATGGCAAGGGAGCTCAACGACGCTGGATCCGCTGTCAGGGGAGGCAGAGATGTGAACGGGACGTGATATCCTTGACTGATTACAGAAATTGTCCAGGCATCGGCCCCAAGTTGCTGCCACTTGATCGGGCAACTTTGTAGGCATCCCCCAACAGGTGGACATGCGGGGGGACTGCCAATCCTAGCGTTTGCAGCCTCGACCACTCCCTCTAGGATTTTTCCCTCCCCTGAAGGACTTCTTGCCTTTCCTGTCTTTGACAGGAAAGGGCTTCGACACCGTTGTCTTTGCTGCCACTGCCGGTTTCGTTGTCTTGGACGGACGAGGTTGTTGAGGTGCTGGAGGTTTATAGGGCTTTGATGTAAGAGCCCGATGTAGGAGAGAGTCCTGGTTGGACTTCCTCTACCTCTCAGCTGCCTGTTCCACATCTTTAGGCTGAAACAAATTCCTCCCCAAGATGGAGGAATGTCTGAGCCTGCTGACCTCGGTGCTGGGGACCTTCACGGGAAACCTCTCAGACACCGCATCACGACGCTTCAAGATGGAATTAGCCCACTAGTTCGAGACTTGGTGGGCTAGAAACTCTATGGTACGCGTGCCTGATAGAAGGAAGATCTCCAAGGCCTTCCTGGTACTCTCCTTGGACAGGTCCTCGGATCGTAACAGGATGCTGAGACACCCTAGCCAGATATCCAGCCACGAAGTTGCCTGCGTGGCACACTTCGCTACCTTCTCCTGACTGAGGATCTCCGAGGCCGAGAAAGACACTTGCCGGTTGGAGTCTCTCTCTAGAGGGACTCCCCTGGTAAGCTCTTCCACAGAGTGGTGTAGCGGAAGAGCTAAACAAGACTCCTCCATGATTTCAAAGTACCTCCTCTGATGGACACAAGGAGGCGGGAGGAGTTTGTTGCCGGCGCTGGAACGGCTGGAGGAGGCAAGCTTGGAGAGCTGGCCCTCAACCTTATCTCTGGCACTCTTGACCCCTTGGGACCAAGGCAAAGCCGCGCTGGCCTTAGGGGGTTTCCGAGTGCCGAAGACTCGGTCCAGGACCGTGTCCTTGCCCTCTCGAGGGGGAATTTCAGGATCCGAGAACCCGTTGAGATTCCTCATCAGTATTACGATAACTCTATGAATAATATTGATTCATATTGAGAAAACATGCATATATATCATAATTTCATGTTGACAACGTAAAAATAACAAAAAAATTACCAAAATAATAGAACAAATTGGAGAACACACACGAGAGCTCCAGAGAGTGGGTAGTTCATAAAATTGGCAACAGATGGCAGCATGTAGAAGCCAGATAAATCGTCAACAAAAGGCGCTAAGCTTAAAATTTCTTACGCAGTTTGGAGTAAAGTCGTTCTCCGCAGTGAAAAGTTATGAATCTGAGTAAACTAAAGTCGTTCTCCGCAGTGAAATGGTTAAATAGCTAAGGTTTGTATAGTTAGGAAAAATACAAATTATCTACGAATTTGTCATTTGTTCCGTAACTGAAATACAAACCACGCTATTTAATATGGGTGACTCAACCCTTAGTTAGGGTGGTAAGTCCAAGCCATTACTGACTTTTGGCTTTTTGCCCGGGGACTCAGTATCTGAGTGTGTCGGCACTCAACGATAAGGAGTCCCTGCACCTCGCTAGCACCTTGCTCTACAAGGGCTGCGGCCTACATAAGCTGTGTGTGGAGGAATGAAGTGTGACTCATCCTAGGACGTTGACCTGAAGTTCTTTAGATGGAAACTTAAGGCTAGGACTCTCCCAATACCACTTCGTCAGGGTATGGGGACGTGACAGTATTAGCTTAATACTAGGAACACAAGGGAACATGGTTTACCTGCCGTGGTTTGAGGTCAGTTGTGCAGAGAACCCAGGATGCTGCTTTCCCCAAGAGGGGAGGATGAAGGAAAGAATAAGGGCCAGACATACCTTTTCATTCATGCAGACTAAAACCGGGTAACAATGCCCTCAACCCCCTGCTACTTGTCCATTAAGGAGCCCGAGGTTTAAACCAGCTGTTGTGCAGCCACCACAGGGCCGATAGAAAATGTATCGAGCCTCCTGTGGGTCATGTCTTGCAGGTAGTGGGCTGTGAAGGTCGTCTGACGCTTCCACACCCCTGCTTGTAGAACCTGCGTCACCGAGTAGTTCTTTTTGAAGGCCAGGGACATAGCTATGCCCCTGACATCATGTGCTCTAGGGCGACGTGACGGAGGAGGGTCGGAATTCAGGGACAGATGGATTACCCTACGAATCCAAGCTGAGATGGTATTCTTGGTGACCCTCCTCTTTGTCCTCCCAGTGCTTACAAACAATGCTTGCATTTGAGGACGAATTGCAGCTGTTCCCTTAAGATAGAGCCTCGGACTCCTTAATATGCACAGTAGGGGATGGTCTGGGTCATCTGTTACGGAACGAAGACTCGAAATCCGGAAAGAGTCAAACCGAGGGTCTGGCACTCCCGGATTCTGAGTCTTAGCAACAAACTCAGGGACGAATCTGAACGTTACCTCCCCCCATCCCCTTGAATGGGCGATGTCATACAAGAGACCATGCAGTTCACCAACTCGTTAGGCCGAAGCCAACGCAACTAAGAACACCGTCTTCCAAGACAGGTGGCGATCTGAAGCCTGGTGTAATGGTTCATAGGGAGGTCTCTTAAAGAGACCTGAGAACTCTAACCACGTTCCATGGAGGAGGTCTCACTTCCCACTGAGGGCAGGTAAGTTCATAACTTCGTATGAGTAAGGAAAGTTCCAGCGAAGAAGAAATGTCCACTCCTTTGAGCCTGAAGGTGAGACTTAAGGCTGAGCGATAGCCTTTCACTGCCGAGACTGAAAGGCGCATTTCTTCTTGCAAATACACGAATAAATCCGCTATTGCTGGAATAGTGGCATCGAGTGGAGAGATACCCCTTCCACGATACCAACCACAGAAAACTCTCCACTTTGCCTGGTAGACCCCTGCGGATGATCTTCGCAAGTGTCCAGACATCCTTTCCGCAACCTGCTGCGAAAATCCTCTCTCTGCGAGGAGATGCTGGATAGTCTCCAGGCATGAAGCCGAAGCGAAGCTACGGCCTTGTGAAAGATGTTGGCGTGTGGTTGTTTGAGTAGCTCGCGTCGTGGAGGGAGTTCTCTCGGGAACCCCGTTAGGAGTTGCAGAAGGTTTGGAAACCATTCCGCGTGATGCCATAGCGGAGCTATCAGGGTCATTGAGAGATTGACCGATATTCTGGTCTTGTTGAGCACCCTCCGCATCAGACAGAACGGGGGGAAAGGCGTAAATGTCGATGTTGTCCCACCGTTGTTGGAAAGCATCTTGCCAGAGTGCCTTAGGGTCCGGGACTGGGGAGCAGTACAGCGGGAGCTTGAAGTTCAACGCTGTAGCGAACAGATCCACAGTTGGGGAACCCCACAAAGTCAGGACTTTGTTGGCTACTAGACGATCCAAAGACCACTCGGTACTCACTATCTGAGACGCTCTGCTCAGACTGTCGACGAGCACATTCCTCTTGCCTGGAATGAAGCGAGCCGATAGTGGAATCGAGTGGACTTCGGTCCATCTCAGTATCTCTACTGCAAGATGGGATAGCTGCTCCGAAAAGGTGCCTCCCTGCTTGTTGATATAAGCCACTACTGTGGTGTTGTCGCTCATCACCACCACAGAGTGACCTGCCAGGTATTGTTGGAACTGTTGAAGGGCCAGGTATTGTTGGAACTGTTGAAGGGCCAGGAATACGGCCTTCATTTCTAGCAGGTTTATATGGAGGCACTTTTCTGATTCTGACCACAGGCCTGAGATCCTGTGGTTCAGAACGTGGGCCCCCCACCCTTCTTTGAGGCGTCCGAAAACATCATCAAATCCGGGGGAGGACGAGAAGATCCACTCCCTTTCGTAGGTTCTCGTCTGTCACCCACCACTGAAGGTCCGTCCGTTCCGCAGGACCCATAGGGACCATGACATCCGGGGAATCGTGTCCTTGATTCCACCGAGACTTGAGTCGCCATTGCAGAGATATCATTCTAAGGCGACCATTGGGAACTAGACGGGCCAAGGATGAGAGGTGACCGAGGAGACGTAACCACGATTGGGCTGGGAGTTCGTCTCGTCTGAGGAAAGGACTTGCGACCCTCCTCAGCCTTGCTATCCTGTCGTCTGATGGGAAGGCTTTGTGGAGATTGGTGTCTAAGATCATGCCTAGATATACCAGTCTTTGAGTAGGAAGCAGAGAGGACTTCAAGATTTACCATGATCCCAAGACCTTGGCAAAGTCCGAGAAGATTGTCTCGGTGTCGAAGAAGGGTCGACTCCGAGTCTGCTAGGATCAGCCAGTCGTCCCGATAACGGAGGAGACGGATGCCCATCCTGTGTGACCACGATGATATCAGGGTGAACACTGGTGAAAACCTGGGGTGCTGTGGAGAGACCGAAACACAGCACCTTGAACTGGTAGATCTTGTTGTCTAGGCTGAATCTTAAGTACTTCCTTGAAGACGGATGGACTGGGATCTGGAAGTACACATCCTTCAGGTCCAGTGTACACATGAAGTCTTGGGGTCTCACTGCGAGTCTGACCGTGTCTGCCGTCTCCATACTGAACGGGGTCTGCTTGACAAACCTGTTCAGGGCTGAGAGGTCGATGACTGGTCTCCAGCCTCCAGACGCCTTCCTTACAAGAAAGAGTCGACTGAAGAAGCCGGGGGACCCGTCGACGACCTCCTGGAGAGCGCCCTTCTTCAACATGGTCTCGATTTCTGCCCGAAGGGCTTGCCCCCTTGCCGATCCCATGGCAAGGGAGCTCAACGACGCTGGATCCGCTGTCAGGGGAGGCAGAGATGTGAACGGGACGTGATATCCTTGACTGATTACAGAAATTGTCCAGGCATCGGCCCCAAGTTGCTGCCACTTGATCGGGCAACTTTGTAGGCATCCCCCAACAGGTGGACATGCGGGGGGACTGCCAATCCTAGCGTTTGCAGCCTCGACCACTCCCTCTAGGATTTTTCCCTCCCCTGAAGGACTTCTTGCCTTTCCTGTCTTTGACAGGAAAGGGCTTCGACACCGTTGTCTTTGCTGCCACTGCCGGTTTCGTTGTCTTGGACGGACGAGGTTGTTGAGGTGCTGGAGGTTTATAGGGCTTTGATGTAAGAGCCCGATGTAGGAGAGAGTCCTGGTTGGACTTCCTCTACCTCTCAGCTGCCTGTTCCACATCTTTAGGCTGAAACAAATTCCTCCCCAAGATGGAGGAATGTCTGAGCCTGCTGACCTCGGTGCTGGGGACCTTCACGGGAAACCTCTCAGACACCGCATCACGACGCTTCAAGATGGAATTAGCCCACTAGTTCGAGACTTGGTGGGCTAGAAACTCTATGGTACGCGTGCCTGATAGAAGGAAGATCTCCAAGGCCTTCCTGGTACTCTCCTTGGACAGGTCCTCGGATCGTAACAGGATGCTGAGACACCCTAGCCAGATATCCAGCCACGAAGTTGCCTGCGTGGCACACTTCGCTACCTTCTCCTGACTGAGGATCTCCGAGGCCGAGAAAGACACTTGCCGGTTGGAGTCTCTCTCTAGAGGGACTCCCCTGGTAAGCTCTTCCACAGAGTGGTGTAGCGGAAGAGCTAAACAAGACTCCTCCATGATTTCAAAGTACCTCCTCTGATGGACAAGGAGGCGGGAGGAGTTTGTTGCCGGCGCTGGAACGGCTGGAGGAGGCAAGCTTGGAGAGCTGGCCCTCAACCTTATCTCTGGCACTCTTGACCCCTTGGGACCAAGGCAAAGCCGCGCTGGCCTTAGGGGGTTTCCGAGTGCCGAAGACTCGGTCCAGGACCGTGTCCTTGCCCTCTCGAGGGGGAATTTCAGGATCCGAGAACCCGTTGAGATTCCTCATCAGAGTCAGAACTTGCCAGAACGCATGTTCCGACTCCTGTAGCTCTCCTCCTGTAGGGCTGGCAGCAAAGTCTCCTGTCTCCAAAGGCTCTTCTTTGGGGGACTCGTGGACGTTCTCCGCGGGTTTGGCTGGCTCTGGTCTCATCCTCGAGGACGACTTAGGAACAGTCTTAGAGTCCTTCGACTCCCTCCTGGGAGGGATACAGGACTCCAACAGCGATGGCGGGAGGCTCTTCTCCACCCCTACCACAAGGTGGGGTTTCTCCCACTGGTGCAATGGGAGAACGCCTCACCTCACGAGAATCCCGAGGACGGGAAATCTTCGTCCGAAGGGGAAGGAGAGAAAGTCTGGGGGGGGAGGGAGCCTTCCTCAAAGACTTCCGAGAAGCCACCTTAACCCTTGGGGAAGTCACCACGTCGTCTACTCCTCTCTTCCTCTTCAGGGGGTCGGAACTGCCGCTGATTTGAGGCCCAACTCAGAGAAGGCATGCTTAAAGGCCTGCACGACAGCTCTGACAAGGGACCCAAACCATGGCTGCTTATTGACAGCGGCGCTGTCAGAGACTCCCTCTGGAGGGAAGGGGATCGTTTGATCCCTAGGAGTAGAAACCACAACAGGGTCTTCCTGAAAAGAAGAAGGGGAAGAATGCAAGTTCCTGGACCTATCCGGTGTTCTCCCGCCCTCCGGCGAGCGCGCTGGTCTGAGCTTGCCGGGGGGGAAGAAGAACAAGAACAAAAACAAGAGGAAGAACAAGACGACGACAACCTGGTTGCTCGCGGTCCAGCAGCCTCGCGCATGGGATTGCGCTGGGAATCCCGCTGGCGTTCGAGCGATGGGATTTTATCTGGTAAGCGCGGGGGTGATGGCGAGGGTGCGCGCGGGCGAGCGATGGCGAACGATGGCGCGCGTTGGCGAGCGATGGCGCACAGGCGAGGGAGCGCGTTGGCGAGCGATGGCGCACAGGCGAGGGAGCGCGTTGACACGCGGGTGAGCGATGGCGCGCAGGAGATGGAGCGCGTGGGCACGTAGTTGATTGATGGCGCGCAGGGGCGCGTTCTGGAGAATGCCGAGGGAGCGCAGTAGGTTGAACAAGCGTTCGCGCGCGCGGAGGCGATTGCACGCGAGCGCGGGGACGCGCAGGATCTTTATGAGCCTGTGAGGGTGATAGCGTTGGGCACACACGCGCAGGGAAAATATCCCTTGCGCGCGGGTGCGCAAGAGGGCGCACATCTGCAATGGGCGAACGGGCGGTGCACGCGTGGGCGCCCGTTGGTGACTGCGCGCGATGGCGCGGAGGAGAATGCTGGCGAGCCGGAGGGGTCTGATGGCGCGTCTGTGTCTGCTGGCGCGTAGGAGATCGCTGACGAGCAGGGGAAGAAGGTATCTTCCCTCCTGCGCCCAGATCCGAAGATCGTGGGCGCACAGGAGAACGTTGGCGCCCAGGCGAGCGCTGGCACGTAGAGATTGAGGGCGCGCAGGAGATCGTGGGCGCGCAGGGCGCGCATCAGGATACGGGCGCGCAGTGGAGCACTGGCGAGCGCTGGCGTGCAGGTGAGCACTGGCGTGAAGTCTCAGGAACAGGTGCTCGCTGGTGCGTTGTCTCCGGGTCAGCAATCGTAGAGTGCTTGCGCGAAAGGAGAATGTTGGTGCGCAGGGGATACCTGGCGCTTAAGGGACTTTGCCACAATGTGAGCAAGTCCCTTTTGCCCCGAAGGGACCGTGGTCTGCTTGATCACAAGATGCGTGGGCGCCCACAGCGCGTCGGCAGCTAGGAAGGGCAACGGCAGGTCAGCAGGTCTGGCAGGCGTAGGAGATCGCGAACGATCAGCGGACAGGTCCAGGGATGTAGCTTGAAGGGCAGGTGAACGGCGACGAGGTTCCTCTGCGGCGGACTGCGGCGAAGACAAGCCGAAGTGGCGCCTCCTAACACCTTTGTGAGGTGAAGGAAGGCCTCTACGGTGGAGGGGAAGGCGGGCCTTACGCCTTATACGGCCTCTGGGGGCAGCAGGTAGACTGTCGGCAGTCCTCAGAAGAGGAGTCTGTCAGTGAACTCCCCCAAGGGGGAGAATCACCTGCAGGAGAGACCGTTGGACTTAGTTCCTCCCCCGAAGGATGTTCGGAGGGGGGAACTAAGCCTTCAGCTACATAAGCAACAGGAGCAGGGATTTGAGATAACTCGTCAGAAGCCTCTGCCACAACAACATCAACGATAGACAAGAGGATCAACCTCTGCTAACGTCGGCGACTGTTTGACAGCTGCCCCTAACCTGATTATGTCAAACAGGGCTTCCTTGGAGGGCGAGCCTTGAAGCCCCAAGGAAGCCCAAAGCTGTAACAAATCATCATTAGCAACATTAGAAACATTAAATCCTCCCCCGGGGGAGGAGGAGGAGCTGCCTCGCTATGGGAGGCAACTCCCTCTCCCAAACCACGAGATCGGTCAACAGAAAAGCGGCCTACACTACCACTCGCCGGCCTCTCGGAAGAAGCCGATCGAGTGGGAGCTTCGGAGGAGGTTTGGGCTACGGAAGAAGTGTCCTTGGGATTTTCTATCTTCAAGGAAGCCCTTGAAGGAGAGATATCCCGTTTAGACGACTTCTTCCGGCGCCGGGAAAACCTCTCCCACTGGGAGGTAGACCACTCCCTGCACTCACCACATACTTTATCTCTATCACACCATTGGCCCCTACAAAAAAAACATAAGGTGTGTGGATCTGTCTCGACCGCCGACATACAAGTCCCACAAGGGCGGTCAGGTAAGCCGGGACACTTCCGCATAGCAGAGGCCAACTTCCAAACACTCTGTCAAAAAGAAAAAGCAAACAAAGATTAATTGATTGATTTAAAGTTTTCAGGCATCCTGGCATAAACAAAGATTAAACAAAGATTAATGTCTGTCAGTGTAGGCGAGGGTGATAGGGGACACGTCCATCTAACACCCGAGCCGATAGCAAAGTGAGCTCAGCACAGGTGTGTGTGAGAGGGGGGAGCAAGCTACCCCTCCCTAAACCCCCGCTAACTAGCAGTGGGATAGTAAACCCTCGTTAAAATTCTAATGGCTCGTCATTTCAGCTACGCCGAAAGTAATTACCCCCATATTAAATAGCGTGGTTTGTATTTCAGTTACGGAACAACTTTCAATCCCAGATATGATGTCCTCTAAAAGAAAATCTGGACAGTGAAATGGGTAAGAGAATTTTGACAGCGAGGTTGGAGACAGTTGTTAAATATGAAGGAGAATGAAATAATTATAAGCAATAGAAATAGGATGAGAGAAATTTAGAGTTAAACTGGGAAAAAAATTTCCCAGTTTGAGAGCCCTCTTGCCTGTCAACAAGCTTAAGCATGGGAATGATATATCGTGCTGAAGCTCAACGACTTCATTGAGGCATTCTCTTGTTAAGAGGGAACTATGTCCGAACCAGATAGGAACCACATTCTGACGAGATAAGGAGCAAAGAAAACCAGAAGTCGGACAGAGCCAGTTTTCAATTTTCCCTTCAGAAAACAAATGCATATCTCCAAAATCCTGTTGCAACCGAGAAGAGACAAATTGAAGCAAACAGCCCTCCCTGCTTGTGACGAGAAGTAGCCAACACCGCCTGCAGCCTGGCCTTAATTCTACACTATTACTGACTTCTTGGAGAAGACTTCTGATGTCCCATCTTGATGCCACCCTTCTATGAAATCTTTGAATCCTTAGTAATTGTGCCAGTTTCACTTGAACTTCAGTTGCTCTTCTGCAACATTCACAAGACTGCAGCCTAAAGTATGTACCAGTATCATCTCATCGGATGCAGAAAACTATTCAACATTCCTTAAGTATTATTCTATTCTACCTTACTGACTGTTCCCATTTTCTATTAACATTTTGAGTTTTTTGATTTGTCAGTTAAAGTAACCGAAGAAGTAACATTGATTTTCTTTATAAGTTTGTGTTTTTTCTTAGTTTTTTTTATATCCATTTTATTATTATTATTATTATTATTATTATTATTATTATTATTATTATTATTATTATTATTATTATTATTATTATTATTATTATTATTATTATTATTATTATTATTATTACTTGCTAAGCTACAACCCTAGTTGGAAAAGCAGGATGCTATAAGCCCAAGTGAACCAAGAAGGAAAATAGCCCAGTGAGTAAAGGAAATAAGGAAACTACAAGAGAAGTAATTAACAATCAAAATAAAATATTTTAAGAACAGTAACATTAAAATAAATTTTTCATATATAAACTATAAAAACTTTAAAAAAAAACAAGAGGAAGAGAAATAAGATAGAATAGTGTGCCCGAGTGTAGGCTACCCTCAAGCAACAGAACTCTAACCCAAGACAGTGAAAGCCCATGGTACAGAGGCTATGGCACTATCCAAGACCAGAGAACAATGGTTTGATTTTGGGGTATCCTTCTCCTAGAAGAGCTGCTTACTATAATAATTTCCCATTTATTCCAACACTAAATACAAACAGTCATTCTTTACTTTAGGAGATATTCTAGCGCGAGCTGGAAAATACGGCAGAAAAACCTTAACAAGGTCGTTAACGACCGGACAGGTAATTACCCGCCTGACAGTGGTGGGTGACCGCCGGTCGGTAGCTGTTGTTTACCTTCAATCGAATTCTAGCCGTCGCAGTGGTAACACCACTGCTCTGCTTTATTAGCTGGCAGACTAGCCTCTCTCTTTTTTTTTTTAGTTTTGACTAATCCTTTTTCTTTTTTTTTGTAGATGATATACTCTATTTTGAGGAAGTGTTCATGACACCTTTATGTCACCGCTGGATGTGGATCCTCTTCCCTATGCCCCGTTACGGAGGTCAGGGGTGTTCTGCTACCCTGCGGAGGATGGGTTCCCCTGCCAGGTATGTAGAAGGGGTCTTCACAGTACCTTCTTCTCCTCCTCCTCCTCCACTTCATTGTCCTCCCCTCTTCGGAGGCTAGGAAGGAGAGATCGCACTCCTTTGCCCAGTCGTTCTCTCCGGAGTCACAGGCGACATAATCGTTCTTGCTCTTCCTCGCCTTCTGTCTCTTCACGAGATGTCTCGCCGCTAGACTAAGCGCTCTCGTCACAAACTTAAGAGCGCTTCCTCCTTACCCTAACATAGGGCATCAAGAGCGTATGCGCCAACATGCGCATATGCTCCAACAAGAGCATAACTCCAACAAGAGCATAACTCCATCACGCGCTATGCGCTCACCTGCGCACAATCTCCTGCCCAATGGCACTCTCCTGCGCGCCAGTGCTCTCCTATGCACTCCCGCGCGCCAACATTCTCCTGCACGTGCGCATACGCACCTAACACCATCCTACGCGACAGGTAAAACCCGTGCATCAACTTTCTACTGTTAGAAGGTCTTCTGCCAATGTAGCCATGCTGCCTTCTCCCGCAGCGCCAGTGCTTAACAACGCGCTAGCGCTTTGCAACACGCCAGCGCTTACCGGTGCACCAGCCTTCTCCCGCAGCGCCAGTGCTTAACAACGCGCTAGCGCTTTGCAACACGCCAGCGCTTACCGGTGCACCAGCCTTCTCCCGCATCCGCAAAGATATGCACACGCTCCTTACGGCTGGCACAGACGTGCGAGATAGCTCTCCCACACACCTGTTTACGCCTTCACCTAGATATTCTCACCGAAGAGACAGGCGAAATAGGAAGAGACGTTATCATTCTCGCCTTCTTTCTCTCCCCGAGAATTCCTGCCTCGAGATTATACACACTCATGCCACAAACCTGAGAAGAACAATCCCTCTCATCATTGTTCTGCCTTGCTGTCGTCGTCGTGCGAGGGATCATCTAAGAAACCAAGAGCGTAGCTAAGGGCAAAGCACGTCCTAACCTCAAACCCTCTTCTTCGCATATTAGTTTGAGGGTCTCCGTCCGCTCTAGAAAAAGTTAGATAGAGCGCTTCTCCTTGTTTTTCTCTCTATCTTCAGATAGAGCGCTTCTCCTTGTTTTTCTCTCTATCTTCAGAGAGATCGCTCTTGCCTTTGAATTCTCGATCTCTGACCCTTTGGGGTCTCGTGACAAGGAAACCTCGGTTTCCCGGTGAGCTATCCCTTCGTTTTCTCACAGCTAGTTGCTGAAACCTCGGGTTTCGTGCATTTAGTCTCGCTGACACTTCGGTGTCTCGTGACAAGGGAGACTTCCGTTTTCCCGTTGCTCTAGCCCTTCGGTTTCTCGCAACACAAACTCTAGGGGCACGCACGTTCACGCTGAACCTTCGGGTTCTCGCAACACAACCTCTAGGGGCATGCATGATCACGCTGAACCTTCGGGTTCTCGTGACACAAGTCATCAAGAGTGTTACTCTTAGGTCAGAGTGTCTTCGGACTCTTGTCACGGCAAGTGTTCGCGTACGCCCATCCAACACTACGCCCATAACAATCAGGAGTTTTACTCTTATGGCAGAGTCTTCAGACCCCAGTCACGCAGGGGTTCGCTACACACGCAAATCTCCGATCATACACTGGCAGGGTCAATCCCTCACTCCCGTGTTTCAGACAGGACAACCTCCCTAATTCCTTTGCTCCCTAATGGGTTAAGGATTTCGAGTCTCTCGGAAACCTCAAAAGATGATGCAGGGGTTCGCCCCTTCTTCTCTTCGGTTGAGAGCAGAAGGGAAAAGGGAAACGTGCTAGAGGCTAAAAGAAAACACCCAGATAGCAGCGACGTAGAACACGATGCTGAAGGCTTCGGCAGCTCTGTTCGTTATCCTGCGCTTCATGTGGCAGCTTATTAGCTGCCCATGTTATGAGGTAACACTCGTTGTCAACCTGCAACCTGATCAACTTATTGGGAAACTTAGACTGCTGACAGGAGGTTCGCCTCCAGGGATTAGAGATCCTTCCCTTACGAGGGAGTGATAACCTTCCTCGGAATTGGACTGCGTGAAAGATCCATCCTCCTTCCGAGGGAAAGCTTCCCCACTTCAGACAGTCAGAAACCTTCCCTCCTTCGTAAGGAGTTGCGAACAGCTCAATAAGTTTTACCACTGCTATCTCGTCCCCGAAGACTGTGCTTTCTCCCCAGGAAAAGCAAGTCTACAGCTTATGCCTCCTTCAGAGGGAACTTCTCCCTGGGAATATGCTTGGCTTAGGCGATGTCCTTCATCGGGAGGACTTCTCTCTCGTTCACGAGAGGGGATTTTTACGCCTACGTTTTTTCCGTAAAACTGGGAGAAAACTTGCCTTAGGCAATGCCCTCCTTCAGAAGATCTTCTCTCTCATTCGCGAGAGAGCGATTGTTAGCCTTCGCTTTTTTCCCATAGAACTGGGGGGGAAATCTTGTCTTAGACAATGTTCTCCTTCGGCAGAACTTCTCGTTAGCGCGAGAGAGATTATTACGCCTTCGCTTTTTTCCCATAGAACTGGGGGAAAGCTTGTCTTAGGCAATGTTTTCCTTCGGGAGAACTTCTCTCTCGTTCGCGAGAGAGAGATTATTACGCCTTCGCTTTTTCCCATAGAACTGGGAGAAAGCTTGTCTTAGGCAATGTTTTCCTTCGGGAGAACTTCTCTCTCATTCGCGAGAGAGATTATTAAGCCTATGTTTTTTTCCCCATGAATAGGGAGAAAGCTTGTCTTAGGCCAAGTCCCCCTTTGGGAGGACTCCTTTCTCGTTCACGAGAGGGAGATTTTTACGCCTACGTTTTTTCCCTAGAATTGGGGGAAAGCTTGTCTTGAGTGACGTCCTCCTTCGGGAGAACTTCTCTCTCGTCTGCGAGAGAGAGATTATTACGCCTAGGCTTTTTTCCCATAGATCTGGGAGAAAGTTTGCCTTAGGCGATGTCCTCCTTCGGGAGGACTTCTCCCTCGTTCGCGAGAGAGAAATTATTAAACCTACGCTTTTCCCCATAGAGAGGGGAGAAATCTTGCCTTTGGCAATCCTTCCTTCGGGAAGACTTTTCCCTTGTTGAGAGAGAAAAGTTAATACGCCTACGCTTTTCCCCATAGGCCAGGGAGAAAGCTTGTTTTAGGCGATCTCCTTAGGGAGAACCTTCCTACCAATCACGAGAAGAAACTTGTAGGAGTTTACTGATCTACGCTCCTCCCTCTTACGCTTTTTGGTTCTCCTCCAGGGGCGGAGTGAGAGCCTTGTATTAAGTAGCATTCTCCTTCGGGAGAACAAATCTACCCTGCGGAGGAGTTATTTTCATCCCTGACGTTCTTCTCCTCGTGCTGGTAGGAGAAGTCTTTTTGATCCTACTGGTTCCCCTCACGTTGACCCCTCGGGGTCTCGTGACGATCACCCTTTCGCCGGGCGTGATCGGGAGCCTTTAAACTTTCGTCATGTTGATCCTACGGGTTCTCATGACCTTAGGAGTCCTTTGGGCCTCTGTCGCATTGGACTTTGAGTTTCAGTTATATGGAGTAGTCGGGCTCTCGTAACAATTAGCACAGAGTGTCCGTGCACGCGCGCAATTAGCGCTATGCACGTGATCATCGTCATTAAGAGTTTACTCTTATGACAGAGCCTTCCGACTCTCGTCAGCAGTCTTCGCCATTACCTCCAGACACTCCGACTTCTACCATTCTACCCCTTTCGATACGAAAGATACGAGAGGTAAGATATAATGTTTGTCTGCTACTCGCGTTTCCACTTTTTCCTGTAATAATACGTGAGGAATTATCGCAGCCTGAGTATTCCTCGTGAGTGCTGCCGTCGAAGGACTTAGAATCCTCCTATTTTAAGGACTCTTAAGAACTATGTGTTATATCGCATGCCTCGGTGATTTGCATCTGTCTCCTCGATCCTTTGACTCTCCAGCCTTAGACAGGCTATGTATTGACAGTCTGGGGTTCGAGTCCCGCCCACACTCGTTAGAGCCTTCAGTGCCTACAACCTTACCATCCTTGTAAGCTAAGGTTGGCGGGAGCCTATAGATCTATCTGCTGAGTCTTCAGCAGCCACTGCCTGGACTCCCCTGGTCCTAGCTGGGATGGAGAGGAGGCTTGGTCGTTAACCATATATGGTCAGTCTCTAGGACATTGTCCTAACGGCTAGTGCAATGTCACTGTCCCTCGCCTCTGCCTTTCTTGAACGATCTTTAATCCTGGTCTGTTCTCCGAGCTCAGAGACGTCAACCTTCTCCTCTGATCTTAGATCCCCTCACGGTGAGGCTCACACCAGACTATCCTCAAAGAGACACTCAACTCTTCCAGGCTCTTCTCAGTCACAGAAGCCTTGGTAAGGGAAGAGACTTTTATGTCCCTTCTTACTTGACACGTGGTCTGATACAGTCGGCTACCTTGCAAGCCACGAGGACTTGTCAACCAAAACTCTAGGCAGACCCTACAAGAAGTCCTAACTGCTGGGGCTAAGACAATGAACTTCTTAATCACTACAACAGCGACAATGTGAAGCATTTGGATCCTCAAAAGGAAGGATCAGTAGTTCCCAGACTTCCTTTTGTACCTCAGTGAGGAAAGCTTCTCTCAGTCTCGGCGATTTAGGGCTATCGCGCAGCCTTGAGCCTCATCTGTAGACGGAGAAAGGGTTGACCTCTCTGCCTCAGTAGACATCACCTTGGTTGTTTCGGTGTTGGAGTGATCTTGCCCCCCCACTTGAGATTAGACCATCACCGTGAGACGTGTCTTACGTTCGCTTAAGGGTCTGCCCTATGTGCCCTTAAGGGCCTCAGACTACTCTCTGAACCTTAAGACCGTCTTCCTCGTACCTCTGTCCTCCGCTAAAAGGGTCAGTGAGCTACGTGGTCTGTCTTACGTCACCCATTCTAAGAGATGGGGGGGGGTGTCTCGCAACTTCGTACCGGGCTTGGTGGCTAGATTCATATTCCTTCATCTACCGATGGGAGACTTCGAGAATTTCCACTCTCAATAGGTAACACAGGATGCAGTCCAGTCGTTACTATGCCCAGTCAAGGTGTCAAAGAAATATCTGAGCCGCACCAGACTTTTCAGACCACGTCTCCGTCATCTCTTCCTTGTACCAACAGGGTAAAGAAGAGAATCTCTCGCAAGACCATCCCTTTCTGACTTAAGAAGTTATTGCGAGGTCTTTTCACGGAGACCCAGAGGCAGCACAACCCAGAGCACATCAAGTTAGGGAAATGGCTGCCTCTCTGGTGTTTAAGAGAATTTTCTCAGTCTTCCAAATATGAGTGTTGGGGTCTGGAAACGCCAATCTACATTAACTGCTCACTATTTGAGCGACGTGACACATAGGTCTCTAGACACCCTTTTTATAGGGCCTATTGTGACAGGTCAACAGATGCTGTTACCACCTTACGCCCTTTCAGGGGACAGTAACCATTAGTTGAGGATTCTGTGTTACACTAGGTTTAAGAAGGACATCCATCGATCTTCTTCGTCTCTTCTCCCCCACATCTGGGGATCCGAGCCTGTATCCAGTTTCAGCTGGACTCGCCGATGTAAATAAGGTATGATACTCATCTGACTCCTCTCACAGAGTATAAGTTATACTCGTGGTCACGAGGTTTCCCCTAGGCAAGGTCGGGGGAATCCTCAGTTTGAAGGGGTCCGAGTCGAATGTACCTGACCCACTTCATCCTGAAACATTTGTTTCCATGAAGTTGAAAACCTTCAGTCGTACTGAGATTCTGGGGATCTACAAAGAAAGAAGATAACGGAAGATTGTTGCTTCAAAAGAGTCTAGTCTGAGGACTATCTTCCCTAAAGATAGGGAACTCCTAGGCCACCCTGGCCTCAAGACTAAGTCTCCTATAGTAAAGAATGAGGGTTTGTATTTAGTGTAGGAACAAATGACAAACTTATAACAGAGTCTGTATTTTTCCTAACATACAAACCCGAATTCTTTACACAAATCTTCCCTCCATCACCGCCCCCCTAGGATAGTCCTAACTAGAATCCGATTGAAGGTAAACAGCAGCTACCGACCGGCGGTCCCCCACCACTGTCAGGTGGGTAATTACCTGTCCGGTCGTTAACGACTTTGTCAAGGTTTTTCTGCCGTATTTTCCAGCTCGCACTAGAATATCTCCTATTGTAAAGAATTCGGGTTTGTATGTTAGGAAAAATACAAACTCTGTTATAAGTTTGTCATATTTCATCAGCTGTTGTGGGAATAATTTAGTTTAGATATTAAAAGAACCTGTAATGATTTCAAGGTTGTAACATACATACACCTACAGTATATAGGCTACCAATGCTAGTAGTTCACATACCAAGACTCGCAGGGGCGAGCAATTAGCCTGCAAATCCAAAAGAGCTTCCTTCTTGCATCATGATTTCTGCCAACCTTTTTAATGAGCTCTCCACCTGGATGATGCCTGCATTTTGCATATAAAAAAATACCAGGGTGGTGTCCTTATATTTTATCCCATTATCTTTTTTTTTTTTTTAAGATTTACCACCCTGCTTGAGGAGTTTTTGCAGTTGTGAAGTATTGTTAGACAAACATGGTAAAAATGGTGCCATATACTGTAAGTTGCAATGTCAAGAAATTCCAGTTTTTTTTTAATTTTTGGGCGAAGGCAACTGGTGGCCACTGTCATGGTTTTTCTGAACGCTATTTGCAGAGTAGAACAAATCTAAAGAAAGGAATTTTCAGCTGTTTATTCAAGCACTTCTCCAAATTGAAGAACAGTTGCTCTTTCTTGGCCACTCATCCGGCTCAAGAAATTATGATTGTACTCCTCTTTGCTTGCACAGTCAATTCTAATCATCTACAAAGCTTGAATACCCAGGGCACTTCACGAAAATGGATGCCATTTTCGAAGACATTTTGCAAAACTACTATGCCAAATGGCAACCTCAAAATCTACATCTCCTGAAAGGGCTGTTAAACATGGTCAACTTTGAGCTATTCTCAGTCAAACGTACAAGTCATTAAACGTTTTTTTGTATCTAAACTGATAGGTGATCTCTTTGAGAGGAGGGGTTTTGTGAATGGGCCTTTTAAGATGACAAATTCGGAGATAATTTGTATATTTCCTAACCATACAAACCTTAGCTATTTACATAGGGTTTAGCCTACTTGCGGCGTAGCTGAAATGACGAGCCATTAGATTTTAACGAGGGTGTATTACCCCCCCGCTAGTTAGCAGGGGGGTAGGGGAGTGGTAGCTAGCTACCCCTCCCCCCTCACACACCGGTGAACTGCTTCACTTCACTTAGAGGTAGGACTTGCCTTGGGGGACAGGGCTGGCGGGCAAATATGTGTAAATAGCTAAGGTTTGTATGGTTGGGAAAAATACAAATTATCTCCGAATTTGTCATTTGTTCCGTAACCGAAAAACAAACCACGCTATTTACATAGGGTGACTTACCCTTAGGAAGGGTGGAAAGTCCCAAGCCTTATTGGCTTTGGCTTACCCGGAGACTCAGAATCCGAGTGAGCAGCACTCGAGAAAGAGAGTCCCTGCACCTCGCAAGTTCTTGCTACTCAACAAACGTGTGGCCTACATAAGCTTGTGTGTGGAGGGAAGAATTGTGATTTGTCCGAGGAAGTCGACCTGAAGTCCGTTAGCTGGAATTCTAGGCTAGGACGTTCCCAATACCACCTCGTCAGGGTATGGGAGACGCGACAGTATTAACTCAATACTAGGAACACAAGGAAGCATGGTTTACCTGCAGAGGTTAGCTATGCAGAGAACCCAGGATCCTGCTTTCCCCAAGAGAGGGGAGGATGAAGAAAGAAGTAAGGGCCAGACATACTTCTTTCATTCATGCAGACTAAAACCGGATAACAATGCCCTCAACATTCTGCTACCTGTCCAATAAGGAGCCTGAGGTTAGACCAGCTGTTGTGTAGCCACCATAGGGCCGATAGACATATCGAGGCTCCAGTGGGTCACGTCCTGCAGGTAGTGAGCTGTGAAGGTCGTTAGACGCTTCCAGACTCCAGTTTGTAGAACCTGCGTCACAGAGTAGTTTCTCTTGAAGGCCAGGGACGTTGCGATGTCTCTGACATCGTGTGCCCTAAGGCGACATGACGGAGGAGGATCTGGATTCAGGGCGTGATGGATGATCCTTTGCATCCAGGCTGAAAAGGCATTCTTGAAGACCCTCCTCTCCGTCCTCCCTGTGCTCCCAAACAGGGCTTGCATGCGAGGACGAACTGCAGCTGTTCTTTAAGATAACCCTTCCGACTCCTTACTGGGCCTAGTAGGAGGTCTGGGTCATTTATACAGAACGGAGACTCGAAATCCTGAAGGAGTCAACCGAAGGTCCGGGACTCCCAGATTTTGAGTCTAGTAACCAACTCAGGGGCGAACCTGAACGTTACCTCCACCTATCCTCTTGAGTGGGCGACGCCGTACGAGAGACCATGACGTTCTCTGACACGCTTGGCCGAGGTCAGAGCAAGCAGGAGCACCGTCTTCCAAGACCAGTGACGATCAGAAGCCTGGCGTAATGGTTCGCAAGGAGATCTCTTAAGAGCCCTAAGAGCCCGAACCATGTTCCAGGAGAAGGTCTCATTTCCAACTGGGACAGGTAAGTTCGTAGTTACGTATGAGCGAAGAAAGATCCAGCGAGGAGGAAATGTCTATTCCTTTCAGCCTGAAGGCCAGGCTAAGGGCTGGGCGATAGGTTTCCACTGCCGAGAGCGGCAGGAGCATCTCCTCCCGCTGATAGACAATGACTCCGCTATTGCTGGAATAGTGGCATCAAGGGGAGAGGTACCTCTCCCACCACACCAACCACAGAAGATTCTACACTTCGCCTGGTAGACCCCTGCGGATGACTTTCGCAGATGTTGAGACACCCACTCCGCAACTTGTGGAACGCCTCTCTCTGTGAGGGGATGCTGGATGGTCTCCAGGCGTGAAGCCGAAGCGATACTACGGCTTGTGGTAGATGTCGTAGTGTGGTTGTATGAGTAGCTCGTGTCGTGGGGGAAGCTCTCTAAGGAGTTCCGTCAGGAGATGTAGAAGTTCCGGGAACCACTCTGCATGATACCGCAGCAGAGCTATCAGTCATCGACAGGTTGACCGATAGTCTAGTCTTGTTGAGCCCCCTTCTCAACAGACAGAACGGTGGGAAGATGTAGACGTCGATGTTGTCCCACCGTGTAGAAAGGCATCTTGCTAGAGTCCCTTGGGATCTGGGACTGGGAGTAGTACAGCGGCAGCTTGAAATTCAAGGCTGTCGCAAACAGGTTCACAAGGTCAGGACCTGTTGGCTACCAAGGGGGGCCGAAGACCACTCGGTACTCTCTATCTGTGAAGTCCTGCTCAGACTGTCGGAGAGCAAATTCCTTGTCCGGAATGAAACGAGCCGATAGGGTATGAGTGGACTTCGGTTCATCTCATTATCTCCACTGTAAGATGAGAAAGTTGATATGAAGAGGTACCTCCCTGCTTGCTGAAACGAAAGGCACTACCGTGGAGTTGTCGTCCACGGAGTGACTCACCAGGGTCTGTTGGAAGTGTTGAGGGGCCAGACTACAGCCTTCATTCCTAGCAGATTGATGTGGAGGTACCTTCCGGTTCTGACCATAAGCCTGATTCAGAACGTGGAACCCCCCCCCCCCCCGTTTTGACGAGTCCGAAAACAGCATCAACTGAGGGGGAAGGGCGAGATGATCCATTCCCCTGCAAAGGTTTCCATAGGTCAGCTATCACTGCAGGTCCATTCGTTCCGCAGGTCCCAAAGGTACCAAAACGTCCGGGGAATCGTTGTCTTGATTCCACCGGGACTTGGGCCGCCGACGCAGGGATTTCATCCTGAGGCGGCCGTTGGAACTAGATTGGCCAAGGAGGAAAGGTGACCTGGGAGGCGTAACCAAGATTGGGCTGGAAGCTCTCCTCGTCTGAGGAAAGGTTCTGCGATTCTCCTCAGCCTTGCTATCCTGTCATCTAATGGGAAGGCTTGGAGATTGGAGTCCAATATCATGCCTAGATATCCCAGTTGTTGAGATGGGAGCAGAGAAGACTTCCCGAGAATTACCATGATCCCTAGACCTTGGCAAAGTCCCAGAAGCTTGTCTCAGTGTTGAGGAAGGGTCGATTCCGAGACTGCCTGGGATAGCCAGTCCTCCAGGAAGCGAAGGAGACGGAAGCCGCTCCTGTGTGGCCATGAAGAACAGGGTGAATGTTCTGGAGGATAACTGCGGTGCTGCGGGGAGATCGAAAAGCACCGTACCTTGAACTGGTATATCTGTTGTCTAGGCTGAATTCCAAGTACTTCCTGGAAGACGGATGGATTGGGATATGGAAGTACTCGTCCTTCAGCTCCAGTGTGCACATGAAGAGTTGTGGTCACACTACAAGCCTGATTGGCTCTGCTGTTCCACGCTGAACGAAGTTTGTTCGACAAACTTGATCAGGGCAGAGAGGTCGAGACAGGTCTCCAGACTTCGGACGCTTTCTTACAAGAAAGAGTTGACCGAAGAAGCCGTGGGGGAGAGCCTCCTCTAGAGCATGGTCTCGATTCCTGCCTAAAGGGCTAGCCCCTTTGCCGATCCCATGGCATAGGAGCTCGGCGACACTGGATTTGCTGTCAGCGGAGGTAGAGGTGTAAAGAACGGGACGCGATTCCTGGCTGATCACGGAGATCGTGCAGGAATCGGCCCCGGCCTGCTGCATCCTGAGCGCGCAACCTTGGGCATCCCCCCACCGGGGACCCTGCTGGGGGGTTGCCAATCCTAGTGTTTGCAGCCTCGGCTGCTCCCTCAGGATTATTGCTTCCCCAGAAGGACTTCCCGCCCTTCTTGCCTCTGACAGGAGGGGGCTGCTGTTTAGACACCTTGTCTTAGCTGCCGGGGCTGGTTCCGATGTCCTAGGCTGACGAGGCTGTTGTTGTTGAGGCGCTGGAGGTTGTAGGGTCTGGATGCAAGCGCCTATGGAGGAGCAAACCGTGATTTGATTTCTCCATTTCTCAGTTGTCCATTACCTGTCCTTGGGCTCAAAACAAGGTCTTTCCAAGAGTGGAAGAGTGTCTGAGCTTGACGACATCCATGGTTGGGACTTCCGAGAGGAACCTCTCGGTCACTGCATCTCAATGCTTCAACATCGGGTTTGCCCACAAGTTCGAAACTTGGTGAGCCGGGAAACGAGATGCTCGTGCCCGAGAGGAGGAAAGTTTCCATGACCTTCTTGGAGCTCTCCCTGGACAAATTCTCGGATCACAGCAGGATGCCCAGAGATCCAAGCCAGACAACCAGCCACGAAGTGGCCCGCATGGCACACTTTGCGGCTCTCTTCTGGTTTAAAGATCTCCGAAGACGAGAATGTCACCAGCTGGGCGGAGAAGTTCTCGAGAGAAGAACTCCCTGGAGAGGCCCTTCCACGGAATGGTGGAGAGGAAGGGCTAAAACCAGGTTCCCCATGATCTCGAAGTACCTCCTCTGCTGACGGCTGACAGACGCAGTGTCAGCGCCTCCCGCTAGGGGAAAAGGAATCGAATGATCCTAAGGAGTAGAGATGATGGGGCCTGCCCGAAAAGAAGGAGAAGAATGTTGCCCAGACCTCTCTGAAGATCCTTCCTGCTCTTGCATGTGCCATGCTCTGCGTTTACGGGGTGAAGATCGTGAACTGAAAGTACGCGCCCCAGAAGACTCGCCAGGTTGCCCGTGTTACGATAACACGACAGGAATAGCAGTCGAAATCAACCCTGGCGCTCACGCGATGGCAAATCGTTGGTTCGCGCGCGGGCGAACATGGGCGTGCCCGCGCGCGGGCGAAAATGCACGTGGGCGCGCAGGTGAGGGCAAGTGCGGTTGAAAGGACGAGCGCTGGAGGTCGGGAGACCGATGGCGTGTAGGCGAGCAATGGCGCGTTGGAGAGCGATGGCTCACTGGCGGGAATCGCGCTGGCGCTCAAGCGATGGAAAATTGCTGGTTCGCGGGCGCATGGCTGTAAGGGCGAGCGCAGGCGGCCGGGAGACCAATGGCGCGCTGACGAGTGATGGCGCGTCCTGGCGAGCAATGGCTCGTAGGCGGGCGAAGGCGCGTTGGCGAGCGATGGCGCGTGGGCGAGCGATGGCGCGTGGGCGAGCGATGGCGCGTGGGCGAGCGATGGCGCGTGGGCGAGCGATGGCGCGTGGGCGAGCGATGGCGCGTGGGCGAGCGATGGCGTGTTTGGCAAGCCGTGGCGTGTTGGCAAGCGGTGGCGTGTTGGCAAGCGGTGGCGCGTAGCGACCGCTCGCGTACAGGAGTGGTAACGTGTGGGCGCGTAGGAAACCTACGACGATTAAAGCGTTGGCGTTGAAAACGCTTGCGCGCAGGCGATGAATCGCGCGGGCGTAGAGGATCGCTGGTGCGTAAGGAGAGCCCCGGGATGCCTGTGATCGCCTGTGCGCTAACTTAGGTATCTCTTGGGCGGCGCGGCGAAGTAGAGGCGCTATAAGTCCAGAAGAACATGTGAGCGCCTGTGCGCTAGCGAAGGAACTTCTTGAACTGCGTGACGAGGCAGGAACCAGGAGATCGTAGGAGCGTAGTTGTGTGGCCAGCTGAGAAATGCGCGGCCAGACGTATGAGAGATCGGCGGCGAGGAGGCGAAGGAATAACTCCTTGCCTGCACCCAGATCCAAAGATCATGGGCGCGTGCGCGAACGATGGTGCATATGCACATATCAGGAAGGGGGGGCAGAAGCGAGCTGGCGAGCAGGTGCACGTGGAGTTCAGTGAGGAATAACCTCCCTGCTTGCGCCCAGATCCGGAGATCGTGGACGCGAGGGCAAACGTTGGCACGCAATGCGCACATCAGAAAAGGGTGATCAGATGTGCGCTGGCGATCGTGGGCGCGTAGCCGCACAGAAGATCTCAGAAGAGTTGGCGATCAGGAGTTGATTCAGCAGAAGTCTGGTCCACAGCAGGAGACTTGCGCCCAGATCCAGAGATCATGGGCGCGTATTGCGCACATCAGGAACAGTAGTAGAACGAGGTAGCACAGGTTAAAAAAAACCTGGCACTAAAGGGCTTACTCACATGTGACATAAGCCCTTAGCCCAGAAGGGACCGGCGCCCGTTTGGAAAACTGGGTGGAGGCGCCCACAGCGCTACTGCGTCCAGGAACGGAGAAGGAAGACAAGAAGATCTGGCAGGTGTCGAAGATCGCGAAAGAACTGCTGACAGGTCTAGAGAAGCAGCAGCAACAGTCTGTTATCGTCGAGGAGGATCCTCTGCGGCTGAAGATGAGGACGACCACGGACAGGAGCACCACCATCAGTCCACCGAAGAGGAGTCTCTGTTAGTGAACTCCCCCGAGGGGGAGAGACACTCGCAGGAGAGACCGGTGAACTCAGCTGTCCCCTCGAAGATGTTCGGAGGGGGGAACTGAGCCTTCAGCAACAACAGCAGTAGGGAGTCCTCTTCATAGAAGACTGATGAAGGCGCCCCTTAGGGCCGTTGGATCAGCAAGCTGACCATAAAGAGCAACCCTCTGAAGAGGATCTCCTGCAGTTGCTCAGCCCCTTGAGCGTAGCTGCAAGTGCGATCGCTCAGCACCAAGAGCAAATTCGCACGAAACCATGGTCCGGCCTTGCAACCGCTCAGCCCCTTGAGCATGGTTACAAAAAGCGGTAGCTCGGCACCAAGAGCATAACCGCCCGAGGACCAGAAAAAAATTAAGGTAGGAGAAGAAACCCCCCGGAAGGGGAAAAAACTCATACCTGGGAAGGGTTCTCACCCAAGGAGGCGAACCTCCTAAGCGTTCTTTATGAACTAAGGAGCTGACAGTTGACACGGGAGAACTTCAAGGAGACGGAACACGTCCATGACGAAGTCGTAGAGGAGGCGGCAACGGCAGACTCCCCAGGACCCTAGAGGAGGCGGCAACGGCAGACTCCCCAGGACCCTAGAGGAGGCGGCAACGGCAGACTCCCCAGGACCCTAGAGGAGGCGGCAATGGCAGACTCCCCAGGACCCAACAGGATAGCTTTGTTTCGTAGGCACATTAGGCAAAAAAAAACTAGATAGTCAACTGTGAAAATAAAACAATTAGTTAACATTAATTCCCCCGGGGAACTCCGAAGAGGAACCCCAGCGGGAAAAGAATATAAGAATTACACACAGGAATGCGCCCTCCTCCCCCACTGCCACTCACGGGAAGGGGGGGAGGGAGGGGGAAGGCGAAGAACTGTAACAAAACAGAATTATAACAATTATAAATATGTAATTCAACTAAGAATGTTAATCATAAGAACGAATGAACCCCGAAGGGAAGCATTCTACACAGAGGCTGAAAAGTTAGCAAATGCAAGTTCCCTACGCTGATAGACCAAGTTCCCCGTAGGGAAGGAGGAACAGCGGAGAAACATATTAGTAAGTAGAGTCCAGGGATGACGATTCCCCACGGCGCCCGCCGAAGGGAGACCGAAGGACCAAGGGAGAGATCGCGACCCATGAAAAGTTATCGTAGTGGCCTGAGACCACACGGAGAAGTTGTCCTACGATGAGTGGACTTCCTACACACACAGCACAAACACTGAAAAGGAAACTTACTGTATTTCTATACTCAAATATATACATAAACATAAGAATGTTTACATATATATTAAGTATAAGAAAAGTAAGTAATTAGTAAGACAAAGCATTAATGGCTGCCATGCGAGGACGGGACAGAGACGTCTGTTCATTGTCCGAGCCAAAAGTGAAGTGAAGCAGTTCACCGGTGTGTGAGGGGGGAGGGGTAGCTAGCTACCACTCCCCTACCCCCCTGCTAACTAGCGCGGGGATAATACACCCTCGTTAAAATCTAATGGCTCGTCATTTCAGCTACGCCGAAAGTAAACCCTATGTAAATAGCGTGGTTTGTATTTCGGTTACGGAACAACTCTCGATTAAAAGATAGTTGGGGACAAAATATGCTTGCGTACCTCCATTTGCCTTATTACCTCTGCCAACGAAGTTGGAAGGAGGTTATATTTTCGTCCCTGTTGGTGTTTGTTTTTGAACAGCTTCCTGGCCACAATTTTAATTGTTGAGTAATGAAACTTACAATTAACTTATGTAAAAGGCTGGAAATTATTAAATTTTGTAAGGTCAAGGTCACGGTCAGGCAAAATGTCCAATTCACGTTATCAGCCATAAGTTTGGAAATCCTTGTCACAGAGACTTCAAACGTGGTTCATATTTGAGTATAAGTAAATTCACACTAATTATTACATTTTAAGGTCAAGGTCGAGAAATAAGCTGCTGCGGCGGAGGTCTATGCTCTACTGAGTGCCCCTCTAGTCTATGAATGTGATCCTGCATTATATGTAGAGCCTGCATCCTGTCTAGCTCCTACATTATCTCTTTACACTGTATTGCATACTTCCTGTTTGGATAGATAACTGTTGGAAGTTACCTCATCCTCTTTGAAGTCGATGACTCCACTTGAAAATTTGATAGAGCACTGTGACAACATATTCTCATGATTCCATTCTATCTCAGGCATATCACAACTGTTATAAAATAGCAAAAATTCATCACAAGTAATCAACAAAATATAAGACACCAGTTTCTTTTTAATTGTCTTTCACTTGAAAAAATAATTTGGCCTTCTGCTCCAATAGTTTTTATGTAGCTGATTTCCCCTAAAGGGCATGTAATATCGATCTAATGGTTGGGAATTTAGTTTCAACTTAAATAATAATCACAGATACAGTACTCTTATTATTAACCAAGCTACAACCCTAGTTGAAACAGCAGGATGCTAAGCCCAAGGGCTCCAACATGGAAAACAGCCTAGAGAGAAAAGGAAATAAACAAACATAAAACAGAGTGCCCGAGTGTACCCTCAAGAAAGAGAACTCTAACCCAAGACAGTGGAAGACCGTGGTACACAGACTATGGCACTACCCAAGCCTTAGAGAACAAGAGTTTGATTTTGAAAGATCCTCCGAGAAGAGCTGCTTACCATAAATATGACAAATTTGGGAGTAATTTGTATTTTCCCTAGCATACAAAGCTGTAGCTCTTTAATATAGCATTATTACTTCAGCGGAGCTGAAAACTAGTCGAAACTGAAGGTTAAACAGTTTAACTACCCACCAGTAGCTAGCGGGTGTGTGTTTAACCCCCCCCCCCCCCCCCGGGTCCCACCCGCAAGATACAAACATTCCGCTTTTCAATATAGCAGACTCACCTTTAGGTGGGTGGAAGTCCTATCCAAATGGCTGGAGACTGTCCCGGGATGGCCTCTAATTCTGAATGACTTGAGGGATCCTCGCACCACGTTATCATCTTTGGATGATGGCCTGAGCAATCAATTGCTGGAAGGGAAAAGAGATTTATTAGTACTGTACATGTTTTTGAGGGACTAAAACAAATAAATTTCAAAATCATAAACAGCCTCCCGCCGTTAGAAAGTCGGGATCGTAACCTCCTACTGGGTAGGTAGGCAACTTACAGAGCGTGACATTCACCCGCAGACTGATTGATTAGACTTTTCTGGTATCCTAACATCTAAGGTAATTGAAGCTGACATCATCTATCATATATAAAAAATTAAAGAATATCCAATCAAAACTATAAAACGTAAAAAGTTTTCAAAAGACCTGCTTCTGAAATAAACCTAAAAATGCCGCTAGCATAGTATGACATGTCCAAGAATAAAAGCCAATAAATCATCAGCTCAATGTTGTTGTTGGGGTATTAAAGCCAACACTTGTTGGCACGGGCCTTTCCCTTGGTTGGCCCGTAGATCGGCAGCTCAACTAAGTAGCAAGATATTAGTAATACAACGACTGAACACTTATTAATGTCGCCATAAAAAAACGGGATAGAAACCTTCATTTTCTATGCGTCTGGAAGTCCTGGCAAACAAACGCTCGTGTTTCATTACTGTTACTAGCTTTTGTTTACGGTAACTCTTTCTATTATGATGATGGCTTTTATGACGATGACCGACAGAAACAGTTTAAAAACTTTAACTCGAATATCAACACATTCAGACAAGTACACTATGTTTTAAAGTATTTCAAATGTGGTTAATGACGATACCTAGCTCATAGCCATAGCTTTTAAGTTATGGTCGTCGACCCACCATAACGCAATAAGTGCGGATTTCTGCCAGGAATCATCATAGAAAAAAAAATTCAAAACACCACAAAATACATTACAAACCAGTCTTATTTTCTACAAACTGTTTAATATATCTTTCAATAATTTAATCATATCCCCAGTATATTTTCCCCGCCCCACACCCTAATTCCCACTGGGTGGCCGCCTTGTTGGCAAATATATTAGGGTGTATCTCACAAAGTATTCATCTGCAGTGAAAATAAAGGTCCTAGACGAAGAAAACCGGAGTTTTCCTACAAATAATTGAATTTTTTTCTTTTATTAGAAAACTTTGCCTGACGAACTGTAATAATACCAGCAACCTACGACCTAGCACTAAATGAAGTGTCAAATGAAAATACTCTCGCATTACATGGGCAATAACTGTAACAATTATGGCCATGGGCCCATGGCAGACCATATTTTATTGTACCTGCGTTGAGAATGGAGACACGAACTACTCTGAAGCACAGAGGTCAGGTGGTCCTGGCATTCTAGTGGTCATCAGATATCAAAAATAGGTCTAACCTTGTAGTTAATCACATTAATTTCTCACTAACCACATTCTTACCTTGTTAAAATCCTTTGATCCCGAATTCGTGAAATTAGCCTTCTTATTATCAGTTGAACTGAAAGTTAGCCAGACAATTGATAAAAAAAGCCACGACAGTCGACAAACATTGGCAGGCAGTCTGGACTCTGTCACACAGTCACTCTGGAAGAGGGCGTTCCAATAATGCACGAAGAGGGATTTAAATGTTTCGGTATTTTAATTCACACCTGTAATTTGCAATTAAACTGTTTGAAATGAATAATAGTATTTTTCTCTGATACCGCGAACATTACATGAAGAGTTATAGCTTCAATATTAGGTATTAGTATATAGCAAGAGACGTTAACTGAAAAGCCTTCCTAGTATCTTATTGTATGTGCTATATAACATTAGAATACCATTTTAAACTAAAGCAAGTATTCAGTTTAAATATAAATGATTAATATTCAGCACTGCAACGAACTATAATTGACCTAAAAATAAACAAAATCTAGATTTTTTGTTAGCAGACGAATTTCTAATAGGGAAACAAAACTAAAATGGTAAAATGTCACGATAGAACTCAACCTATTGGTATTATGAAACCTCATCTTTGATATTTTAAAGATATTGCCAATCTATTCTATTTAATGATTTCGCAAAGTTATTAATTACTTTATGCCTGTAATTTAAAAAATCATGGACACCGCGATGGTATGGGCACCTATTGGCAGTTAAAGGAACTAATAATACAAATTATTCTTGATATTAACTGGTAACTTTGTGTTTATGGCAAAGACATGTTAAGCAAAACGTGCCCAATTGAAACCCTGCAACATAAGACGAATATAGTCGATACCAAATACATTTCTATTTGTATTCATGATATATCTATATATTACGGTAATTAGCGATAAAAAAAAATAAAATATAAAAAATTGCTGGCAACTTTGCCTTTTCTAGATTAGTCATAAATGTATCTATTGTTCACTCTTTAAAAATGTATTCGTATAAAAGATGTTTTTATGAATGATCATCACTAAAATGTTCAATGAATAAAAATTAATAAACTTTTATACTCTTAATGTCCTACTCTTCTTTATAATTAGAAGACTTGAAGGAGTTTTGTTCATCATATTTGGTACCACAAGTGGCAGACCCATTTACAAAACTGTGACGTGGCATAAAATGAAAACGCAAGATACGAAATAAATCAACATTAAATATGTAATGGAATAAATCTGATTGAATAAATTACCATGGAAAATTTATGTAGCATTATAGCTGAATATTACTATGTAGCCTATACATAGCAGGATGCGTTATCTGAAAATTCTTTCTTAAAGCTTGTATATATATATATATATATATATATATATATATATATATATATATATATATATATATATATATATATATATATATATATATATATATATATATATATCATTATTATACAATTGTTAAGGTAATCAATGGTCTTCAAATTTAATATAATTCATTATTATATAGTATATGCCCACAACTTTGGATATAACAATATTTGACATAAAAGCAAAATGAGCTATTTTTTTTTGGCGTTGGCAGATGAATATATAACTAGAATAACCAAAACAATAAAATACTGTATTAAAAATAATCCCACCGTACTATGTAACCTTACTTTTTTATTTTTTAATATTGATTGTTTATTATAAAGATGTGGACCCCGCGATGGTATGGACACCTATGGACAGTAAAATGAACAATTTGGTTTGTTAGTAAATGCCTACTTTATGATTTCGACAGATATTGTATATAAGGCGTGCTAAGTTTAACCATAGCACTATAAGACGTATGTAATAGAAAACTATTTCTATTTTATCTATAGTCATAATATATTGTATTCTTACGATAAAAATTGGTAAAGAAATAAAATATTAAAGATTGCTAGCAACTTTACCCCCCTCAAGAGGAATCATAATAAGGTCTATTGTTTAAACTTAAAAATATTAGCTTATAAAATATTTTTCGTATAATACATTAATAATAGAATAATTTTAATAAAGTAAAATAAAAGATTTATAGATAAGTACCTCTGTATTCTGCTGGAAAAATAGAAATCTTAGAGATATTTTGTGCAAATATTCTGGTAAAACAAATGGCAGACGAAGTTTTAGAACTGTGACGCTGCATAAATAACAACACAAGATACCTCTGAAGCCAAGTTAAATTATGATCTTTGATTGCATAAAATGTTCATAGGTATATATACTCTAAAAAAATAAGATTTCCCTAAAACTTATAATCCTTTTAGGCTTTTTTTTGCAATATTTTTGGATCTGCACTCGAATGCGACGAGGAGTAGCTAGTCTAAACAGATTTCAGGACTCATTTCATGTAAAAATTTTAAATTTAGATAAATATTGATGACATATCTCATATATATACAATATATTTAATTTCAACATCTTAAATGTGTCACTTACCTTGGCTGTATAAGAGCTTTGTATAATTTCTATTTAAAATTTAGTCACGTTATCTGTTCAAGGACAACTATGCCATGGAAAATAAAGGCAGAATAACTTTTAAATAAATAATTAAATAAATAGTACCTGGAAACTACTAGCTTAATAATAATAATAATAATAATAATAATAATAATAATAGTGATAAAATGCATTGCATCAAAATTTTAATCAAAGTAATATGAGAACTAAAAGCACAAGTAAATATTGTTTTGCGTTAAGTATAAATGAAGTTGCTTTTCATTAAAGAAATGAAATAAACAAAAATAATTAAAATTGCTAGACACTTTTGTAATCGTAGCTACCATAAATATAGCTATTGTCCAGCCATTGAAAATCAGCTTATAATTTGATATTTAATAACAAGACAACTAGAATTAACAATGAAACATTAAAGATTCCATATGATGTGACCCTAATGGTTTGTTCAACTTGAAAACAAGAAATATTTAAGAAGTTTTACAGATCTTGTTTGGTTAAATAGAAAGCAGATGAATTTCGACTTCTTGTACCAACAAATTAAGTAAACACCTTTTCGATTTATTATTTTACAGTGGAACAGCATCATCATCATCTCCTCCTAAGACTATTGACGAAAAGGGCCTGTTAGATTTTGCCATTCATCTCTATCTTGAGCTTTAAAATCAATACTTCTCCATTTATCATCTCCTACTTCGCGCTTCATAATTCTCAACCATGTAGGCCTGTGTCTTCCAACTCTTCTAGTGCCTAGTGAAGCCCAGCTGAATGTTTGGTGAACTAAAAAACTACTTATGAGTAATTAATTTATAATTCTAACGGTAATATTATTGTAAATATATTCTGTAAGAGAAATGTTGAACCCTTAAACAATAGTTTTTTGTTAGGCAAGAAGATTAAAACAAAAATGTTGCTAATAGTTCTTCTAAATTAATTTTGTACGAGATTTTGTTACCGCAACCAAATATTTCTATTATTATCATTACCAGCCAAGCTACAACCCTAGTTGGAAAAGCAAGATGCTATAAGCCCAAGGGCTCCAATAGGGAAAAATAGCCCAGTGAGTAAAGGAAATAAGGAAATAAATAAATGATGAGAATAAATTAACAATAAATCCTTCTAAAAACAGTAACAACTGAAAGAAAATCTTTCATATTTCTATTTATTCATTTCTATTTATTTTTACCGGCGTGTCAGTTCTGGAAATTATCTTTCTTTCATTGCATCATAATATATTATAAATTCTTGTTATACAGTTAAGTAGAACATTGATTATACGATACACTTATTCATATATTTAATTCATATTTTCATAGAATTTTAACACACATTATATATATATATATATATATATATATATATATATATATATATATATATATATATATATATATATATATGTATATATATGTATATATATATATATATATATATATATATATATATATATATATATATATATACAGCGTATTGTATATAGTATATATGCATATACAGTACATATATATTAAGAATTATTTTCGCAGAAATAGATAAGCACTCAATAATTATCAATATTGATTAGCAAAAAAAAAAAAAAAAAAAAAAAAAAAAAAAAAAAAAAAAAAAAAAAAAAAAAAAAGCCTCCAGCGCTTATAAAGTCATGGGTGTCACTTTCTAAAATAATGCAAGTTATTACGAACTAAACCTTAAGTTTACTAGGCATATCATCATTGCTTTCATTCAATGTGTAACAAATGTAGTGATATCAATACAAAGGTATAGTTACATTATGTACACTAGAGGGACACTCATTAGAGTGCAGATCTCCGCCATGGCAGCTTATTTCTCGACCTTTTGCTCGACCTTGACTTTGACCTTAACATGTATTAACTGGCGTGTATTATCCTACATTCATATATGAACCAAGTTTGATGTGTCTGTGACAAAGATGTCCACTTTTGGCTGATTACGTGAATTGGACATTTCGCTTGACCGTGACCTTGACCTTCCAAAACTTAACCATTTCCAGCTTTTTACATAACACTTAATCCCTGCTAGTTTCATTACTCCACGATTAAAATTGTAGAAAGGAAGCTGTTCACACACACATACACAAACGGGGCGAAAACATAACCTCCTACCAACTTCGTTGGCGGAGGCAATTACTATCTCTTGAAATTAATTGCCAAATACTTACGCAGTTTGATTTTCCGAGTAACATCTCCAGATCCATTTTATGCTTTGCTCCCTCTGTCAAAAGAACTTTGAATATAGTTGAAAAGTTATTACATTCGACCTGATGTCATACAATTATCTAGTTGACCATTTCCTTTTCACCATGTTGAGAAAATCGTCTCTTATCAAACCTTTTTTGTAAATTCGTTTCTATGGAACAGGTTGACATGAGACTCGTTTTATATTTTGTGTATGACTGGTGTATTTTAACGTTGTTACTCATCTTAAAATATTCTATAATTTTAATTCATTACTTATATACTGTTTATATAGTTTATTTGCCATTACTTTATTTCCTTTCCTCACTGGGCTACTTTCCTTGTTACTTTAATTTAAGGTCTGCTTTTCTGTTCCTAGATTATTGAGTTCGTGTGTGCGCATGTAGCCTACCAACATATTTTCATGTCTAAATTAAAAAGTAAATAAAATAAGAAGTTTTATCGTTGCAAACAATTCTATATAAAATGGGGTAATTTATTTCTTGTAATACAATTTTTATGGTAGGGATGAAATTTTACGAGTAGATTGCTATGAGAGAGAGAGAGAGAGAGAGAGAGAGAGAGAGAGAGAGAGAGAGAGAGAGAGAGAGAGAGAGAGAGAGAGAGAGAGGTCAGCTCCGTGGATCAACAGGGAAACAAAGGTGACTGGAATACGATAGGCTACTGGATCCTGCTGGATCCATGGCCAGGTCATTTGTTTTGAAAATGAAAGTTTTTACCGTACAAAACATTAACCGAAGATTGAACGAAATGAAATATCACACTTATCGACGAAAAGAAAATTAAATAAGAATTAAACCATAGTTGGAAGGATTTTTTTTAACTTGTCTTCTTTGTGTATGAACTAACGGAAAGTGGTATTATTGAGAGAGAGAGAGAGAGAGAGAGAGAGAGAGAGAGAGAGAGAGAGAGAGAGATCCGTGAATGAGCTAAGGGGTGGCAAGGTCTCCGATCCCATGGGAATTATAAAAGTGGAAAAGAGCCGTATTTCACCGCCTCACTGAATCTACATTTGTTTATTTCTAGAAAATCGTGCGAAAATCTATGTTATTCAAGGAGGTCTAAACCTCCTCCTTGATGTTATTTAGGTAGATAATTATCCGGACGAGTATGAAAATTTATTTATTGAAAAGGTTTTAGATGAATAAAAAAATTTAACGATATAAAAGTTTTAAAAACTAATTCTAGAAAAAACACTTGCCTTGTCCGACGAAGAGTAACAGTATCCTTTCACTTTCACTACCAATTGGAAACTGAGTCAGTATTCAGGTAACTTCACACTTCAGGTTCAACCGTTCAGGGATTTCAGTCCACAGAGTCACCGACACTGTGTCTCAGTCTCAGACTCGCTTGCCGACTCGGTGTCTGAGTCACAGAAGCTAAACCGTGAGTCAAACCACGACCATCTATATGAAACTCGACTTTTACAAAGTTAGTCTGAACAAATTCTTGATATATATATATATATACATATATATATATATATATATATATATATATATATGTATATATATACATATATATATATATATATATATATATATATGTATATATATACATATATATATATATATGTATATATATACATATATATATATATATATGTATATATATATATATATTTATGTATATATATATTTATATATATATATATATGTTTATTTATATATATATATATATATATATATATATATACTGTATATATATACATACATATATATACATATACATTTATATATATATATATATATATATATACTGTATATATATACATACATATATATACATATACATTTATATATATATATATATATATATATAAATGTATATGTATATATATGTATGTATATATATACAGTATATATATATATATATATATATATAAATGTATATGTATATATATGTATGTATATATATACAGTATATATATATATATATATATACTGTATATATACATATATATATATATATATATATATATATATATATATAGGCCTATATATATATATTATATATATATATAGCATATATAGCATACAACAGATAAACAATGGGTTAAAAAATAAATCGGACAAAAATATAATAAAAAATCAAATTTTATCATTGTACTTGAGCTTCTTAAAAAGGTTTAAAATCCTAAAAAAAAAATCTTTATTAGAAACCGATGAAATTTCTGACATCGTTTCTGACCCAACCACCCATTTCTTTGTATTCTAAAAACTCGGTATTCACATAAACACGTCTTAATGTTAAAAAAAAAGTGTCACTCTTTTTATACCTGGGAACTACCATCAGATTATAGGCTCACCAGAACGTCAGCCGGGCAAGCCCAACTCCCCACTGTGGTGGCCAACCAGAGCAGTGGCCTCCCGAGTAAACAGCTTAAACTCACGGTCCCGGGTGGAGATCGATCTGCTGCCATGTGAATGCTAGACGAACAAATTGCCACTGTACTAGCATTGATGATTCACATTGAAAAATAATGTTTAGTTTCAATTTATCATTGTCTGATTCAATATTGCACATAATTTGCCATTTAATTGATATAAAAATATTTTCATTGTGGTTACATAAACCTTAAAGGGGAGTTTAATGTAAAGTTGTGGTAAATCTATTGCAATAACTGCAACTGCTTTTTCATTACCTACAACCCCAACATGACCCGGAATCCAGCAAATTGCAATACTTTGAGAAATTTTTTAAGGACTTTTAATTTATAATACAAGTTGGTTCTTGTATGTAACTTTAGAGGGCTTATGACATTAGAATTAATGACAGACCCAAGAGTTAGCATATCTTCAATTGTTTAAATAATATTCAATCTTGCAGTGAATGTTTTTAAGTTGAACAAGCTGATATAAGTCCCTCTTCATAGTTTATGTATAAAACAATCATTTTAATGTTACTGTCCAGAACATATTTTATACTAATTATTCAATAATTCTCTTTTATTTTTTTACTTCCTTTCCTTGCTGGGCTATTTTCCCTGTTGGAGCCCCTGGGCTCATAGTATCCTGCTTTTCCAATTAGTGTTATAGCTTAGCTAGTAATAATAAAGACTGCTAGCTCCTAAGTAAATACTGATGCTTTGCTAGGTAACGATATATGACTTATTCCACAAGAATACTACAGCACAACCAACACCCATCAAGGATTTTAAAGTATCTGTTGGCTATATAGTGCATCATCATGAGGACCTTTTCTGTTTCGTTGATTGTGGGGACTCTGAATATGATTACATTTATTTAGTCAATATAAACAATGAAAGCATAGTCTCGCGTGGTGCTATAACCTCTAGACCATGGTCTTCCACTGTCTTGGGTTAGAGTTCTCTTGCTTGAGGGTCCACACTCGGGCAAAATATTCTATCTTAATTCTCTTCCTCTTGTTATGTTAAAAGTTTTTAATAGTTTATATAGGAGATATTTATTCTAATGTTGTTACTCTTCCTAAAATATTTTCTGTCCTTGTTTCCTTTCCTCACTGGGCTATTTTCCCTATTGGAGCCCCTGGGCTTATAGCATCCTGCTTTTCCAATTAAGGTTGTAGCTTAGCAAGTAATAATAATAATAATAATAATAATAATAATAATAATAATAATAATAATAATAATAATATACTTGTGTCCTTCATGATCCAGAGTGAAGTAAAAAGAGATGGCTAATTCAGGGCTATCCTGATGTTTGTATATATTAATAATTTATTAGCTCGAAGTAAAAATGGAGGATCATGATTGTTATTAAATACTTCAGCTGTAATCCTTTGTTGGATAATTAGTATATGGGGCACTCAATGTACTTAGCATTGTTACAAAATCACTACTATTCCACATACAGTGATGCCTCAGGATACGAAATTAATCCGTTCAGGATGCGGTTTCGTATCCTGATGTTTTCGTATCCTGAGTCGCTTTTTACATGTAAATAGCCTAATCCGTTCCAAGCCTTATAAAAAGTCACCTTTTCTTTCATAAACACGCTAAACTGTAGTAATAAACATGCATGCAGCTATTTCTATCATTCAATAATTAACACAACCGTTAAAAACAGCCTAATCCATTCCAGAAACCACTATGAGATTATTCAATAATGTACAGTACGTAGTTATAGCCAAGTTATCCCCCCCAAGCCCAAAGAAAACGGTCCGTTTTCTTTACTACGGTACGATACTGTATAAAAGTTACGGTACTGTATGTACGTAAAGCATTTAGATCAGTGAAGGTGTATTGTTACTGTACCTGTACGTACACCTAAATTAATTATTGATACTGTACCTGTACACTCTGAAAAAAAGGTTACAGTTAATTAGTGTAACAAAAAAGTTGAAACTTACCTTTTGAGTGAGACGATGTCCGATAGCGAAGTCGCGGCAGAGGAGGATGGCATAAGGCAGAAAACGTAACAAGTGACAGACTACGTACAGTAATTTACACACTTAACACATTAACACTTAAACTTTACAAAATAAAAAAAAATGGCAGAAATAATTAACACTTAACATTACGTATGGAAAACTATAAAATGAAAGAAAAAATTACTTTAACACTTAACGGTAACATAAAACTTAAAATTGAATTTTTTTTTTTTTTTTTTTTGCCTTTTTATAACTTTACGTTTTTCTTATTTTCTAAATCTCTTCTACTTCTTCATCACTTTCTTTTTTCTGTTTCTTTTCTTTACTTTCACCTTCTACTTCTTCATCTCTTTCTTTTTTCTGTTTCTTTTCTTTACTTTCACCTTCGTCTTGGCCTACCAATACCGCTGGCCTCTTTAATAAGAAACTATCCATTGAAGCTTGTTTCTGCCTACTTTTCAACACATTTCTAAAATGCGTTAGGCAAACGTCATTGCAGTGTTGAAGCGCACGGTTGGTATAAACTTTTTCTGGATGTTCCTTTTCGACGAAGTCTGCCATTTTATGGAAACATGCAAGAATTTCCTTAATGTCTGCCGTTTTCAAAGGTGCAACATCCTCCTCATCACCGCTAGAGAACTGCTCTTGAACATCACTCACTTGCATCGTCTCCAACTCCTTCAAGTCGTCCGTCGTCAACTCCTCGTGGTGCTCCTCGATAAGTTCATCGATATCTTCCGCGCTAACTTCCAGCCCCATGGACGTACCAAGATGTACGATGTCAGCCACCTCAGACTGCTGAATTGGTTCAGGATCGTCAACGATCTCGGCTTCTCCTCCAGGCTTCCCGAACCCCTCGAAGTCTCGTGCAGAGACAGCATCGGGCCACAGCTTCCTCCAAGATGAGTTTAGGGTACGCCTCGAAACTTCCTGCCAAGCGAGATCGATGAGTTTGAGGCATATCACGATGTTGAAGTGATCTTTCCAAAATTCACGCAGAGTGAGGTTTGTACTCTCTGTGACTTGAAAACATCTCTTGAAGAGATGCTTCGTGTACAATTTTTTAAAATTAGAAATAACTTGCTGGTCCATGGGCTGGAGGAGAGGGGTGGTGTTAGGCGGTAGATACAGGACCTTTATGAAGGAATACTCGGCCAGAAGATATTCCTCGAGGCCAGGAGGGTGAGCTGGAGCATTGTCCAACACCAGCAGACATTTCATAGGGAGGCGCTTTTCTTCCAAATATTTTCGGACAGTCGGACCGAAGCAGACATTCACCCAATCAATGAACAGTTGCCTCGTTACCCAGGCTTTTGCATTCGCCTTCCACATCACAGGAAGGTTCTCCTTAATAACTTTGTGGGCTTTGAAGGCTCGGGGATTTTCTGAATGGTACACCAGCAGGGGCTTTATCTTGCAGTCCCCACTGGCGTTTGCACAAAAAGCAAGGGTAAGCCTGTCCTTCATAGGCTTATGTCCGGGTAGCCTCTTCTCCTCCGCCGTGATGAATGTCCGACGAGGCATTTTCTTCCAGAAAAGCCCAGTTTCGTCGCAATTGAAAACTTGCTGCGAAGTGTAGCCTTCCTGCAGAGTCAACTCCTCGAACGTTTTAACAAAGGCTTCGGCAGCCTTCGTGTCCGAGCTGGCTGCCTCCCCATGCCGTACCACTGAATGGATGCCAGTCCTTTTCTTGAACTTCTCAAACCACCCACGAGAAGCCTTAAACTCTGGGGGTTCCTGCTGGGATGTTCCTTCTCCTGCTCCTTCTTCGGCCTGAGCACGCACGAGATCACCGAAAATGGCGGAGGCCTTCTGGCAAATTGTAGTCTCAGTGATGGTGTCTCCTGAGATCTCTTTGTCCTTGATCCACACAAGAAGCAGCCTCTCCATCTCGTCATGCACGTGCGTTCTCTTGTTGGAGAAAATAGTGACGCCCTTAGAAGGTGTTGCTGCTTTGATGGCCGCCTTCTGCTTCAGGATGGTGCCTATCGTAGACGGATTCCGGCCATACTCCTTGGCGATCGCACTTAAACGCATGCCAGACTCGTACTTTTTAACGATTTCAAGTTTCGTCTCCATCGAGAGCATCGTCTTCTTCTTCTTTCCTTCGGCAACATTCTTGGGACCCATGGCTTCAGTAATACGTAATATAATACACTACGTAACGTTATATACAGTCTATGTATAGTAAACACTAATACAGTACAGTGCACAGTAACGAAAGTTTATTAACGATAACACGTGGCGTACGAATGTACTGTATATTAACACAAAGTCAAACAAGCGAAAGCACACAACACAATGTCTGTTAACGATACCGCGGTCGGAACGAAAAGAGAGAGAGAGAGATAAACGCCCGTGCGTAGGCAAGCTGGGATAGTTGCCGACCAATAGGAAAGCAGGATCTTATGGCGTCAGCTAGCGTCTGAGTAGGGAGATAACCAATGGGTGAGCGGGAGGCTGTAAGTGAGTCTACCCAAGTTCAAAGTCTGGCGGCGCGCGCTTTTTAAAATTACTCTCGGCGAAGAGTTGGGATCTCGTAAGGTTTTCGTATCCTGAAATTTTATCCGTATCCTGGGGCATAAAAATCTTCGAATCACTTTTCGCATCCTGAATTTTTCGTAAGCAGAAACTTTCGTATCCAGAGGTATCACTGTACAACATAGCAATTTGAGGAATCAGGAATGAATGGTAACTTCATAAGTTTAGAAAATATGATGAAATTTGGATATTATTTCTTTTAGTTTAATATTGATACGCAATAATGCTTTCTTTTAATGGGCATATATAACATATTGATCGTAAACCTTTAGTGTTTGTTATAATGTTATTTAAGTGAGTTTGAATATATATATTATATATATATATATATATACGTGTATATATATACATGTATATATATATATATATATATATATATATATATGTATATATATATATACACACATATATATATATATATATATATATATATACAAAATATATAAATATATATAAATATATGTATATATATATATACATAAACATATATATATATATACATATATATACATATAATATATATATATATATACATGTATATATATATATATATATATATATATATATATATATGTATATATATACACACACATGTATATATATATATATATATATATATATATACAAAATATATAAATATATATAAATATATGTATATATATACATAAACATATATATATACATATATATACATATAATATATATATATATATATATATATATATATATATATATATACATATGCGAAAAAGATTAAACATATCAAAACATTACCACTCAGGTAGAAAGAAAACTACAACATAACCAGCATTGAATGAATAATAAAAATGTTCGCATCAGCTATTTTGTAAAACACCTTATTTCTTTACGAAGGGTTTGTTAATAAAGGCAAGTTAGATTACAACCCGTTATTATAACTAAGATATAACAGGAAACTTAGACTTCATAATAAACATTACAAGCCTATTTCAATCAGTTAAATATAAATATCTTGCTTGAGGGTACACTCGGGGCACACTATTCTATCTGATTTCTTTTCCTCTTGTTTTGTTGAATTTTTTATAGTTTATATCGGAAATATTTATTTCAATGTTGTTACTGTTCTTGAAATATTTTATTTTTCCTTTTTATTTCCTTTCTTCACTCAGCTATTTTCCCTGTTGGGGCCCCTGTGCTTATAGCATCCTGCTTTTCCAACTAAGGTTGTAGCTTAGCAAGTAATACTACTACTACTACTACTACTACTACTACTACTACTACTAATAATAATAATAATAATAATAATAATAATAATAGTAAAAACATTTCATGGGTAGCAAGCCTTAATTTTCTCAAAAGTCAATACACGAAGCAACGTCTAATGTTAAAGACATATCGTTAACAACAAATGTAAAATCAAGATTTAGGACTCATTCTACAAAGTGGAAAATAAAACACTAATTCTTTAATGCCAATATGAATCAGATTAAGGTCACACCCAAACAGTCCCTTGATGTAGACTTTGATCTCACGTAATTATAAGTTGCAAAGCTTAAGCATTCGTAGCGATGACTTCCCTTATTTGATCAATTGAAAGATTCTCCAAGGGTGACTGTCATATACTGCACGTTCCACAACCAGGACAACTGTCGCTAAAACGAAGCCAACGATCATGATGAAGAAGGCTGCCTGGAAAGAATGATTGCGATGAAGTTAAGCTGGAAAGGAATTATTATGAAGGAGAATGCTTCCTGGAAAGGGTCATACTTAAGAATCTGCCAAGAAAGAATGGTTGCGATAAAGTTAAGCTGGAAAGAAGGACTTACTATAATGGAGAATGCTTCCTGGAAAGGGTCGTACTTAGGAATCTGCTGGAAAGAATGATTACGATAAACTTAAGCTGGAAAGAAGGAATTACTATGATGGAGAATGCTTCCTGGAAAGGGTCATACTTAAGAATCTGCCTAGAAAGAATGGTTGCGATAAAGTTAAGCTGGAAAGAATGAATTATTATGATGTAGAATGCTTCCTGGAAAGGGTCATAATTAGGAATCTGCCTGAAAAGAGTGATTGCGATAAAGTTAAGCTGGAAAGGGGGAATTATTATAATGGAGAAGGCTTCCTGGATAGGGTCATACTTAAGAATCTGCCTGGAAATATTGATTAAGCTGAAGGGGGAAGGGCCGAGGTACAAGAATGTTTTCTTGCGATGGAAGTAGATATTGTTTTCTCAAGTAATGGGATTTATAAGGAATTGCTTTATACAATAAGATCTCATTTTTTACTCAGGATATTTACGTGTTTCATTTATCGTTACAAGTACAAGAACGCTTGGATAAATGAAATGAAAATAAGAACAGAGATAATTAATGAAGATAAATTACAACTTTTAAACCAAGTGAATGAAAATAAGAATAAACATTTAAAATGGCACACACATAAAACCGGTTCTACTCCTAAACAGTATTGGGAAACTTCTTGAAGACATGGTTTTCAAGATCTTTTAGGATTAGGGCACTAACCGTTACACCAAGTAATCAACATTGCTGGCAAATTGAAATCACTTTATGATCGTTTGCAGCCAATATAAATACCTGTTCATAAAATGTTTGCAGGTCAGAACACGTGCTCGTAAGGTAGTGCTCTCTTCCTTTTATACACTGTATAAGTTTACTGGATGTTTATTCACCTGCTTATTTACTAAAAGAATTAATTTGTTTTACTGAAAACCCCCATTTATTTACTTTTAACTATAGCCTCTTATCTGTGCTCTGTTCACTTATTTTCTTCTCACTGACATCATGTTTTTGGACAAACGTTTCTTGTCATCTCCAGTGACAAAGTATGGCCATCCATGGTAACCTCAGTAACATTACTAGCTAAAGGGGCATTCAGTAGAGCGCAGACCACCACCGCGGCAGCCTATTTCTCGACCTTGACCTTGACCTTCTTAACATGTATTAATTGGCGTGGATTTTCATACACTCAAATATGAACCAAGTTTGAAGTCTATGACAACGATGTCCAAACTTATGGCCGATTACGTGAATTGGACATTTAGCTTGACCGTCACCTTGACCTTCCAAAACTGAATCATTTCCAGCTTTATACATAACAGTTAATCCCTGCAAGTTTCATTATCTACGATTAAAACTGTATCCAGGAAGCTGTTCACAAACAAACACACACACACACACAAACAAACCGGGGCGAAAACATAACCTCCTTACACCTTCGTTGGCGGAGGTAATGACAATGATCACACAAACCTCCCTAAAATGAAAGTCTACAAAAGCACAGTCTTCTTACCTGAAGGTGCTTCAGAGTGATGGCATAGGCACGCGATGACGCTACACTATCAGGAGTTCTCTGGGATACCTTTCTGACTTCTTCTTCCTTCCATTTGGAAATGAGACCTCCTTCAACCATCCTCATCATCCTGCGGTTCAAGGTGCTCGTTTCACTGATATGCTCAGAGGTTATTTAAGGATGGTGATAAACTGCAAGTAACACACCCATTTAAAGGTTTTAAAGGCCGCTCATGAATGGCAGGGGCAAGGGACAGTGACATCGCCCTATCAAGCAGGACAATGCCCTAGACTCCTAGAGACTGACCATATGCACATATGATCAGCACCCATGCCCCTAGGACCAAGGAGGGCCAGGCAATGACTGCTGATGACTCAACAGATAGTCTTATAGGCTCCCCCCAAACCTCCATCCTTAGCTCACTAGGATGGTGAGGTTGCAGCGACCAAAGAAACTAACGAGTTGAACGAAACTCGAACCCCACTCTGGCGTTCACCAGGCAAGGACGTTACCACATCGGCCACCACAACCCTAATTAAAGTGTGCCACTAGTACACAAAAAGTTGGCTGAGGAGGTGTCTTCTGTTTGAATTAGTGAAGTCGGTTTAGATGTATGTAAATGTATGAGCTGCTTTAGCTCTGAGAAACGGACATGACGGATTTGATGTGGATTTAGCCTCAGATTCAATTCAGAACAGAGCAGTAATGAAAGTGAACTACTTATAAATGTTGCTCTTTTTAATGGAAACTGTTTAAAATGCTTTCAAACAACAACAGAAAATGCGGTCGTATTCAAAGATATAACATAATAAGGGAAAATAAGACTGAGAGCCCCTCTTGCAATAATAAAACTCTGAAATGTGATTTGTATTGATGCAAAGTACGTGATTGAGGAGAGAGAGAGAGAGAGAGAGAGAGAGAGAGAGAGAGAGAGAGAGAGAGAGAGAGAGAGAGAGAGAGAGCTGTAGGGTTAGTAACCAGATGTAAAGAAGGTGGGTGTATTGTATGGTATAAGTTGTATGCACACCATGAGCAGTCGTAATCACTGGAACCATTAAGAACTTTAATTCTAACCATTTTTTTTTCAGTTCATCAAAGGCCTAGAAAAACAACGAAGTATTTTAACATTCATTAATCTTGAGATATTCACTAAAACGATTAAGGTTTTTAACTCTCTTGGTTTAGAGTTCTCTTGCTTGAGGGTACATTCAGGCACATTATTCTGTTTCCTTATTTCCTTTCCTCACTGGGCTATTTTCCTTGTTGGAGCCCTTGGGCTTATAGTATCCTGCTTTTCCAACTAGGGTTGTAGATTAGCTGCTACTACTACTACTACTACTACTACTAATACTAATACTAATAATAATAATAATAATAATAATAATAATAATGATACAGGTGACGAATGTAACCTATCTCTGTTCGTGTTATTATTATTATTATTATTATTATTATTATTATTATTATTAATAATAATAATAATAATAATAATAATATTTCTTGCAAAGCTACAACCCTAGTTGGAAAAGCAGGATGCTATAAGCCCAAGGGCCCCAACAGGGTCACCATCTTTTTTTACTTTGATAAAATGAGACTTGGTTGGTTAGTTGAACCACCTTACACTCGATCGAAGACTTCTTTGTAGGGAGCTCCAATGGGGACTGGAACAGCAATACTATGAGGGAAGAAATCATCTCGGCCGATGTGGAATTTGCTTCTGCCAAGCTTCATCGAGAGTAACTCGCACACCACTTTCATCCCAATGAGCAGAAAGTCACTTTCCAGTACCTGGAAAGAAGCAGAAAGTTAGAAGAAAGAAAGTCACTTTCCAGTACCTGGAAAGAAGCAGAAAGTCACTTTCCAGTACCTGGAAAGGAGTAGGAAGTCACTTTCTAGTACCTGGAAAGGAGCAGAAAGTTATTTTCCAGTACCTGGAAAGGAGCAAAAAGTCACTTTCCAGTACCCGGAAAGGAGCAGAAAGTTATTTTCCAGTACCTTGAAAGAGCAAAAAGTCACTTTCCAGTACCTGGAAAGGAGCAGAAAGTCACTTTCCAGTAAATGGAAAGGAGCAAAAAGTCATTTTCCAGTACCTGGAAAGGAACAGAAATTCACTTTCCAGTACTTGGAAAGGAGCAGAAAGTCACTTTCCAGTACCTGGAAAGAAATGTGGTGTTCCAATAACAAATTACATTCAACTCCATCTATAACTTTGGGTAAACTTAAATTCTCGATACTGAGGTGTATTATTTAGTCTTCTAAAAGCTAGAGTGAATTTGAGTTTTGCCCAGTTTGAGACATACCTTCAGGTCTTCTAAAATACTTTACTTAACTTTTACTTTAAGTGCTATTTTTTCTGGTCCTATAGAACAGAGAATACTAGTTTAGCTAATAATAATAATAATAATAATAATAATAATAATAATAATAATAATAATAATAATAATAATAATAATAATACTATTGAAGTCGTACATAATATTTTTATGGGAGAAACCTAAAGGTAATCACCTTGCAAAACAAACTTCAACCGATTACATTTCAGGTAACTCAGAGCGAATACTGGAATGGAGTTTAAAATCTTCTACAGTCTGGAATGTATCGTAAACTCTGTTGAAACCTACACTAGAATCTAAGTGCTTCTATGGGTTGGAATGTAGCGTAACGTCTCATGAAACCAAGAATTAATCTCTAAGTCATCTGTACCCTGTGATGAATTCATTGCAGTTTACAGCTTAGAGCGGGATATAGTCTTTTAAACAATACAGTGGGATCCAAAGTCTATAAAAGTTTTAAAGGTCGTTCATGAATAGCAGAGGCAAGGGACCGTATTAGTGCCCTGGAGACTGACCATATATACATATGATCAGCGCCCAAGATCCGTCTCCACCCAAGGTAGGACCAGGGAGGGTCAGGCAATGGCTGCTGACTTAACAGGTAGACCTATAGGCTTCCCCAAACCGCCAATCCTTAGCTCACAAGGATGGTGAGGTCTCAGACCTTACAATAAATTATCGAATCTGAACAGGACTCGATCTCCCGTCCGACAGAACGCCAGGCAGGGACATTTCCAATAGGCCACCACAACCCCAAATCATAAATTTAGTAATCAAAAGTCTTTAAAGTTCTGTAATGAATTAAAATGATTTTACACTGGATAGTGGTGTAAAATTCTCTGAAATCTGTATTGAAATTTGAAGTCTGGGATAAATTCATTATCCTCCAGTAGGGAAGGTGGTGGAAAGTCTTAAAATAATCCATGATGAATTCAGTCATATTAAGGCTGGGATGAATTATATAGTTTTCTGACACCTACAATGAATTCAGTCTTCTAATGCGTACAATGAATTTAAGGTGACAATGAGGCTTAGCAACTCTTGCACCAGACATTTTAAGTTTCTCAAATTCAGTCTTTCTTTACTATTGCTATGCTTCACTTGTGGGAACGTAAATTATGCAGCGTTATATGCCTCTAATTTTTCCTTCTCTTTCCTGCCAGGAGATCTGCTGGACTGGGGTTCGAGTCCCACTTAAGCTCGATAGTTTCTAGTAGTGTTTGCAACTTTACCATTCTTGTGAACTAAGGATGGTGGATTTTTGGGGAACCTATGGGTCTACCTGCTGAGTCATCAGAATCCATTGCCTGGCCCTCCATAGTCCTAGCTTCGGTGGAGTGGAGGCTTGGGGGCTGATCATATGTATATATGGTCAGTCTCTAGGGTATTGTGACGGGCCGAGAGAGCCAGATCAGAGGGCGGGGTGTTCGGGTCACTCCGGGGTCACCAATGTGATGGGCCGAGAGTTGCTTTCATCCTGCCTTCTTAGTCACAGCCTCTCTCGGCCCGTCACAGTATTGTTATTGTCTTTTGCCTCTGCAATGCATGAGCACCTTTAAACAAGGCCCTGACATCTAGATGAATGAGCTTCACAATTTAGTCTGCTTTGAGCAAGAGATGAAGTTCCTGAAGAACCGACTTCAATCCCGTGGCAAAAAAGGAATGGTAATCTTCATTGTGGCGTTGCAGTAATTTGACGGATCATAATCGTTCTCTACAAACAGTACTATTATTGAGCAGTAATTACCCAAATCTGATTATCTAATATTAAACGTTTAAAATTCATTCAAAACCAAACTCCTATTCACCTTCTTCATCCCGGTGACGTTATCGTTGACAAAGCTTCGTCCTCTGTCTCCGTGGTCGAATAAATCCCAGGTTGTTTTGAGGATACCATCTGATGCTTCCTGATAATGGATAATTGCTAATGGTTCTAGAGGACATATATATATATATATATATATATATATATATATATATATATATATATATGAGAAAATATCAGAGCGATCATAAAAATACATAAACAACAAATTAACAAAAGTATATATCCAGAAACTAATAATGTCATTAGTACTGAAATAGTCAAAAAAAAAAAAAGAAAAAAAGAAAACATGTCAGAGAAAGTGGTTTTTGTAGTCAGAAGTAAAAGAGGTACTGTATAGGCAACATGATATATTGCATGCACCTTATGAGCTTTACAGTATCTGGGTATAAATTAATGAGCCTCCCTATCAACAAATCTTCAAGTTATTTTAGATAACCATATCTAAATGGGGACTTACCTTGAAAAGGAACTCGATGTTGGTTCCTGCCTTGACACCGAGTGTAAATCCTTCCTTGACAGCTTTTGGCAGGTCCAAGAGAGACTCGATTGGGGATTCGAACAAGGGCTGTGCCAAAACTGCTGTCAACATTCCCGAATATGAGGCTGGAAGAAGGAAGGCACTTTACTGTACTGAGAGATTCTTGATAATTTTACCACAGAAATAGGGAAAGCAATTCTTGAAGAGCAAACGAAATAAAATCAGCTTGAAAGTTAAGCAACTAGTGGAATTGGAAGGGATAAAGGAGCTAGACAGGAAAGCAATTAAGAACACAAAAGAATGGAATAATCAGAAGTTGGAAAACTGACAAACTGGAAAATAGGAAAAAAATCACTTGTAAGTATGAATAGAATGAATTCAGAAGTTCCGACATGCGCAAAGTAAGTAGTCCGTCGCTTTGAAGTCATGAAAAAATAGCTAAATTATAAGTGAACAAAAAATTCTTGGAAACTATGAAGAACACTTTGGAATTCTGATAAATGATGAAATTATAAGTTACAGATTAGCAACCCTTAGGTGTAAGGGAAAATTTGTTACCTGAGAAAGTGAGGCAGGAAACGGACCAAAATACAAGTATGACTTTCGTCCATCCGTGTTTGGCGGGCATGTCGTTGCCTTGTGCCACCAGACTGCGAAATAGGTTGAAGGTGTTCCACTGCAAAGTCCACCTGGAGTTCTCCTTCAGAAGAAAATCCGATATCTTTAACTGGATAGAAACTACAACTCCCATAGTCAGGACGGAGAGTGTTATGCAGATCCATACCTGTTAGGAATATTGATGTTGTTGGCATTTTTATTTATATTTATTATTATTATTACTAGCTAAGCTACAGCCCTAGTTGGAAAAGCAGGGTGTCATAAGCCCAAAAGAGAAAATAGGCCAGCGAGGATAGGAAATAAGGGAAAAGATAAAATAGTGTTCCTGAGTGCCAGAGTGTACCCTCAAGCATGAGAACTCTACCCCAAGACAGTGGAAGACCATAGTACAGAGGCTATGGCACCAGTCACGACTAGAGAACAATGGTTTGATTTTGGAGTGTCCTTCAAGAAGAGCTGCTAACTATAGCTAGGTTCTCTTCTACTCTTACCAAGGGAGAGCAGTCTCTGAACAATTATCGTGCAGTAGTTAACCCCTTGAGTGAAGAAGAACTGTTGGGTTAGCATACATTCTTCTGGAGCAAGCTAAAGGAAAGAACTTGCAAAATAAGCCTACAATGAAGGAAATATGAATGCAAAGAAATAAGTAAAAATAGACAATTCTTTAGCTTATAGATTTACATCTGTTTTGGGGTCACTGTATTACAGTATTATCTATGTTGCCAGAAACTATAATTTAGAAAAGCTGTAATACTACTTCAAAAGCACTATGCACCCTTCTCTACAGTAAATATCCCTGGTTTGTATGTCAGTTAATTACTGTTCATACTCATAGACTTATTCTATAGAACTGTCAATAAGATTTTCCTTATATTTCTTGTCCTCATTGTCCTGTTTCTCCGTTCCAGGAGAATGCTTCCATATTTGAATAATAATAAAAATAATAATAATAATAATAATAATAATAATAATAATAATAATAATAATAATAATAATTTCCATAGACTTATTCTATCGAACTGTCAATAAAATATTAACTAAATATCTTATTCTCTTTGTCCTGTTTCTCCGCTGAAGGAGAACGTTTAAATATTTGAAAGATAACAATAATAACAATAATAATAATTTCCAGTACTAACAAAAACTCGAGGAATTAATAGTCTCCTCAATCATTACCTGAGGGCTGAAAGGAGACAATATCGCCAGGGCCCTATTCCTTTGTCTAGGAGCGCGGGAAAATATGGCGATCACAGACCGGTAGTAGGAATACGTAAAATCCACGACCGCCACTCGGTCCCCTGATCGAATAAGAAACCACAAAATCAGGAAACAAACATAAAAAATAAAATGGAAACAAAAGGAGGTGAAATAATGTTATGCAAATGAGGTGAGTTAGTTCATGCTAATCTGAGTTCCCAAAGGTGACATAACCTCAGGTTGTTTTTTTTTTTTTTTGGTTCTTGTATAACGATGAATTGGGACGTTGATGGAGACGTCAAAATTGGATTAGCGGATATAAGGATGAAACTAAATCTCAAAATGGGTAATTTGCTTTATTACGGACTTAACTGGATCTCTCTCTCTCTCTCTCTCTCTCTCTCTCTCTCTCTCTCTCTCTCTCTATATATATATATATATGATTATATGTATGAAGTATACATACATACATATGTATATATATATATATATATATATATACACACAGACATATATACACACACGCACACACACGCATATATATATAGTGTTTATATATATATATATATATATATATATATATATATATATATATATATATATATATGTGTGTGTGTGTGTGTGTGTGTGTGAAGCTCTCTCTCTATATACACACAGACACATATATGTATATATACACATTTTAGTCTATCTAGATAACAAACTGGAAGCAAAGTATCTTACTCGTAACTGAGATGAAGCAGACTGCAAAATCAGCCTCCCTACGGGCCACCATGCCAATCATTCCAGTTATAGTTCCGTTAGGCAGTGGGTTCCCCCACTGGCCGTCTGCAGGTCGCATGACTCTGTATCTGTTGGGAAGGGAAAGAAGAAGACGTTTTCACTCGGATTTCAAGTTTATTCTGGATGAGATGTTTTCATTCGAAATGGATTTTCTTATTTGGAGTGAGACTTTCAGTTTAAAGGTTTAAAGGCCATCATGAATAGCAGAAACAAGGGACAGTGACATTACCCTATCAAGCAGGACAATGCACTATAGTCCATTTCTTTTATCGAGGCAGATTTGCACAGACTCGCAGCGGTGCCCTATTAGCTCGGAAAATTTTCCTGATCGCTGATTGGTTAGAATTATCTCGTCCAACCAATCAGCGACCAGGAAACTTTTCCGATAAACGGGCACCGCTGCGAGTCGGTGCAAATCTGCATCGCTAAAAGAAATTGACTATAGTGACTGACTATATATACATATGATCAGCGCCCAAGCCCCCTCTCCACCCAAGATAAGACCAAGGAGGGCCAGACAATGGCGGCTGATGACTCAGCAGATAGTCCTATTGAGCACCATCAAAACCTCCAAATCCTTAGCTCACAAGGATAGTGATATTGCAGCGACCAAAGGAGCTAATGAGTTTGAGCGGGACGATCACCAGTCAGGGACGTTTTGTTTTATCTTAGTTTTTCTCTATTTTACTAGATTTTATCAATAATTAGATTTTCTTGACTGGAATGAAACTTGGTTGGACTTATCTATTTCTTTACTGGAATTCTGTACTTTACTAGATTTTATCAAAACTTAATTTTCTTAGTTGGACTTATTCTTTCTTTTGTCTTAAATTTCGCCATTTCACTAAATTTTATCAACAATACAAATCTTATGGTGCACAATTCTGCCTTTTTAAAAACAAAATTGGAACTTATCGCTTAAACCTAAGGCTTTTTTTGTATTTACTATTCACTCTAACTTATATTTTTTTTATTCTAGAAACCAGACTTTCTCTCCATTAAACTATTTTACACGACCTTCAAATTATGTCACACTCTGTGAGTCCTGAGCTTCACTCACGTTTAAAACTTTCACCAAGACAGAATTTTTTTCTCGTTCTTTTTTTTTTTTTAGCATTTTTAAGTGTTTTATTTATAGAAATCTGCCGATTTGAATTAAGTCTTTTACTGTCGCCGTAAGTGTCGAGGCTTGAAACTTTTACCTTGGACTTGAGACTTTCTTTTGACACCTACATAAGGAGACTTAAGTCTGTGTCATTTAGCTTTATATAACTTTTTACAGTTTCTTTTCTCCTTTCGTGCAAAGGCCGATGGGACGGGTAATCAAAAGAAAGTAGACGTACCTCTCGTCATAGGGAAATATATAGAAGTCTGGGAATACAGAGTAAAGGGGGAGAGTTCTATACATTGTATTTGAAATATCTGTTTTGATGTTGTTACTGTTTTCAAAATAATTTATTTTAATTGTTAATTATTTCTCATACTGTTTATCTATTTCATCTCCTCACTGGGCTATTTTCCCTGTTGGAGCCATTGGGCTTGTAGCATCTTGCTTTCCCAGCTAGGGTTGTACCTTAGCTAATAATAATAATAATAATAATAATAATAATAATAATAATAATAATAATAATAATAATAATGGGATAATTCCTTGATAGTGTAGCTTGAGGTATTTTGATTATGGGATTTTAAAACCTTCGATCATGTTAAGAATGTATAAAACTGAATAAAATTTTGTCTTCTCTCAATTCAGTCGCGAATATTTAAAAAAAGTTAATATATCATTAAATTGCCGTTTTAGTTCATCGTTGTCAAATACGATAGAATAGAAATATATCAGTGACGTTTTTATCTTGAGGAGAGAGAGAGAGAGAGAGAGAGGAGAGAGAGAGAGAGAGAGAGAGAGAGAGAGAGAGAGAGAGAGAGAGAGAATTATAAATTTAATTCTACAGAAATAAGGAAAAATAATACAATCGAACTCATAAGAAATGGAGAGAGAGAGAGAGAGAGAGAGAGTAGAGAGAGAGAGAGAGAGTGAGAGAGAGAGAGAGAGAGAGAGAGAGAGAGAGAGAGAGAATTAATTTAATTCTACAGAAATAAGTAAAAATAATACAATTGAACTCATAAGAAATGGAGAGGAGAGAGAGAGAGAGAGAGAGAGGAGAGAGAGAGAGAGAGAGAGAGAGAGAGAGAGAGAGAGAGAGAGAGAGAGAAATTATAAATTTAATTCTACAGAAATAAGGAAAAATAATACAATTGAACTCATAAGAAATGGAGAGAGGAGAGAGAGAGAGAGAGAGAGAGAGAGAGAGAGAGAGAGAGAGAGAGAGAGAGAGAGAGAGAGAGAGAGAGAGAGAGAGAGAGAGAGAATAATGTATTGAATTCTACAGAAATAAGGAAAAATAAAATAAAATTACACTTATAAGAGAGAGAGAGAGAGAGAGAGAGAGAGAGAGAGAGAGAGAGAGAGAGAGAGAGAGAGAGAGAGAGAGAGAGAGAGAATTATAAATTTAATTCTTCAGAAATAAGGAAAAATAAAATAAAATTACACTCATAAGAAATGGAGAGAGAGAGAGAGAGAGAGAGAGAGAGAGAGAGAGAGAGAGAGAGAGAGAGAGGAGAGAGAGAGAGAGAGAGAGAGAGAGAGGAGAGAATTTAATTCTACAGAAATAAGGAAAAATGTAAGTCAAATTACACTTATAACAAATAATGAGAGAGAGAGAGAGAGGAGAGAGAGAGAGAGAGAGAGAGAGAGAGAGAGAGAGAGATTATAAATTTAATTCTACGGAAATAAGGAAAAAAATTCAATCATAACAAATCCAATAATTACTTACGTGAAATTAAGAGTTCTGCCGAGTGTATTTACCAATTCCAGATCGACCCCCGAAAGGGGTCGCACGCTCCCGTCGGGGTCAGCGCCCCCCAGAGCGCAGAAACCGAAATTGTCGTTGGCAGCCACCGTCAGTTTCCGTCCTTCCATATCGGAATATTGCCCCAGGTATTCGTCTCTTCTTGAATTCAAATCTCGTCTTTGGCCTGTTTTTGTTCGTGGGTTTAGTTTGTGGCGTTTTTCGAAGCTGTGGATGGAAACTATAGTCAATTCTTTTAAGCGAAGCAGATTTGCACCGACTCGCAGGGGTGCCTTTTTAGCTCGGAAAAGTTTCCTGATCGCTGAATGGTTGGACACGATAATTCTAACCAATCAGATAGCAGGAAACTTTTCCGAGCTAATAGGGCACCCCTGCGAGTCAGTGCAAATGCGCCTCATTAAAAAAAAAAATGAGTATAGGGAATAAAGGACCTTGCCTGGTATATTGCCAGACTGGGGTTCAATTCCCGCTCAGACTTGTTAGTTCCTTTGGTCGCTGCAACCTCACCATCCTTGTGAGCTAAGGATGGAGGGGGGGGGGGGCCTATAGGTCTATCTGCTGAGTCATCAGCAGCCATTGCCTGGTCCTCCTTGGTCCTAGCTTGGGTGGAGAGGTGGGTTTGGGCGCTGATCATATGTAATATGGTCAGTCTCTAGGGCATTGTCCTGCTTGATAGGGCAATGTCGCTCTACCTTGCCACTGCCATTCATGAAAGGCCTTTAAACCTTTAAAGGTCGCTCAAGAATGGCAGAGGCAAAGGACAATGGCCTAGAGACTGACCATATATACATATGATCAAGCGATCTTTCCATCCAAGTTAGGACCAGGGAGGATCAGGTATTAGCTGCTGATGACTAAGCAGATAGACCTATAAGCTCCCCCAAACTTCCTATTCCTAGCTCACATGGATGGTGAGACTGCAGACACAATAAGAAACTATCGAGCTACAGCGGGACTCGAACTCCAGTCCGGCAAATCGCCAGGCAGGGACGTTTCCAATAGGCCACCGTCTGTATTTGTCTGAGAATGAGAGGAAGAGGTCACTCTTGAGGCAAATATTTATTTGAAATCTTGTCTTTTTTTTTTACATTTATCTTTGCTTTTAATTTTCTTCATATCATTATGTGATACATTCTTAATATGATTACTGTATTTATATATTACAATTTTTTTTATGGCACACATTGTTCACACAATGGGGTGCGTGTGGAAAGGAATTGAAACCAAATTTAAATGAGTGAGAGATTTGAGTGAAAACTTTTTTGTCTTCATATAAAACCTTTCACCACTGAGATAGAAAATATAATTTTTTCCGAAAAAAAAATCCTTGATTGCTTTCTTAAAAAAAAAAATAATAATATTTAGGCGATTTTTGGGTCCAAGTTATTTTCATATTTACAAGAAAAAAAAAATCGGTGAAAAAGACAAATAACATAATGGAATAGCTGCAGAATTTTTGTAAGTCATGTAAAGAACATGAGTATAGCAATATTCCGCATATACTGTACATCTTATACCGGATGATAACCATGATACTGTATATACAAGCATATATAATTATTGGAAATTATCTAATAACCTTAATGATTTAGTGTCTTTGGTTATAACACAATTACTTTAATATTATGACATATATATACATACACACAAATATATATACCGTATATACACACACATATATATACATATATATATATATACATATATATATATATATATATATAAAATACATACACACACATATATATATACATATATATATTTCAGTTGTTTCTAGTCCACTGTAGAACAAAGCTCTCAGACGTGTCCTTATTCTTTCTGAGGTTTGGGAATTTTCATCATCACGGTGGCCAGTGCGGATTGGTGATGGTGGGAGATTTCTATTCGATTGCCTATAGCAAACCAACTTAATATGGGTAGCCCTGACTAGTACAGCCTTGCTGATCATGGCGATACACAAACCATTTCACCACTTTAAGGTATACCCACTTATATTACAGTCAACAGACATGAAAGATTACCTTATGACTCGTCGACTCTCAGCCCTTGTATAAAACACGTCCATACTTCCTAAGAAACCTTTAGCAACTAGCACGATGTGAGTCCCTTCTTGCAGGGTTCTCTCGAGGGTCATCATTACTTCTTGAGCTTCTTTGGTGTTTAAGATCAGCAGCCACGTGACGTAATCATTTTTGAGACCTTTAGGAGTTTCCTTTAGGGGAAAGAGATGTGAATGATATTCAGAGTCGTGCTTTTAGGATATTTATTAATAATGCATATGTATTAATTCTTTGAGTCGTACTTTTAGGGTATTTATTAGTAATGCATATGTATTAATTCTTTGAGTCGTGCTTCTAGGGAGGGGAGAGAGGGAGTAATCACACCCTGGTCAGAGGGGGGTACGTGTACGTGCATATCTAATTCTAAAGATTTAGCCGTCATTTTTGACGGGTTGCGTACACTAGTATATAATATTTCTAACCTTTCCAAGGATCTGAAGTATATTTCGAGGCGAACAAAGAAGAAAGAACACCGTTGGAGCATCAATGGAAAATAATGGGTTTATTGTGCTATTGTGATGGTACAGTGTCATTCCTTTTAACCAGTGGCCACTAAGCACATGAGCCAGTTCATCCACAAAGTCTGAAAATCAAAACTTTTTTTTTTTAATATACGAATAATAAATTATTAAGTAAAAATATTTTCAGTTTTAGAGAATTATTAGTACTTTTAATTTTCATCATATGTAAATGCGTTATTATTATTATTATTATTATTATTATTATTATTATTATTATTATTATTATTATTATTATTACTACTACTTGCTAAGCTACAACCCTAGTTGGAAAAGCAGGATGCTATAAGCCCCGGGGATCCAACAGGGAAAATAACCCAGTGAGGAAAGGAAACAAGGAAAAATAAAATAATAACATTAAAATAAATATTTCCTATATAAACTATGAAAAACTATTATTGTTATTACTATTATTATTATTATTATTATTATTATTATTATTATCCTTATTATTAATATCTATTAGTAAATGTTCAAAGTGATATTTACCGGACATTAAATTGCCATAGAATAGAAATAAATCTATTGTAAAAAGCGTCAGGTTAATGGTAAGAGAATCATATCAAAATATGAACAGATAATTAAGGTAGTAACAAAATAGCTAGTTAAAACAAATTGAACAGAAGAATCCTCGTAAAGACTCACAGTTACCTTCCGATTCTAAGTCGTACAGTAAGTTCAAACGAAGATTCTCTTTATCGTGGAAGGATTCCAATACGCTCAGTACATCGTTTGTGGTCAGGCTCCTGGGGAAAAGAATTTAATATACACTAGTGTACGCGACCCGTCAAAAATGTTGACTGAATATCTAGATAGATATGCACAGATTCAACCCTTCCCCCTTTCCAAACTACAACACGAAGGTTTTGGCAATTTGTGGGGGATTGTGGTTTCCGAGTGTACCTCTCGGGGTATTCCCTGTCACCAGCGTATGACTACTCACCTCCACCATACCCGAGGGACGGGGAGAGACCGAGCGTGACCGGATATATATATATATATATATATATATATATATATATATATATATATACTGCATATTATATATTATATATATACTGTATATTATATATATATATTGTATATTATATATTATATATATATATATACTGTATATCATATATTATATTATATATAAATATATATATATATATATATATATATATATATATATATATATATATATATATATATATATATATATATATATATACAGACATTTGCTCTTTATTATAAATGGAAGATAATCAAGTTTATTCCATCAAACAGAAACAAACATATATACGCAATCCACTGTTTTTATCAACAGATTAATACTGAGATACCTGAACGTCCCAAAACTGGTTTACCTTATCCGGGATTCCAAATACGTGATCTTACTGGTGAGATCATGAACCTCGCATTAATGAAAGTAAGAATGTCAAAAATGAATTCGTGACTATTGATACCCAGATCAATTATCTTTGGAGGGTTTAAATGTGAAGAATTTATAACACTCGCATATATATATATATATATATATATATATATATATATATACTATATATGTATATGTACACACACATATAAATATATATATATATATTATATATATACATATGGATATGTATATATACATATATATATATATATATATATATATATATATATATATATATATATATATATATATATATACAGTATATATATACATATCCATATGTATATACATTTATATGTGTGTATACATATACATATACAATATATATATATATATATATATATATATATATATATATATATACAGAGAGAGAGAGAGAGAGAGAGAGAGAGAGAGAGAGAGAGAGAGAGAGAGAGAGAGAGAGAGAGAGAGAGAGAGGCTGTAACCTTACCTGACTTTTCCCTGAGCTTCAACTGTAGGTGCCACTCGCTGACGATGGAAACTGATAGCCTCAGAGTCACACAGCAAAATCAAAGGGGCCAAGACTGCGAATAGAAATTAGATGATGGTTTAGTCTTCCCTTCAACAGTTGATTTAATTTGTTTTCTTTATGTTATTGATACAAAATTATTATTAAAGATATTAGAAATACAGTGCGGTATATGATAAGATTTGCATTGTTCAAAAATTTTCTTCTGGTATATTGAGAAACCTAAAAAAAAAAGTCCCGGTTTGATCCTTTTATATACCCCTATAGGTGACTTTGAATTTTTTTAAAAACTTTAATTAATCTACTTACATTAAGGTTATATAATTGTATGCAATGTATATATCTCCACCACACGTAAAAACCCTTAGAGGAAAAAACAGAAAATCCAAAACACTAAATTACAGATAAACCTTCTGTGCAACATCAGCAACAGATTCCTTCATTAGCAGCTTTTACACACACTGAACCCTCGCATCTATCGTCTTACATGTTCCATCACACTTCCATAACATTACAGCCCTTCCATGACGTCACGCCTAACAAACACTTTCTTAGTTATCCTCTAAACTTCGTGGAAACTCTTTTTCAAGTATGGCACCCTTAATTCTCTTTGTCATCAGTACCTATAATGCCGTTTCAGATTCAAACTCTGTTTCCATTGGGCCAATACGGAGTAGTTATTACTCTCACTCATTCCTTTTCGTATCTTTCTTTTAATTAAACTTCACAACTATCGGTAACATCTTACTTGCTATTCCATCCTCAGGCATCTTTTCAGACTTTTTTTTTTCTTTACTGTTTGCATGATTATCATATCTTTTTGTTCATGGTCCAATGCATCCTTTTATTTCTCAGCGTACAGCCGAATTCAATAGAGAGCGTTCCATGACTTATGAACTTACCAGTACATACCCACCGTCATTACCAACTTTGCATAAGTTACTCAACGTCCCTTGTTCTTTTTTCCGTAAATACGTCATTCTACCTCTAGTTTATCTGTTCATAAATATTTTCTATCTTGGATCTATACAGTAAATAGATGGATTTTAATTAGATAAAAAAGGCCAGAATGTAGATATAGAAGCAATCAAGAGTGATAAGAATGGTGGTGAGAATAGTATATCGTGAAAAAGGTGAATAAACATTGGTGTTGACTTAAAATA
>NC_090741.1:63482089-63487089 GCF_036898095.1 Palaemon carinicauda
ACTGAGTTATCAGCAGCCATTGCCTGACCCTCCTTGGTCCTAACTTGGGTGGAGAGGGAGCTTGGGTGCAAATCATATGTATATATGGTCAGTCTCTAGGGCATTATCCTGCTTGATAGGGCAATGTCACTGTCCCTTGCCTCTGTCATTCATGAGCGGCCTTTAAACCTTAAAGCTTTAGATATCTAAAAGGAGGGAACTCTTTTCATTGGTAATAATGTTGGCTAACTATGGAGGGGGGGGGGGGGATTAACCATTTCCAATTCACCGTTCTAGATTATTGTAGATCTGAAATATATGTATTCTTTCTAGTTGGAGTATTAAACATTTTGCCCACCCAAGGGGAAAAAGCAATGCCCTGATAAACCTCTAAACAGAGGAAACTTTTTTCCACTTCAGCGAGGTTGGTTCAGTATGATGTCAGGTAATAATCACAGATTTCGGTATTTCAAACTACTGCAGAACTATATAAAAGAAAATTTCCCTTCAATAGAGCTTTGACGTATCTTATCCATATATAACGTTGTGAGGTAATTTAAAATATCAGGTAAGATATATGTGTGTACCATGTTCTCACTACGCAAGTAATAGCAACGTTCATAAATAACTTTAAATAACTACAGCAGTCGATTCTGATTCGTAGTCACCATGAAATGTAATGAAATACAATTTATGGAATCCTAAAGATTTCTGTGTTTAATCATACATAAGAAAAAAAAAATTCTCCTTGGTATAACAAGACATAATTTTTCACAAATCTTTCTTTTACAATAGACATAATCCAAATACCTATCCCAACACGTCAGTTCTCCTTGACGCTTATAATATCTATTGGGATGAGGTTGCCACACCCAACGCCTGTTTTCGGTACAACAGTCGACAATCCACTGCATTGCCTCTAGGACTAGGTACAGGAGCCGAGTTATGTAGCCAAACAAATCCTTCCTGTATTCCTCGGGGGATCGATCTCGCGTCTCTTGCTGGTAAGGAGAGCTCGTTATTATTACTATTCATTATCATTACTTTTTAAATGTGTGGCCATATTTGAAATGAGCAAGCTTAAAAGGCCTTTAAATTCAATGGGAAGAAAACAGTTAAACGGAGAAGGACACCCCCAAATCAAAACATTGTTCTCTAGTCTTGGGTTGTGTCATATCCACAGTACCATGGTCTTCCACTGTCTTGGGTTAGAGTTTTCTTGCTTGAGGGTACACTTAGGCCCACTATTCAATCTGTTTCCTTATTTCCTTTCATCACTGAGTTATTTTTCTTTGTTGGAAACCTTGGGTTTATAGCATCCTGCTTTTCTGACTAGAATTGTAGCTTACCTATAGTCAATTCTTTTTTAGCGAGGCAGATTTGCACCGACTCGCGGGGGTGCCTTTTTAGCTCGGAAAAGTTTCCTGATCGCTGATTGGTTTGACAAGATAATTCTAACCAATCAGATAGCAGGAAACTTTTCCGAGCTAAAAGGGCACCGCTGCGAGTCAGTGCAAATGCACCTCATTAAAAAAAAATGAGTATAGTAATGATAATCATAAGTAGTAAACTATAAAGAAATATTTTTCAGCATTATAAGAATCCAGGTATGTCATAATTTCGACTAATTTATGAAGATAAAAGCTCGCAAAACATTGCAGGAGTGCTTTAAAGTGCTGACTTAAATCATAAATAATCTGAAGGCAAAATTTGCATTAACTGGCGAGATGTAAACAGAGAGGATGGCAAACACTGAAGGTTAAGTAAAGGTGTTATTCACGCGTCACTAAAGCCCGGATGTTAAGTGGAAAGGCTATTCAATCAAAGAATAATGGGGTCATGATATATTCCTCCTTTGCGAGATCTTTGAATCATAATACTACTAGTAATATACTCGTAAATCTTGATATCCATACAGTAGCTTGTATTCCCACAATACAAGAATACATTATGAGCAAACTCTTTCTTGGCTTGGGGTGAAGTTAGAAACACGGCCGTCCATTTGGATGATAATGTGGCCAGTTAATGACTTCCATCCTCTATATTGAGAAGTGGTTTGTTACTGTGGAATAGGAGACATGTCACTGAAAAAGTGCTGGTTTAAATAAAAATTCAAAATTCATTCGGATGTTTGCTTAAGTCGATGATTTTACACAGACTGATTGCCTCAATTTCATGGATTTTCTGGCCTCATTGTGAATAATTAGTAATGTGTTCGCCTAGCATTTGCATGACAGCAGAGACATCCCCGCTCGGTCCCATGAGTTTTAGCTGTTTACTGGGGAGGCCACTGCTGTGGTTGGTAACCACAGTGGGAGGTTGGGCTTACCCGGCTGACGTTCTTGTGAGCTAATGGCCCTTGGTATTCAATGGGGGTCACCCATTCCTTTGCTGACCAGATTACATGTTGCTTCACTCCAGTGAAAAAAAAAAAAAAGGACAGACAGTTGCAAAACTAATGTTAGTTTAGATTACTTAAGAGACCAATGACGTAATGAACGTGGCACTGTCTGCCATTTCTTGATAATGATCCAACCGAAAAGTCACTAACTAATTATATCAAAATTCACTGATTAAAGACAAGCTATCATTAGCTTTTGTTCTTAAGCTGACAAATTGCTTTAAAATTTAATCTTAAATTATGACAATGTTCCTGTAAAGTCTTTAGTTAAATTTTGCCTCCAGACAAAAAAAAAAAAGAAAAAAAAAATTGAAATAGATGGAGAAATGTTTAGTGGAAACTCATTTCTTCTTTGGAATAGCTCATTAAGCAGATAGGGGAATAAACATCATCCTTTGGATATGGACATATTACATATGAAAAGGAATATTAACATATAGTTCCAGTTGCTTTAATGATATATGCTTATGTGATTTTGTACGCATCAAGTTGTAACAATATTATAAATATATTTGTATGTGTCTATAAATTTATATATATATATATATATATATATAAATATATATATATATATATATATATATGCATATACACACACACACACACACACACATATATATATATATATATACACTTAAAATACATATTACTATTGTAAACAGCTGGATCATGGATGACATCCTAAAAACAAAACTTCCCCTACATTAGTTGCTTCCCTCACAAAGAAGTCTCACCGGTACCTCGTCAAATCGTACTACTCATAGTTCACATTAAAATTTATCTTTCACGCGGACTTCTGTACCGCCTTGTAACTTCAGGACTATACGATCAACGAACCAATCAATCATCATCTATTTTTTAAAGACCAACTTAAAATTTTTACGATGTAAAGATCAATTCAAGACACTTAGATCTATCCTTTCAAGTTTGATTTATCTTATTTAAATGTTTAAAGGCCGCTCATGAATGGCAGCGGCAAGGGACAGTGACATTGCCCTATCAAGCAGGAAAATGCCCTAAATACTGACTATATATACATATAATCAGTGCCCAAGCCTCCTCTCCACCCAAGATAAGACCAAGGAGGGCCAGGCAATGGCTGCTGATGACTCAGCAGATAGATCTATAGGCTCCCCCAACCCTTATTCTTAGCTCACAAGGATGGTGAGGTTGCAGCGACCAAAGGGAACTTACAAGTTTGAGTTGGACTCGAACCCCAGTCTGGCGATCACCAGTCAGGGACGTTACCACATCGCCCACCAAAACGAAGAAAAAGTCCTAAAATGAGATAGGAACATTATAATCATTGTATACTTGGATTGCTCAAAATCTAGCGATATTTCAAACAAGAAACTTTTGAAGGTTTTGGGGACGCAATCAGCAAATTTATATAATACCCCTTTCTGGGTGTGAAGACCTTAATGTGGTGAAAGGGTTTGTGTATCGCCATGATTAGCAAACCTGTACTAGTCAGGGCCATCCATGCTGGGTTGGACTGCTGTGAGCGATCAAAACAAATGTCTCCCACCATCACCAATCCACACTGGCCACCGTGGTGACGTAAATCGGCCATACACCGGACATGAATAAAGACGTGTCTGAGGGCTATGTCCTGCAGTGGACTAGAGACAGTTGCATTTGTTGTTATTGTGTGTGTATATATATATATATATATATGGATATATATATATATATATATACATATATATCCATATATATATATATATATATACATATATTATAGCCACGGAGGGAAAAATGAAGTCTTTTCATTCTTCCTTCTGTGGCTATACCTTTTATATTCATCACGTGTCAGCTTTCATGATTTCTACACACACACACACACACACACACACACTTATACAGTATATATATATATATATATATATATTGCATCTATTATGTTTATTTTGTCGCAATGATTTTCGTAATTTAAGAGTGAATATACTGACAAAATTAAGAATCTTTCAATAAAAAAATTTCTTGTTTGGCTAGACAATAAAAAAGTTTAGTTTACCATAAAATCAAGCCTCTGGTATTTCCGTTTTCTTTAATGATTAAATTCACGATTTTTATTGTGATTGCAATTTGAAAAAACGTTCAAGTTATTAAATAAACAAATGTAAAACAGCGTCTACTTTTTAAAGAAGATTATGTTCATGTAAATGAGACGTCTCTCTATTTAAAAGAAAATAAGTAATTCTAAAACATAGACCAGGAACTGTTTCCTAGCTTAAGTGGACTTCTGCGATTGAAACAGACGATGAAAGGTCGAGTTGAGGGAGGTAGGAAAAGAGGATCCTGTTGAGGAGCTACCTATTGGAGGGGTCACCATAGGTGGAGCGGGATGCCCTTGTTGAGATCCTGCCGGAGGACGAGGGTTACTGGGGACGTGGGGAAGAGGGGTGGGGAATGGGTCTTAGGACATTGTTGGGTCTACGGGAAGGAAGAGCCACTAGAGCCGTGGCCGCCTCTGTACTGGTAACTCCCCCACATAACACATCCACACTATCTTCTTCCTCCTCCACCACCACCACTTCTCACAAAGCCTCCTCCCCCTACAGTCCATCCACAATCTCTTCCTACACTCCTCCTCCACCACCACCATCCCCAACCACCT
>NC_090741.1:63492089-63502089 GCF_036898095.1 Palaemon carinicauda
AAACAGAGTGGTGTAAATAAGCAGATAAAAAACATCCCCTGTTATATATATATATATATATATGTGTGTGTGTGTGTGTGTGTGTATTTAGATATTCAAATTTTCTTATCTATCAATCAATGAATATATGATGATATCAAATGAAAAATGTCTGAGGCCTTTGTCCTGCAGTGGGCTAGAAATAGATGCATTTGTTGTTGTTATATATATATATATATATATATATACATATATATATATATACATAGTTTATATGTGTATATATATGTATATGTATATTTATGTATATATATATATATATATATATGTATATATATGTATACATACATACATATATATATGTACAGTATATATATATATATATATATATATATATATATATATATATATATGTATATGTATATAATTTACACGTGTCAATAAGAGAGACTTTTTCTCTCTCTCTTGCTCTCCCTTACCGACCAACTCTCACACAGCATGGCTAATATGCACAGTCACCTAGAAGTGTTCGAAATACCTACACGCAGAAGTAAACAATTTGGTGATGGGGCTCCTCTTAGAATATAGGCAGCCGTGGAGGAGGAACTCAAGTGGCAAAAGACCTTTCAGTGGATCCTTGTTCTCTCTCTCTCTCTCTCTCTCTCTCTCTCTCTCTCTCTCGTGCAAATGTCTAAGGTTTGATTGTTTTTATCCTCACTCTCTATCTCTTTCTATCATGTAATTATTTTAAGGTTTTATTGGTCTCTCTCTCTCTCTCTCTCTCTCTCTCTCTCTCTGCAAATGTCTAAGGTTTGATTGTTTTTTTTTACCCTCTCTATCTCTCTCTGTCATGTAATCATTTTAAGGTTTTATTGGTCTCTCTCTCTCTCTCTCTCTCTTGCAAATGTCTAAGGTTTGATTGTTTTTATCCTCACTCTCTATCTCTGTCATCTAATTGCTTTAAGGTCTTATTGCTCTCTCTCTCTCTCTCTCTCTCTCTCTCTCTCTCTCTCTCTCTAAGTATTATTTTTTTCTGAAGGTTTGAGTTGCCTTTGCCTCAGTCTGTCTGTCTGTCTGTCTCTCTAACAGCTGAGACGGATCAAGGGCTCAGATTAAGCCGTAATCTCGTCTATGAGTAAGATGTTACTCGAGTCAATACTTATAAAACTTATTTTTCATCTTCATATTTATCTTTGGTGGTTTTTATTCTTCTCTTCCTCTTCTTTGTTCTTATTTAGTCTCTTTCATTCTTATTATTACGTATTTTGTTATTTATTTTCTATCTCATATCTTAGTTTATTCTTTCATCGCTTCCTTTTTTTATTCAGTTTGTGTTTATTATCTAATGTTTATTTCTATCACTGAATTTATCAATTTGTCTATTATTCTTTACACAATAGCAGTCGGCGCCGAAGAAAATATACGATGATAATCACTGCCACGCTAATTATAATACAGTATATATACACACATATTCTTCTTCACCCAAGGGGTCAATGCACTGTAATTGTTCAGTGGCCACTTTCCTCTTGGTAAGGGTAAAAAAGACTCTTTAGCTATAGTAAGCAACCCGTCTAGGAGAAGGACACTCCAAAATCAAACCATTGTTCTATAACCTTGGGTAGTACCATAGCCTCTGTACCATGGTCTTTCACTGTCTTGGGTTAGAGTTCTCTTGCTTGAGGGTACACTTGGGCACACTTCTATCTTATTTCTCTTCCTCCTGTTTCGTTAAAGTTTTTATAGTTTATAGAGGAGATATTTATTTTAATGTTGATACTCTTCTTAAAATATTCTATATTTCCTCGTTTCCTTTCCTCACTGGGCTATTTTCCCTGTTGGAGCCCCTGGGCTTATGGCATCTAGCTTTTCCAACTAGGGTTGCAGCTTACAAAATAATAATAATACATACATACATTATATATATACTGTATATATATATATATATATATATACCATACACACACATGAATGTAGGTGTGTGTGCACAAGGAAGAGGAGTAGAGATTTCCTAAGTCCTCATTCACATATTATGCACGTGATATATAACGTAAGAGATAGTTCATGACGTTCGAGATAATTCCTGAGTCCATAATTATGTAACAAGAATATGATAAATGACTGCAATTGCTCAGTCGTGTGACTGAGGTATGTATACTGTACGTATAATTGAATTAGCGTGTCGAAAATGAATGTGTTAGTGCCAAGTGTACGGTAAAGGTCAGGAACGTAAGTTCAGAGAAAAAACATCGTACATTGTAGATAGAAATTGTCGTATTTGTGTTAGATGTATCGTACATTCATTTTTTATCTAAGGATAAATAAGTTCTGGAGCTATTTTAAGATGATAATATACTTGGAAATGAACTAAAATGTACCATCCATGACTGTCTTAAACCAGAAGTATAAGAAACACAATTACAAATTCTTTGGTCAAGTACAACTGCAGTGGTTTGGTTATTGAAAAAAAAATACTCTTAATATTAAACACTACTGTACTGCTTTTACCATATGGATTATAGATTTGTAATTCTATACGCTAAAGATAACCAGCCTTGCATCCCATGTAACATTGTTTATCTATTTGTTGATTTATTGTTATCTGTTATTCATTATCTTTGATTTATATGTTTCGGTTTATCTGTTTATGTCTCGATTTTAGGAAAATTTTACCAACGCGTAATTGTGTGTAAAACGTAGAACGTACTGTATAGCTCCCATGTACAGTTGGACAGGAATTCCTGGTACACCTCGCTCTGAGAAAGTCCACCCACGCATACCCTTACTGCGCAGCGAGTTCCTTCTTTAGCCCCGCCCACCACATCTGCCATCTTTCTGACTCTATCTGTTTGGTCACTCGCCGCGAAGTAAGGATGTGACTGGGTGCATTTCTTCGGGGTGAGGTATACCAGGAATTCCTGTATCCCACTGTACATACGACAGATGAGACGTCCCTACTGGAACCCCTTTTAATCACGATTCATTTCTTCAAGAGATAATAATAATAATAATAATAATAATAATAATAATAATAATAATAATAATAATAATAGTAATAATAATGATAATAATAATAATAATAATAATAATAACTTCAAAAGTTCAAAATTGCAGCAAATGTTTTATGTCGAACAGGCTGACATAAGTCTTTTATAGTTTATATATCAAATATCTGTTTTAATGTTGTTAATGTTTTTAAAATATTCTATTTTAATTTTTCATTACTTCTTATATTGTTTATCTATTTCCTTATTTTCTTTCCTCACAAGGCTATTTTTCTCTGTTGGCGCCCTTGGGTTTATAGCATCTTGCTTTTCTAACTAGGGTTGTAGCTTAGCTAGTAATAATAATAATAATAGTAGTAGTAATAATAATAATAATAATAATAATAATAAGTCTTCATCCAGCGATGACAGAGTTATTGTTCTCTAAAGAGAAACGTCCTTCGCAATGTCACTTGACTCATTGCAAAAGACATCCTGCAATGGCATTGCATGGTTGAGCAGTTGAAATTAATCCTTCACAAAGATGATTAACGTCAGTAAAGCTTCATGACGTTTCACTCTCCATCTTCATTTTACAATTTGATGCGGAGTTTTGCATTACTCATGAGTGGGATAAGTCATGCGACTGGTATTATGTATAAATTATTCATAGTCTTATTATTAGCGTTTTTATTACAATGCTGTGCTGGTGTACGCGACCCTTAAAGATGACGGGTAAATATTTATATAGATATGCACACACATACACACATGTTCAACCCTTCTCAACCCCTCATCCTCTCTTAACTATAACCCCTCTCACCAGGGTATGACTACTCCCTCTCAACTGCTTGATGGATGAGGAGAGACCGAGTAGTCATACATTATATAATGCTGCTTAGCGTGACAATATATATATACACACTATATATATATATATATATATATAGGGGAGGTGAGGGTTAAATAGGTACGTATGATATTTAAAGATCAATGCAATGTAATTCCTATAGGAAAAACTATAACTGAATCGATTTAAACCAAGTGAATAACATTTGAATAAAAATAAATATATAAATATTATTGTTTAAATTGCACCATTGTCTGTCTAATCAACAATATAAAAAAATATCAGATCAGGTCAGTGCTAAGAAGAATTACCACAAAGAGTTGCTAGACAGCGCTGGCACATAGTAGAGCTGCCAGTGCACCTCACGCGTTGCACTGTAGGCATTAACTTAAGGTTTTGGCAGCGTACCTTCGGCTAGTAACTGCGCCCACTTTTTATCACTTTCCCTCTTCCTTGTTGTCCAACATTTAATCTATTAAATCAAATCAAACACGTGAGGCTTGTAACTTCATCCAGGTCTGCAACTTAATCCAGGCTTGTAACTTCATCCAGACTTGTAACTTAATCCAGGCCTGCAACTTCATCCAGGCTTGTAACTTCATCCAGGCCTGCAACTTCATCCAGGCTTGTAACTTCATCCAGGCCTGCAACTTCATCCAGGCTTGTAACTTCATCCAGGCCTGCAACTTCATCCAGGCTTGTAACTTCATCCAGGTCTGCAACTTCAGCCAGCCCTGTAACTTAATCCAGGCCTGCAACTTCATCCAGGCTTGTAACTTCATCCAGGCCTGCAACTTCATCCAGGCTTGTAACTTCATCCAGGCCTGCAACTTCATCCAGGTTTGTAACTTCATCCAGGTCTGCAACTTCAGCCAGCCCTGTAACTTAATCCAGGCCTGCAACTTCATCCAGGCTATTAACTTCATCCAGGCCTGCAACTTCATCCAGGCTTGTAACTTCATCCAGGCCTGCAACTTCATCCGGGCTTGTAACTTCATCCATGTCTGCAACTTCAGCCAGCCCTGTAACTTAATCCAGGCCTGCAACTTCATCCAGGCCTGCAACTTCATCCAGGCCTGCAACTTCATCCAGGCCTGCGGCTTCATCCAGGCCTGCAGCTTCATCCAGGCCTGCAGCTTCATCCAGGCCTGTAACTTCATCCAGGCATGCAACTTCATCCAGGCTTGTAACTTCATCCAGGCATGCAACTTCATCTGGGCTTGTAACTTCATCCAGGTCTGCAACTTCAGTCAGCCCTGTAACTTAATCCAGGCCTGCAACTTCATCTAGGCTTGTAACTTCATCCAGGCCTGCAACTTCATCCAGGCTTGTAACTTCATCCAGGCCTGCAACTTCATCCAGGCCTGCAGCTTCATCCAGGCCTGCAGCTTCATCCAGGCCTGCAGCTTCATCCAGGCTTGCAACTTCATCCAGGCCTGTAACTTCATCCAGGCATACAACTTCATCCAGGCCTGTAACTTCATCCAGGCTTGTAACTTCATCCAGGTCTACAACTACAGCCAGCCCTGTAACTTCATCCAGGCCTGCAGCTTCATCCAGGCCTGCAGCTTCATCCAGGCTTGTAACTTCATCCAGGCCTGCAACTTTATCCAGGCTTGTAACTTCATCCAGGCCTGTAACTTCATCCAGGCCTGCAGCTTCATCCAGGCCTGCAGCTTCATCCAGGCTTGTAACTTCATCCAGGCCTGCAACTTCATCCAGGCTTGTAACTTCATCCAGGCCTGCAACTTCATCCAGGCTTGTAACTTCATCCAGGCCTGCAACTTCATCCAGGCCTGCAGCTTCATCCAGTCCTGCAGCTTCATCCAGGCTTGCAACTTCATCCAGGCCTGTAACTTCATCCAGGCATGCAACTTCATCCAGGCCTGTAACTTCATCCGGGCTTTTAACTCCATCCAGTATGCAACTTCATCTGGGCCTGTAACTTCATCCGGGCATGCAACTTCATCCAGGCATGCAACTTCATCTGGGCCTGCAACTTCATCCAGCCATGCAACTTCATCCAGGCCCGTAACTTCATCCAGGCATGCAACTTCATCCAGGCTTGTAACTTCATCCAGACCTGCAACTTCATCCAGGCTTGTAACTTCAGCCAGGCCTGTAACTTCATCCAGTCCTGCAACTTCATCATCCAAAACTAATTCCCCAAAATATAAAGATGGTACCTTTTTTAACAGCCCCACCTTCATATTAATGGGCTTGTTGATCGAAAGGGAATAAACATGAATAAATAAATAAATAAAAAGAAACGTCCTGCGTACCCAGGCGGAGGTTATGTAATTTTTTCGGTGTGGGTATTTTGTGCCCAGGGCATGGGTGGACCTTCTCACGGGAGAAGTTAAAAGATCTTGCCATTTGACTTACAGTAATCACTGTTATTTCTCAAATGGATTGTACTCGTGGAGTGCGTGTTAGGTGTAATTTTATTATGGTTGTTTTTAATTTACTAACTTTGCTATTATTATCGTTATGATAATCATAATAATAATAATAATAATAATAATAATAATAATAGTTATTATTATCATTATTATTATTGCCGTTATTATTATTATTATTATTATTATTATTATTATTATTATTATTATTTGTTTTTTGCATGAAAACTAAAGTTAAAGATTCTTAAATAACAAAATATATCTAATACCTGATTTTAATATCAGTACAGAACAGAGAGAGAGAGAGAGAGAGAGAGAGAGAGAGAGAGAGAGAGAGAAATAGTATTCATTTACTAATCACCCTAAATATTTCACCAAATTATGATCCTCTCGTCGTATAACACATTTTTTTCCATTGAAAATCGAATACAACCCTAGCAGGCATTGGGCGTACCCTCTTCTTGCTAAAGCTGATGCGCAAGCACGAGCCTATCGTGAAATATCGTGCCCTAAAGCTTTTCTGTATCTGCGGGGTTTAAGGTCAAATCCTGGGTATTTAACTTCGACCATGTGTGTATGAGGTATGGCATGGATGCGGCCCGTATGTCACGGTATTGGAAGTATCGTAGTGACTGAGAACATTCCTTTTTAATATATATATATATATATATATATATATATATATATATATATACATATACATATATATATATATATATATATACATATATATATATATATATATATATATATATATATATATATATATATATATATATATATATATAGTATATGTATATATATATATATTTATTTATTTATATGTATATATATATATATATATATATACAAACACCGTTTAAACAGTATCATCACAATTAACAGCAAATGCAGCCATTTCTAGTCCACTGCAGAACAGAGGCCTCAGACATGTCAATCAATGTCTGGGGTTTGGCAAGTTTTCTTCACTACGGTGTCCAGAGAGGATTGGTGATGGTGAGATATTGTCCTCTGATCACTCAAAGCAAACCAACCTAGTACGGTTGGCCCTAACTAGTACAGCTTTGCTGATCATGACGACACGCAAACCCTTTTACCACGTTTAGTCATCCTCACTCATAAAGGGATATATATATATATATATATATATACATATATATATATATATATATATATAAATTATTAAAGGGATAGAGACTTTCCAGCCCGATGAGTCAACATTCTAATATTCTAAGGCACTATTGCACCCAATAACCCATTTACGTAATTCTTTATATACATAACATTTTATGGTTACATACCCCGTTGTTGACCATACACACACGCGTGCGCGTACGTACATATATATATATATATATATATATGTGTGTGTGTGTGTGTGTGTGTGTATATATATAATATATATATATATATATATATATATATATATATACATGTGTGTGAGTGTGTGTGTACGTATGGTTATGATTATGTATGTGCAAGCATCTATTCTGCATAATAATGATTGAAAAACCCCACAAACTTGTTGGAAAAGCTTTCGAAAAATATATGTGAGAGAAAGTTAGGAATTACAAAAACACCTAAGAGAGAAAATAAAAGAAAACAAATAAAGCAAAGGGAAACGAAGGGCATAAAAAAAAACATGCAAATAGGCACATACTAAAAAAATACATTGATAAATATAAAAAGAAAATGATATAACAGTTACATCACGTTCCTAATCCCCGTCCCCAACTCTTCGTCATCTGAAGCGATCGAAAACCTCTAAAATACCTGAACTGAAAAAAATCCGCCCAGAATTTTCGTGGGTATAGCTCGGGGAGAAGGGCGGGAGGCTTTTGCTGGCTGGCTGGCCAGGCCCGGGGCACGCAGTTGGGCATGGCCGGAGAAGTTACCGTGCCAAGGTGTACCTTGTTGCCGAGATGGGTGGAGTCTGTATAACTCCTACAATGCTTATCTTCCCAATACGCCCTTCTCTTCTTCTGCTTCATTGTGTGACCCCGAGGGACGGTATAGCACTATCGGACAAGTGGCGGTGTCTGGTGACCATTTGCTCAACTTGAACCAGTTGTTATATGATGTTTTCTTTGACTAAATCTTGTTATTATTTGAACGTTAGTTCATTTGATCCTGCTGATATATTGCTCTTTCCTTATATTATGCGGTTAGCTTAAACTGATGCTGTTAATATACTGTACGACTGTTTGCTTGATCAACTTAAAGTAGTTGTTATATGGCCATTTCCTTAACTTGCTTCAGATAATATATAAATATTTTTTTTATTCTAAAAGTTTCAATTTATGTAAGCCAATTCGCTACACAATTTGATCCTCACTATACAAGGTGATATATGGCTATCTATCGAGTTGAGCTTATTAACATATGACTATTTCCTTGCCATACTGCTAATTTTACTTACTGTAGTTTGGTTTTGCTAACATAGAACCATTTGCTTATCTTGGTCCTATTCTTATAAAGTGTTTAGTTTGGTCCATGTAAATCAAGACTATTTCTTTGATGTTATATCCTTAACGTGGTCTCATTCGAAGATGGTCCTTTAATTAAAACGATCCTAAACTTTTTAGTGTGATCGAGCTGATATATGACCATTTGGTTAGCTATTACTATCAGTATACAATCTCAAATGGGACAAACAGAATTCCTAGTTTTCTGTATCTTCATAAGGAATTTAGGCTAAATATGGAAGATCTACGCCTGTAAGAGTACGCAGGGTATTTAGTAGGCCCTCGTACAATTTACATTATGAATGAGAGCTACGTCTATCCTTAGAGAAAAATAGATACGTATACATCTGCTGTATGTATATATGTGTATATATATAATATATATATATATATGTGTGTGTGTGTGTGTGTATGTATGAATATGCTAAAAAGGTTCCACAATGATATATGACGTGTATAAAAATGTGTATTTTTGTAGACCGAGTTCACAGATGATGGACGGAAACTAAAATAGTTCGCTGTGAATGTACAAATACACACATATATTTACACACGTCTTATATAATTGTAGATTCTTTTTAGCATTATAAGGAACTATGTAAATATACTTATTTGTACCATATGTGTGTATTTATATACATACATATTCAGAGAAGAGAGGGAGAGAAAGATTGAGAGGGTTTAAAACAAGTGAATGGCGCAATTGTTGGCTTGTCGGTTCTCAGCAAGTCTTTTGTTATTTTCCAGCCTGGCTGTGACCCAAGGCACTCAATCAGCTACCAGATCCTCCATTTGCAATGTAGATCAGCAAAGGCAGAACGTGTTTTGATGATACGTACTCAAAGTCTTCCGACTCGCAATGGAATCTGAGTGACTAGGCATGTCACCAACCTTACTTGAAGGACAGCTCTCTCTCTCTCTCTCTCTCTCTCTCTCTCTCTCTCTACCTTACATTAACATTAATTCCAATACTTGTGTTCTAGATTTAAATGACTCTCTCTCTCTCTCTCTCTCTCTCTCTCTTGAAGTTCGTATGTAGATTGTGCTTTCATAACATCCTCGGGAACTTATAGCAATGCCAATGTTACCTAAGGTCATAAAAAGAACAAATAGTCTATAATTTTTCCAAACAATGATGATATAGCGGTTTTTAAATTATGACGTCATCCTTACTGTCGTCTGCATGACTGAGTTTGACAGAATCGTAGTTGTTTATTTTTTTGTATATCTCTCTCTCTCTCTCTCTCTCTCTCTCTCTCTCTCTCTCACGTAGTTAATATATTCTTAAGTGAGTCTGCGTTTACATCCTTATTTAGACAGGAC
>NC_090741.1:63507089-63509589 GCF_036898095.1 Palaemon carinicauda
TCACCCATCTGACTATTTGGAACTCCGCCCATCCATGCACTCAGATACCCATCTATAAGCATCCACGCATCCACCACCCATTTTCATCCATATGACTTCATCCATTTATCCATTCACCCAACCATTAAACATCCAAATATAAATATCCCCCATGCACACAGGAACAAACCCAGCTAGATATCAGCACACCCATCCCTCTCATCCACTCTCACCCACTCTCCTAAACGTCCCCCTATCCCCAGTCATCCATCTACTCACCCATTCACCCACTCTCTCTTTCCCTGTCTAGGCTTTCACCTCTTAACAAAACAACGGAAATCACTCAAGAACTTCTTTCATAGGTAATTGACGCTTTCTCTCAATCTCTTGAAGTTCCAACTCTTTATTTTTATTTTTCATACTAATTTTGTGTTCTTCCATATTGTTTCTCTTAAATTAGACTTAGATACCTCATTTGAACTGATTAAAATTAAAGGTTTTATCATTTTTCCTTCCTATTCAATGTTAGTATTGGATAATTTTTCAGAATTAAATAAAATTTTGTTTGTTTCAAGTTTAAAGAAATTAAGTTTCTTCCAAGTCTCTCTCTCTCTCTCTCTCTCTCTCTCTCTCTCATATATATATATATATATATATATACGTTTCCATTTTGAAATTATTAACGATATACATACATACATACATATATATATATATATATATATATGTATATATATATGTATATACATATATATATATATATATATATATACGTTAATAACTTTAGAATGGCAACTTTCTTCAATCACAAACTCTTATAAGTAAGGTTTTCCATTTCTGAAGACATTATCCCATATTTGTACCGTATTTCTGAATTCCCCCCCTCCCCCCCCCCTCTCTCTCTCTCTCTCTCTCTCTCTCTCTCTCTCTCTCTCTCTCAATGTTAGTACCTATTCTATTTATACCCTCCAAGGAAACTGTCTCTTCTCTGTACCTGGAAGTGGAACAATGACCCAAGTCTTCAGTAGCAAGTGCTTGTCTCACTCGAGTTCACGCCACTGGTTCCAATACTTATAAAAACCAGACTCGTCTTGAGGGTGAATGTTCACGGAGCGTAGCGAAGTACTTGATCCTCGCGCGCGCGCTCTCTCTCTCTCTCTCTCTCTCTCTCTCTCTCTCTCTCTCTCTCTCTCTCTCTCTCTCCTGCTTTCTCTTCTTGTCTTCCAACTTTTATCAAGTATATATCCCATCTCTCTCTTACCTTTCTACTGTTTACCAACCAAACAGAAGGAAAAAAAAAAAACGACGAATTCACGATAGGCGAAATAGTAAAGCTTTTTCTACTGATACGTTATGTCTTACTGTGACCCATTCCCAGTCATTATAAGTCCTTCAAGAGGCATAAATAGATTCTCATAATTATCAATCAGCCACTGTTTGACTAGGCAGTGAATAACATGAATGGCAGATACACGACTGTGGTGGATCGCAAATTTCTAATCATGATAAGTTTTTCTAAAGGCATAAATAGATTCTCATTATTATTTATCAGACACTATTCGCATACGCAGTGAATAACATGAATGCAGGTACACGACTGTAGTGGATCGCGCAGCCTTTACAGAGCCATGAGCTGGTATCTTCATCTTTAAATGCCTATTGAAGACCGCGAGTATGGCGAGGTAAATATTTGTAGAAACAGTAAAAACAACAGCATAATAACAGCAATAACGATAACCAATTTCTCGTTGTTAGTGAGTTTTGGGATTTGAGTTTAACAATAACAACATAATTTCATACAAGGTTTTATAGTCAATTCTTACCAGACATTTTAGGGTTTATTTTTAATAGTTCCTGTTATGCTTTTCGTACGTTTTAGAATGGATTCTTACAAATTACCTCATGTTTTTATTTCCAGTTTCTAACGAAATGCTATTCTAATAACTGCAGCTTTATTTGTAAGATTCAAGTGTTAAGATTTAACAATTGTTTGAAGATTTCACTTTCTAATTTAAGGGTTGGGTGTTAATAAATATTTCTTGATTTATTTCCACTTATAAAATTTTTACGAACTGTTATTGAAGATTATTTATTGAAACTTTTAGCGTAAAGTATAAAAAAAAATTTCAAAAATTTATTTTTGGGATTATTTTATATCTTCAAACAATTTATCATATTCTATATTACCCTTTAACGTCATTTACTGCTTTACATTAACATTACTTTGTACTGACCTTTTGTAATGCCTTGTAATGGCCTATAGTACAATACTCTTATTTTGTTACATTATACTTTATTAATAATTTCAAGTTCTTTGTAGTGTTAAGTCAATATAATGATTAGGTTTTGCTTATAAGCTTAGTTATTTTTTTTCTAATAATAATTCAAAGTCCTCTGAGGCGTTAAGTCAATTCAATGGTTAGCTTTTGCTTGTAATTTTTTTTTTTTTAATAAACCCAACGGTCACTTTACGACTTATACAACACTGGCTAAACTGGTCTAGCCCATAGATCCTTAAACC
>NC_090741.1:63512089-63519589 GCF_036898095.1 Palaemon carinicauda
ATCTTGTTCACTTCCGTAGGAACAACGTAAAATTGTTCAAATTTATTGGCATCTTTTCTACACACTGTTCAGGAACAAAAATCAGATGCTTCTGCAAAATTTTCGTTGGATTTTAATTTGGGGCAAAATTTTCTTTGCATTTTCATTATTTAATTCTTTTATACCTGTTTTATTCAGGAGCAACATTAAGTTGCTTAGTTTTCTATATATTGTTATACAGGAACAATTTCATTATCTATAATCAACAAACTTCTTGCTTTTGGTCTATAGCACTTCCTTAGGAATTACTTTGGACCGTTTTCATTTGCATTATTTTCACGGAAAATTTTTCTTCTTCTTCTTTTTCTTTTTCTTCTTCTTCTTCTCCTTTTCTAACCTTTATGTGGGGTCGATGTTTACAAAGAAGAAGAAGAAGAAGAAGAAGAAGAAGAAGAAGAAGAAGAAGAAGAAGAAGAAACATTGTTCGTGAAAGCAATGCAAATGAAAACGCTCAGTGATTCCTGAGAAAGTGCTGTGAACCAAAGCAAGAAGTTTGTTGAAGTAATATAGATAATGACATTGTTCCTGTATAACAATAGGTAGAAAACTAGGAGACTTAATGTTGCTCCTGAACAAAACAGGCATGAACAAAATGATATCCGTTACCACGAACAATGCTTCCTTTCTTTAAATATCCTTATTCTAGTTACATATATTTCACTTCATTAGTTCTATTAGCTTTTCTGTTTGTGTTTTAAGGACAATTTATCGTAAAGGTAAATTCTAATATTCTGTTAAGTACGTAGAATATAAAAAAACTATATGAGATAATCGTTGGGTTGAACATGACGTCAAACGCCTAAGAAAACAAAGTTCATCAAGTTGGTAGATCTTAAATTCAAATCTTTTTGATATTACGGTGACGAAAACAAAATAGAATAATTCCAGAGTCACACGGAAAATTTTAATCGTCATTGCAAGATGCTATAACTATATTATTATTATTATTATTATTATTATTATTATTATTATTATTATTATTATTACTATAACTATTTACTATAAGCCCAGGGGCCCCAACAGGGAAAATAGCCCTGTGAAGAAAGGAAACAAGGAAAAATAAAATATTTTAAGAACAGTAACAAGTTACAAACCTCTATAATAATAATAATAATAATAATAATAATAATAATAATAATAATAATAATAATAATAATAATAATAATAATAATAATGGAATATACAATTAGAAGTGGTACCAATAATCATAGGAGCACTATGCACCATACCCAAGTCATTGAAAAGAAATCTTGTGAAGGTATGAGCCAATATAGCCCCAGGACTTGTGCAGAGGAACGTGCTACTTGAAACAGCAAATGCAATGAGGAAAGTGATGGATTCCTAAAGGAAGCTGGATGCAACCCGAAACCCCACACTATGAACCACCAGTCACTTGTAGGATGTGATTCACACAGAAAAAAAAAAAACTCAATAAGATTATATAAAAAAAACAATAGAAATAGTCTATATTGTATGGTGGCAAATTTCTCCTACATTTCGAAAAATATAAAGAGGACAGTTTCTACCGAAACTTACAACTGGATCGCAATGACGCCCTACAAATATGGCTGCGTTTTTTACTGCGTATTCCACATCTATTGATCTGGGTAATTACCTGGCATGGATTTCCAGGAAAAGCAGTGGCAACATGGCGGTCTCGCAAAGGCTGCAGGTAAATTTGCAGGGGATTAAAATCAGTCACTATGAAAAATTATTCATTATTTCAATGTGTCGTTACCAGAATCAATTCATTGTATTCTGTTTTATATATTGTAACATTAGCCTACATCTGTTACTAAGACGATAGAAATATATCTAAAGTATGTGTACTTTTTCATTATATATTCTACAAGGCTAGTGTAAGCGACCCGTCAAAAGTGACGGATAATTAATTAGATAGATATGTACACACACAAATTCAACCCTTCCCACCCTCTTCCCCGTTCGTAATTACAACATGCTACTTTGGGCAATATGTGGGAGATCGTTGTCTTCTGAGTGGTATATATATATATATATATATATATATATATATATATATATATATATATATATGTGTGTGTGTGTGTGTGTATATATAGATATATGTATATATATATGTATATATATATATATATGTATGTATATATATATATGTATATATATATTATCCTTAGTCGTTACTAGTCCACTGCAAAACAAATGCCTCAGACATCTTCCATTCGTGTCTGTTTATGGTCTTCCTATGACAGTCCACACCTTAAATCTTTCTTAGTTCGTCATTTCATCGTCTTCTCTTCCTTCTCATGCTTCTTTAGCAATCTCTAGGAACCCATTCTGTTATTCTTGATCTACTGTGCATCTATCACCTGTCATTCTCATTATATGCCCTTCCCATTTCTTGTGTTTACATGTTTTAAGAATACCCTCTACTTTAGTTTGCTCTTGAATCCATGTTGCTCTTTTTCTGGCTCTTAGTGTTAGTCCCAGCATTATTCTTTCCATAGATCTTTGGGTTGTAACTAGCTTATGTTCTAAGGCTTTAGTAAGTCTCCACATTTCTGATTCGTAAGTTAATACTGGTATATAGGACCATCTGATTATATACTTTTCTTTTTAGAAAAAGTGGCATTTTAATTTTCATAATCTCATTTTGTTTGCCAAAAATTTGTTTACCAAAAGCTCTCCATCCTATGCATATTCTAATTTTAATTTTGGTCTCCTATCCAAGGGAAATATTTACTGTCTGCCCTAAGTACGTATATCCATTAACCATCTCTAGAGGTTCTTTGATAACTTATTTGTTGTCTATCTGTAATTTCATTGAATATTATCTTAGCATTACTAATATTCATTTTCAGTCCTACATTTCTGTTTTCTCTATTCAAATCTTCTATCATTTGTAATTCCTCCCACGATTAACTAAACACAACTAAATCATCTGCAAATCTTAAGTTGTTAAGCTATTCCCCATTAATATCAATTCCTACATTTTCCCAATCTAAATCCTTAAAAACTTTTTCTAGGCATGCTGTGAATAATTTAGGAGAGATGTAGTCTCCCTGTCTAGCTCCTTTCTCAATCGGAATTTTCTCACTATCTTCATGTAGTTTTCGGATTGCTGTACTTCCTGTATCGATATCTTGAAGTGTTCTAACATGAGATTCATCTATTCCTTATCTTTGAAAGGCTTTCATTACTGCTGAGGTTTTGACAGAATCAAAAGCTTTCTCGTGGTTTAAAAATGTCATACATAGTGGTTTGTCATACTCTGATCCTTTTTCCATTAGCTGGTTAATTACATGGATATGGTCAGTAGTTGAATACTCACTTCTAAATTCTACCTGCTTTTTTGGTTGATTAAAGTTTAGCTGTCTTTCTATTCGCCTCAATACGATCTTTGCAAATATTTCATATATAATGGAGAGTAAACATATTAAGCCAGACACTTGCTCCTTATTATATATGGGGGATTATTACTATGAATCTGCGTGAGTATATTTGACTTGTAATTTCAGCTCTGCATTGTTGTTGGGTTGTCTACACCAGTCTAATTTTCCATACCACGCGACGCTCTTCTCTTACAACGATTGGCACCAGAACGGCAGAACCAATTTCCTGCTCTCAGCAAGCCAATCTTCTTGACCCAGCTTTCCATTCACGGCTAGGGTCGTTTGGAGGAGATATGCCGGTTGCGAACAACGGACTTACTGTAGTCATTTACTTGTTATTAACTTGCGAATTTACATAGAGCGGGATTGTCCCAAGAGGATATTATCATTCAGAATTTCAGGAAATCTTCTTTGTATAAGACTGCTCGAGGCAGTTTTTTCTCTGTTTGGGTCAAAAGAAACAAAATTTATTTTTCCAAAAATCTCTTGGATCCAACATTCGTCACGGAATCTAATTATGTTTACTACTGATAATCTCTCCTATATAATAAAGAACAAGTGTTTGTGTCTCTCTCTCCCTTTGTATATATATATATATATATATATATATATATATATATATATATACATACACACACATGTATGTATATATATATATATATATATATATATATATATATATATATATATATATATATATATATATATATCTTTCCAATCACCCTCAGCTCACCCCATCTCCCAGATAGGGGGAGAGGGAGAAGTCATACCCTGGTGACAAGGATGTACGTGCGTGCATATCTATCTAAATATATAGCAATAATTTTTGACGGGTCACATACACTAGCGATAAATTATTCGACAATCTTCCACTTTTTAAATCTACAAAATTCGGGATAAATATTCCTGGGATTTTCAACGTACGAGACAAGTCCTTTAAACTTTGAGTAACTATGCAGCTCTCTAAATTAATATCATTAATACTATTATTATAATTGCAAAAAACATCATTGTTATGACTCCTATCTTCAAAGGTGAAAGTCTTTGATTTCCTTTGTTTTAAGATGTTGCGAAACAATGGAAGGATTTGCAAGGGCGATCAAGCGTGAAAGAAAATGTCCTTCTCATGAGATGCTGGATGATTAAGTCTTTTGTTAAGTCTTCTCTGCTCTTCGCAAAACAAACAAGCAAATAGAAAAACAAACAGATAATAAAGGTGATACAAAATGTTGTGGTGTAAATTTCTCTTACCAAAAATAAAGAAATATACTGTATGTGTGTAATATGTGTATGTATGTATGTATTTATTTATATATGTATGCTTATATATATATATATATATATATATATATATATATACATAAATATGTATATATACAAATATATATATATATATATATATATATATATATATATTTACATATATATCTTATCTATCTATGTTATATATACACACACACACACACACACACACATATATATATATATATATATATATATATATATATATATATATATATATATATTATATAATATATATATATATAAGTATATATATTATATATATCTTGTCTATCTATCTTTTATATATATACATATATATACATATATATATATATATATATATATATATATATATATATATATATATATATATATATATATATATATATATATATATATAGTATACCTGTATAGTTAGAGAGATAGGGAACAAAAAATTTCGCATTGTATTAATTTTGTAAAATGATTTAAGTCATTCCTACTAGCTAAAACCTAAACTGATATCTTTATCGTTATAATGTTTTTCTTGAATATCAATGTCATTCATATCAATATTATAATAATTCACGTCACATACGCAGCTAAAAAAGCGAATCATTGTCTTATGAAATACAACTTAAATAAAATTTGTACATAACGATTAAATGGCATACATACACGAGTTTATTCGTCGTCATTAATTACAAAAGTTTCTAAGGCAGGTTACGTAAATAAGTAAGTCTATTTATACTTATATATCATGCATACGTAAAATAACAATACCGGGCACACACACAAAGGCTTACACGCATCTACACATACGCTCGTACTAACAATAACAAATCTTTTCGAAGCAGAATTACGCAAACAAATCCGTTCATATAATACACATCGATCACAAAAAAACAGTAAATAAACAATGCCAGAAGTACGCACAAACACACAGGTCCAAATGCAGTATTCAAAGCTGCATTTTAAGGAATAAATCTGTTACTTGGGAATGACGGACGCCAGGTGAAACTAGGTGGGCGGGAAACCGCCTTAAAGGCGACCTGGCGTTCTTCAATGAGCCATCTGTTGACATACTCCCTAATAGATGCCAAAGGCACTGTCTATTGTGCGCTTAGTATAATGCAGTTATTCTGTATTAGATGCTTCATTTTCAGGGTATTTCGTGTTGCAAATACTCTACATGTTAAGCGTTGTATATTAGAGGCCTTCCGTATTAGGCCCTATTCATTAGAGGCCTTCTGTACTAGGTGCTATTAGAAGCCTTCCTTATTAGGTGCTATATATTAGAGGCCTTCCGTATTAGGTGCTATAAATTAGAGGCCTTCCGTATTAGGGGCTATTAGAAGCCTTCCTTATTAGGTGATATATATTAGAGGCCTTCTGTATTAGGTGCTATAAATTAGAGGCCTTCCGTATTAGGTACTATTAGAAGCCTTCCTTATTAGGTGATATATATTAGAGGCCTTCTGTATTAGGTGCTATAAATTAGAGGCCTTCCGTATTAGGTCCTATATATTAGAGGCATTGCGTATTAGGCGCTCTATAATAGAGGCCTTCCGTATTAGGCGTCATATATTTAAGGCATTGCATATTAGGTGCTATATATTAGAGGCTGTCCGTATTAGGTGCTGTATATTAAGAGACGTTCTGTATTAGGCACTGTATATTAGAGGCCTTCCGTATTAGGCGCTATATATTAGAGGCCTTCCGTATTGGTTGCTATATATTAGAGATCTTCTGTATTAAACGCTGTATATTAGAGGCCTTCCCGTATTAGGCGCTGTATCTTAGAGTCCCTCCGTATTAGGCCCTATATATTTGAGGCATTCCGTATTAGGTGCTGTATATTAGAGGTCTTCCGTATTAGGCGCTATATACTAGAGGTCTTCTGTATTAGGCGCTGTATATTAGAGGCCTCCGTATTAGGCACGATATATACTAGAGGTCTTTCATATTAGGTGCTGTATATTAGAGGCCTTCCGTATTAGGCGCTGTATATTAAAGGCCTTTTGTAATAGACGCTATATATCAGAGGTCTTCCGTATTAGGCGCTGTATATTAGAGGCCTTCCCTATTAGGTGCTGTATATCAGAGGCCTTCCCTATTAGGTGCTATATATTAGGGGTCTTCCCTATTAGGTGCTATATATCAGAGGTCGTCCGTATTAGGTGCTATGTATTAGAGGCCTTCCGTGTTAGACGCTATATATTAGAGGTCTTCCATATTAGGCGCTGTATATTAGAGGCCTTCCATATTAGGCGCTGTATATTAGAGGCCTTCCCTATTAGGTGCTGTATATTAAAGGCTTTCCGTATTAGGTGCTATATATTAGAGGTCTTCCATATTAGGTGCTATATATTAGAGGTCTTCCGTATTAGGCGCTATATATTAGAGGCCTTCCGTATTAGACGCTATATATTAGAGGTCTTCCATATTAGGCACTGTATATTAGAGGCCTTCCCTATTAGGCGCTGTACATTAGAGCCTTTCCGTATTAGGTGCTATATATTAGAGGAATTCCGTATTAGGTGCTATATATTAGAGGCTTTCCATATTAGGCGCTGTATTTTAGAGGTCTTACATATTAGCCGCTGTATATTAGAAGCCTTTCGTATTAGGCGCTATATATTAGAGGCCTTCCGTATTAGGTGCTGTATATTAGAGGACTTCTGTAATAGGTGCTATATATTAGAGGCCTTACGTATTAGGCACTGTATATTAGAGGCCTTCCGTATTAGGCGCTATATATTCGAGGCCTTCCGTATTAGGCGATATTATTAGAGGCATTGCGTATTACGCGCTATGTATTAGAGGC
>NC_090741.1:63522089-63527089 GCF_036898095.1 Palaemon carinicauda
ATTTCATGTAAGAAGTCAAAGGAGCAGTTGATACGAATGCAAAATTGTTGGATGAGAAAACACATCGTGACCAGAGTTTGGAAAGGTTGATGCTTACGTAAGGCATATTCCAGATTGAAGATAGCTAAGTAAAAGACAGAACCTAATCAAGTAGCTTTAAAATGTGGACGCGAGAAGAAATCTGAGAGTATGTGCAAGCAAAAGTATGAATCTGAGGGAAAATTAAAACTACTAAGCTGGTCAATAATGTGGGAGGAAAAATGGAGGCAGTTGATTCCTAATTAATTTTTTTATTAGATAAAACGGAAGATGGAATACAAGACGTAAAAATATAGGTGAACAAAGTAAGGTGACATAAGAAGAGAAACTGAAAGGCCGAAAAAGGTGGAGGCAAGTAAGATTGGTAATATGGTAACGTTAGTTGGAGGGGTCAATCCGTATTTAGAGATGGTTTGGTCTTGTGGAAAGAATAGAAAATATAAGCAGGTGAAAAATGTTAGGAAGGTGGGGATCTGAATAGGTAATAGGTAATACATACACAAGAGGGGCGTGTTATATAGATGTAAAAGGGGTAAGGGGACAGGGTTTTCGATGTGCTACTGGTGAGACCTCTATGTAGGTGTATGAATCAGTGAATGTTATGAACTTTTTTCTTTAGAATATGGGGTCGTCCTCTATTCAACTGTTAATAGGTTGAATGTGACAATGACGATTAGATTATCATGTTTACAAAGTTAGAAACACACACACACACACACACATATATATATATATATATATATATATATATATGCATACAGTATATATACAGTATATATACACAGTATATATATGTATATATATACACACATACATACATGCATATATATACTTATATATATACATATATATACGGTATACATATATATATATATATATATATATATATATACTGTATATATATATATATATATATATATATATATATATATATAAAACCATGAATGTGTATCTGTTCAGCAAGTATCAAGTATCGTCTTATATTTCACTATCACGGTAATTATATATCGCCGCCTCTGCCTCGAGACACCAGCGGCCAGGGATCATAACATAACGCTGATGGTATCGGTAACTGGATAAGGTATGGCCTAATAAAAAGAACAATAATGACAGCAACAACTATGGCTATAGTACTCTTATAAAGACAACAACATTTGTTATAATAATAAATCAGTTGTATTATTTTGTAACTTGCATATGCAATTGTGAAAATTGTCGATATTTTTTGTGTCGTCATTTTAGTGGCAAAGGAATGATGTTAATGATTGTTGTTACTTGCAACATGTCCTCTAACGTCTGTTGCAAGTTTCGGTATCAAATGCAATATTCTAGTATCTATTAGGACGCTATACTAAATTCTTACATAATCTTTCAATGTAATACCGTACATTAGAATCTTGCATAGCCTTTTAAGTTAAGATAAAATCCTACAATAGAGTCTTACATAATATTTCAAAGTAAGACCATACAATAGAGTCTTGCAGAGCTTTTTAAAGTAAGACCCTTTTATAGTCTTGTGTATCGTTTTAAATTTAGACCATATAATAGTCTTATATAGTCTTACCAAGAAAGATAATACGAAAATCTTACGTTTCTTCTTAAAGTAAGACTTATAAAGTCTTAGTTGAATTTCAAAGTATCACTCTATAATAACATATCACAGCCTTTTAAAGTGAGACCCTGAGAAAATCTTGCAGTCACTGTTAAATCAAGACTGATAAAAATTCTAGAGAAACACTTTAAAATGAAATCCTACACAAAACATTTACGTAACCTTTTGAAGTATTTCTCACAATAAATTTTCACTCTGCCTTAAAAAAAACAAATGAGATTTATTCCTAAGTGATAAAGAATCAACTTTTTCCCCGATGTGTGACAATGTAACTTTTAACCCTTTCACTGGCAGTGGTAACTTCACTAAAACTTCTAATGTAGCAAATTTTTTCAAGACCACACAAACCCTTCCTTGTTCCTATTTATTAGAAAGTTCCCATTAAGAACTTTCCATTAAATGCCAACTTCAAATGATTTGGGGGATATCAAATAATGGTTCTTATTTTTGCTTTGACTTAGGTCACCAGTGGCAGTGAAAGGGTTAATGCTTTTGAACATTTATTTCCATATATAGAAATGACGCAAATACCTTCTATTGAATTACGGGTTTGAACGATTACAGCTAATTAAAATCTATCTACAGACATTTTTTAATGTATGACCTTGCATTAACAGATAAATAAAGAATTGGTACAAAAAGTTTATTTTAATACGGTAAGACTACATAGTTCTAAATACCCAGTATTATATAATTTCAGAGTGAAGACGTGTTAAAAATTCCCTTTTTTGACTACTCTACAGTTACAAATACCCAGTAGTATTTCATTTCAGAGTGGGAACGTGTTAAAAATTCCTTTTTTTACTACTCGACTGTTATAAATACCCAGTAGTATTTCATATCAGAGTGAAGACATTAAAAATTCCCTCTTTTGACTACTCTACATAGTTCTAAATACCCAATAGTATTTCATTTCAGAGTGGGAACGTGTTAAAAATCCCCCCATTTTTTACTACTCTGCAATTATAAATACACAGTAGTATATCATATCAGAGTAAAGACATCTTGAAAATTCCTTCTTTTGACTACTATACAGTTATAAATACCCAGTAGTATTTCATTTCAGAGTGGGAACGTGTTAAAAATTCCCATTTTTTTACTACTCTAGTTATAAATACCCAGTAGTATATCACAGAGTAAAGACATGTTAAAAAATGCTTTGTTTTGAAGTACCACCCTATAATGTTCCTAGCACCCTACGAAGAAATGTTACAAAAAACCTTAGTCTGAAGTACGACCCAACAGTGTTTACAACAACAGAGCTTGCGAACAGCCATCGAATACATGGCATCGAATTTCAACCAACCATGTAATATAAGATGATCGGAATCATTCTTTGTGGTATTGTTTTTTTTTTCTTTTTTTTTTTCTCTCCAGGAGAGAAATATTTAAAATCAAGCGGTGTCCAGAGAGAGAGAGAGAGAGAAGGGCCTCGTGTGTCGTAATAATGGCGGTGATAATTTCAGGACTGCGGTTCTGGAAGTGATGAGGGTTGAAATTCAAGAGGGGATGTGGATCTTAGGAATCCACAGAATCTTTGGACAATTTTTGTGTCGTGACTTCAATATTGTACGAAAATAGGTGGAAATAAGAGAGATAACTGGAGCTGGATTTAATAAGATAATAGAAATGGAAAAAAAAATGGGTCCGTCTGAGTCCAACGAGGATTGAAGGGGGCACTCCAGCACACTATTCTATCTTATTTCTCTTCCTCTTGTTTTGTTAAAATTTTCATACTTTATAAAGGAAGATTATTCTAATGTTACTCCTCTTAAAATATTTAATTTTCCTTTTTTTCCTTTCCTCGCTGGGCTATTTTCCCTGTTGGAGCCACTGAGCTTATAGCATCCTGCTTATCCAACTAGGGTTGTAGCTTAGCAATCAATAATAATAATAATAATAATAATAATAATAATAATAATAATAATAGATATATATATATATATATATATATATATATATATATATATATATATATATGTATATATATATATATATATATATATATATATATATATATATATATGTATATATATATATATATATGTGTGTGTGTGTGCATGAGTGTGTATAAAACATTAAATACACTTCAAAGATACACAGAGAAAATGGGGAAAAAGATACAGGCTTTAGCGGTAAAATATCATCCTGAAAGGGAAATATTTCTAATAATGTACACCGCAATAATTACCATTGAGCACCCAACGTTTCTATAAAAAAAAAAACACGTGTTAATTATTTTGTTAATTAATTTGTTTTCATGTCATGGATGTGCAGTAATAAAAATGTAAGGAATAAACTGTATATAATTGCTCTTTATTTTTTCGTCATGAATTAAAACAACCTCTGTTCTGTGGTGAATTCTAAAACGTCCAAAGGTCGTCTCATATTTCTTCGTGTGGTTAAAGTACTGCTGATATACTGTAATGTGAGCGATCATGAGCGAAAATAACTGATACACAGATGATCGAAATTGCTACTGTAGTATCTTGTCTTTTTTTTTTTTTTTTTTTTTTTTTTTTTTTTTTTACTTCTCACGTGTTTAGGATATACAAAAGTTTCATGGCCGTCTTCTTCTCTCCTGTCTTCGTTTAGAACTAAATCGTTTATACTATTCTTTTATCATTTCCTTCTATCTCTGAGGATTATCTTCTTTCCATATCTCCTTTTATTTGTTCTTCTCTTATCTTTCCCTAAAATTTTACGATCTTCGTCTACTGTTACTCTGACAATTTCCAGGTGCATTTGAGTATTTGGACATTACAAACTGGCGTCGCAAATACTAAGGGCACTGAGGTGTCCATCCCATAGACGAAAACCAGAACGATGTCACTACTCTCCATGATTATTTTCTCAACAAAATAATTCCAGTTTTATAAAGTTGATTAAACCACTTTTATGATTTTTAAATAAACGCACAGACGCCTTAACGTGTTGAAAGGGTTTACGTATCGTCATGATTAGCAACGCTGTACTAGTCAGGGACTCCCATACTAGGTTGGTTTGCTGTGAGCGATCACACTAAATTCTCTCACCATCACCAATCTGCACTGGCCAGCATGGCCATGAAAACTGGCCAAACCCAGATATGAATAAAGACATGTCTGAGCACCTTTGTCCTACATTTGTAGTTGTTGCTGTTGTTTTATATATATATATATATATATATATATATATATATATATATATATATATATATATATATATATTGGGAGGGCATTATATTCCACAATTAAATACCGACTTTGTTACGGTCTTCAGTTAAAGAGGCTCTTAATATCCTGAGGACAATACACAATTATATATGTTTTTCTCCGTTTTAAAACACTTTATGCTATTTTCTTGACTC
>NC_090741.1:63532089-63541528 GCF_036898095.1 Palaemon carinicauda
AAAGATTTCAAACACTTTGCTGACACTGTATGGAAAGAAAAGTTCTAATACCATTCATATTTGAGTTACAGTTGCATTACTCCTACTGCCGTAAGTTTACTGAATAACAGTTTAATTTTAATAAAAAAGAAGAGGAAAACTTAAGAATAAATCAACGTACCCAATGTGAAGTGGAGTTAGTTATACTCTGTATCATGAATTACTTCGCTAAGAATACAGTAATACAAAAGAATAGATAGAATACAGTATTTTATTTTTATGTACGAGATATTTACATTCAAATGTCACATGAGTTGTCTGAGTGACTTTTTTCATGAGTATTTCTCACTATTTGTTGAAAAAATTCTGGAGTTTTCATTTAACCAATTATTATAAAAAATAAAAAAAGTTTCTATTTAATCGTGAAATTTCTTCTTTTTCTGTGATTGCTCTTCTTTAATCTGATTTAACTTATGTACATTATTTACACACCATTGCACCGTATGACTTTGAAGCAATGTCTATTATATGTTTATTAATATTATGAAAAAAATATGCTTGTGTCTGAAAGATGATTTTCTTCCAAAAAGACGAATAATCCCTCATATATGCATACATACATACATACATACACACGGCATATTGTTAAAAACTTGCCGTAAATAACGGTAAAAATCCTGGAATAAATATCGCCAGGCATTAACCGTTTCAAAAACGGATATATTGACGTAGAGAAGTGATGTTACGGAACCAACCCGTAAAAGATAACAACAAAGCAGTGAAAATTACGGTCGCCTGTATTTTATTGAAATATGGCTGAGAACATTATAATTTTATACAGAGAATTTCCGATTACAATTACGGTTTTTTAATTGTGTATTTTACTGAAAAACGGCTGAGAACAGTATACTTTTAAACAGAGAATTTCCAATTACAATTACAGTTTTTTATTTGTGTATTTTACTGAAATACGGTTGAGAACAGTATACTTTTATACAGAGAATTTCCGATTACAATTACGGTTTTTTAATTGTGTATTTTACTGAAATACGGCTGAAAACAGTATCCTTTTTTTATACGAAGAATTTCCGATTACAATTATGGTTTCTTAATTGTGTGTTTTACTGAAATACGGCTGAAGACAGTATCTTTTTTTTATACGAAGAATTTCCGATTACAATTACGGTTTTTTAAGTGTACCACAAAAATGAAACAAAAGTAGCTTCAACAATTAACCAGAAGAACGTCTTCAACTGTCGGATAAAATATTCCCCAATTTCAGTTTTCGAATAAAATTTTATTCAAATAAATAATAAGATAGTGAGCAATTAACAAAGAAAATGATCACGAATTAAAAATGAAATGGCCTTAAAATAACAGCAATATAATCCCTGATGGATCAATATTATTATTTCCATTTGTACCTGACAAGGGCTTTAAATTTACAAATACTTCCTATTGAAAGACTTATTTCTATCTCAGAACAATAGTGATTTGCCATTGATAAATAAATTGCCTATAGATAAACATAAAATGATCGTTAGTGAATGAATAAAATTCCCTGCATCTAAATACAAAACTTGTCCCCAACTAACAAATAAAAAGTTACGCATATAATAAACAAAGTAACGACTAGCTAATGTATGATATTTCCTTCATGTTATAGCATAAATTCTGTCGAAATGAATAATCAAAACATGGCTTTAGTTTGCATAAAATAGAATGCAATTAACACAAAAATAATCTATACAGTAGTTGCTAAACAAAATGGCCTTCGTTTAAGAAATAAAATGGCCTCCATCTAAAAAACCAAATGGCCTCCATCTACGAAAACAAAATGGCTTCCATCTAAAAAAAACAAAATGGCACCCATCTAAAAAAAAAATGGCCTCCATCTAAAAAGAGAAATGGCGCCCATCTAAAAAAAATGTCCTCTGACTAAAAAAAAATGGCTTCCATCTAAAAAACAATATGGCACCATCTAAAAAAATTAAATTCATCTAAAATAAAAAAAAATGGCACCATCTACAAAAATGGCCTCCATCTAAAAAACAATATGGCACCATCTGAAAAAATTAAATCCATCTAAAATAAAAAAAAAATGGCACCATCTAAAAAAATCAATATGGCACCATCTAAAAAAATTAAATCCATCTAAAATAAAAAAATGGCACCATCTAAAAAAATGGCCTCCATCTAAAAACAAAAATGGCTTCCAAATGACAAATGAAATGAGCTTCTCGAACGACCTCCACTTGCCTCTCATCCCGAACACAATTGCTGCTGAGCTACGTGTCAGAGCAAAGGCAGACAGACAAGCCATCCCATACATATTTTATTCATGATTCAGAAGCATCACAAATGTCGTTGTGCATTGTTGCATCGTTGGCAACAGCATTCTTGCACTGAAACTGAAGAGCGTCTGGAGCTATTGTGTTCTTCTCAAAGAGGTCATCTGATCAGTGTCTGACGCACAGCCTTCAGAAGGGGATTTGCACTTTTTCTATGATTCCTGAATTGAAGGGTCTGACCCCTTGTCACTGTACAGTGGACACTGTGTCAACATTCTTATTACTGCATTTACTTTCAGCTGTCTTCTTCAAGTGCCTGGCAGTTTATCTATTTCTTTGTTTATTTTTAGGTATTTGTAAGGCAATGTAGCAGATGATTTATTATACTGTGAGGTAGAACTTCTATTTCTTTTTGTAAGAGTATTTCCTTTCTGTGATTAGCATTTTATTCCCATAATAACACAGGTCGTTGGTAATTGAGATACCCCATATTGTGTGCCAATTCTGATTTTATTAATGACATTACAAAATCATACTGAGAGAAAGCATATGATTAAAATCAAATTAACTGTATGGAATACGAATTCCCTTCAGATTACAATTACCCTTAGCTAAAGCATACCTTAAATAAGACTTAACCTTAAATCAAATCAAAACAATATTTATTCTCCTATAATCCTATATACATTATATTATCATTTTGATACCAGGAAACTGTTCTACAAGAACTGGTCAAATTTTCTGTGTATACAATAAAACCTAAATAGTTGCAATCATTACTTAAATTTCTACTCTTTCTATAAATATTCCCCTTATTCTTTATTTTACTAATTTGAATTCTTTATTTTTATTAGTATGCAATGTCTCACTTCTAAAAGACAGTTGCAACAGTTAGCGGTTAATGCAACGCTGCAAATAAATTAGCGGGCTTTTGCAACTGCCAGTGTGTCACAAGGAACAACGAAAAAATTGAGAAAAGAAGGAAGTAAATAATTCTCGAAAAGAATTACTCCTTCACTGTAATAAAAATGTCCGACGTAAACAAGTTGAAAATAAATTCATGCAATGACTCTCTGGCTATGCAAACCAATTAGTGAAGAGGGAAAGCAGTGTTGCCAACCGGTTTTTTTTTCCGGAGTGCTTATAGGGACAATTCACTTAAAAACGAACTTTACAGTTGGTAACACTGGGAAGCAATATTGCCAATCGTAAGGAATTTTTTCCAGGGTACTTATAGGGACAAATAGCCTCAAAATTAACGTTTTAGTTGAGTTGATAACACTGAGAAGCAGTGTTACCAACCGTAAATATTTTTTCAAAATTTCTTATAGGGACAAATCGCCTCAAAATTAACTTTTCCTGAGTGCTTTAGGGACAAATTGCCTCAAAAATTGCCTCAGAGTTGATAACATTGGCAAACCAACTGTAAATATTATTTTTTTCAGATTGCTTATATGGATAGATTACCTCCAAATGAACGTTTTAGTTGCGTTGGTAACACTTGGATGCAATGTTGCCAACCTTAAGCCATTTTTTTTCCTGAGTGCTTATAGGGACAAATCGCCTCAAAATGAACGTTTTGTTGGTAACACTGTGAGACAGAGAGACCTTTGTTTGTATTGGGGAGGGGAGGAGAGGGGGTTGATGGCGTCATTAAGCTTTAATTACAGTGGAAATGATCTTTCGGATGGGAAATGCGATTGAATGAGAGCACCAGGGAAAAAAAGAAGGCTTCAGAATCATCTGAATGTTTGATGAGCCGCGACTCATTAAAGGTGAGGTTTCAGATTCGCTAGCGTCATCTGGGGATGTTTATCGCATATTATGTGAATGAATAAATAGGTAAATGAATAAATGAATGAATAAATATGACGTACCCCGTTAGGAAACACGGGTGCGTGATAAATAAAAAGGCAAATGCAGCAGTGAAGTGGGTAGACATGTTGCTAATTAATATTATTATTATTATTATTATTATTATTATTATTATTATTATTATTATTATTATTATTATTACTTGCTAAGCTACAATCCTAGTTAGAAAACCAGGATGCTATAAGCCCAGGGGCTCCAACAGGGAAAATAGCTCAGTGAGGAAAGGTAACAAGGAAAATTAAATATTTTAAGAACAGTAACAATATTCAAATAAATATTTCCTATATAAACTATAAAAACTTGAACACAACAAAAGGAAGAGAAATAAGACAGGATAGTATGCCTGAGTGTACCCTCAAGCAAGAGAACTCTAGCCCAAGGCAGTGGAAGACCATGATACAGAGGCTATGGCACTACCCAAGACTAGAGAAAAATGGTTGGATTTTGGAGTATCCTTCTCTTTAAAAGAGCTGCTTACCATAGCTAAAGAGTCTCTTCTACCCTTACCAAGAGGAAAGTAGCCACTGAACAATTACAGCACAGTAGTTAACCCCTTGGGAGAAGAAGAATTGTTTGGTAATCTCAATGTTGTCAGGTGTATGGGGACAGAAGAGAATGTGTAAGAATAGGCCAGACTATTCGGTGTATGCGTAGGCAAAGGGAAAATGAACCGTAACCAGACACTACTGTCTGGCCAGTCAATAGTACCCCATAACTGAGATTTTGGAGCAGATGAGTGAAGAGCAATTTGGAATCTCGATTTTTTTCTAAGCTTTGGTAGAAGTATTTTGTTAATAACAGACAAATAATCATATAAATAAATAAGGATAGAAAATAAACATTCCTCAGTCATTTTAAGTTGGACGTAGATAGTGCAACATGAGTAAATGGGTCAACGTGCTAAGCGTGAGATTCTTCTGTTAATACACGGAATTAACGTACGCCGTTAAAAATTTGCCGTGAAAAAAAAAAAATCGGTAAAAGTCCTGGATTAAATGTTGCAAGGCTTTTACTGTTTTAAAAACAGATATGTTGAAGTAAAGGAGTGATATTACAGTCACCAACCCGTAAGCAGATAATAACAAAGTAAGGTAAAATTACGGTCGCTTGTATTTTACTGAAATACGGCTGAGAACTGTATATATTTTTACGGAGAATTTGCGATTAAAATTACGGATTTTTAACAGTGTACTTGTGGACAAAGATACAAAATAACCTAATTCATCAAATCCCTGAGTTGTTTGTGACGCATAACCAGGTCAGTGACCTCTAGAGCTACCATAGCTGTAACTAATGTTTAATCAACAATGTAACCCCAGAAAATTAGGCAGATTATTGGCTCATGTGGACAGACCATGCATGCTAAATGTATGTGTGTTATTGTAAATGTAAATAGTCCTACGCACATGCTCCAGTACTTATTCAATTCAGGTATATGTGTATGCATATATCTATATTTTCATATATGACATATCTGTTTTGACGTTGTTACTGTTTGAAGAATGATTAATTGTTAATTTGTTCTCATCAATTATTTATTTCCTTATTTCCTTTCCTCATTGGGCTATTTTTCCCTGTTGGAGCCCTTGGGCTTATAGCATCTTGCTTTTCCAACTAGGGATGTAGGTTGGCTAATAATAATAATAATAATAATAATAATAATAATAATAATAATAATAATAAGCCTAATGTGATGGTGTGTTTGTGCATGTGCAATATGCAACTATGTAATATCATCACATATGACTAAATACATTATATGTCAAATTATTATTATTATTATTTTTATTATTATTATTATTATTATTATTATTATTATTATTATTACTAGCCAAGCTACAACCCTAGTTGGAAAAGCAGGATGCTATAAGCCCAGGGGCTCCAACAGTGAAAATAGCCCAGTGAGGAATTGAAACAAGGAAAACTTAAATAATTTAACATGAGTAATAACATTAAAATAAACATTTCCTTTAAAAGTACAGTATACAATCCGGTTTATTTAGTTAGCACGCTATAGGATACGTACCAACTTCCCAAACTTTAAACCCTCGTTTGGCATACGTATCGTTCTAAAATTTATATATGAATGATCTATTTTAACGTTGTTACTGATCTTAAAATATTCTATATTATTTATTCATTACTTATATATAGTTTATTTGCTATTTCATTTCCTCACTGGGCTGCTTTCCCTGTTGGAGCCCTTGGCCTTGTAGCATTCTGTTTTTCCAACCAGGGATGTAGCTTGGAGAATAATAATAATAATAATAATAATAATAATAATGTTAATAATGGTAATAATAATAATAATAATAATAATAATAATAATAATAATAATAATAATAATAATAATAATAATAGTGTCTCCTATATAATAAAGAACAAGTATCTGGTTATATATATATATATATATTATATATATATATTCTTTCCCAACACACTCAGCTCTCCGTCTCTCGGGAGGGGAGAGAGAAAGAGAGTAATCATACCTTGGTGAGAGGTGGGTGCGCGTATTTAGCAGTCATTTTTGACAGGTCGAATACACTAGTAATCGTTCTCATCCTTAGCATACGCCAATTGATGCAACAACATCAACAACAACAACAACAACAACAACAATAATAATAATAATAATAATAATAATAATAATAATAGATTTTATGTGCTATATTTTCCTTTTTCATTAAAGATGAACGCGTCAAACATCACGCCAGTCGACCTATTTGACATGATACACGCATTTATTGATTTTGACGCTGACCTTTGACCTCTGAAACCCATTCCGATCTCTGGTAGCAAGTGGGGGTGGGGGAGGGAGGGGGTAGCTGAGGACATTGAGTGGGCCGCGTTTAGAGAAGGGCGGAGTGACCTGGGATGTATGTGGGGAAAAATGGTAGGGAGAATAATGGTGAGTCTGAGGATAAAATGTTGGAAGATAAACGGATGTTTAGGGGTTGAATAACGGGGCTAGGGAGAAAGGCAGAATGGAGTATTACTATTTAATTACAGGATTATATCCATTATTATTATTATTACTATTATTATTATCATTATAATTGTTATTATTATTATTATTATTATTATTAATTGCTAAGCTACAACCCTAGTTGGAAAAGCAGAAAGCTATAAGCCCAGGGGCCCCAACATGGAAAATAGCCCAGTGAGGAAAGGAAACAAGGAAACAAAATGTTTCAAGAACAGTAACAACATTAAAATAAATATTTCCCATATAAATTATAAAAACTTTAACAAAACCAGAGGAAGAGAAATTAGATACAATAGTGTGCCCGAATGTACCCTCAAGCAAGAGAACTCTAACCCAAGACATTACAGTGTAATAGTTTAACCCTTTGTGTGAAGAATCTCAATGTTGTCGGGTGTATAAGGACAGAGGAGAATATGTAAAGAATAGGCCAGAATATTCGGTGTATGTGTAGATAAAAGGAAAATGAACCGTAACCAGAGAGAAGGATCCAAAGTAATACTGTCTGACCAGTCAAAGGACCCTATAAATCTCTAGTGGTAGTATTTCAACGGGTGGCTGGTGCAGTTAATTCTAAAGGTCTTGCCTTTTCCATTATAAGGCTCATTACTACACAGTATTCTAGGAGTTTAATTCCAGCTGTGACCAAGTTGTGGAATTATCTTCCTAAACTAGCTGTTTAAAAAGGTGGAACTTCAAAAGTTCAAACTTGCAGCGAATGTTTTCATGTTGAATAGGTTGACAAGAGTCTCTATCTATAGTTTTTGTATGAAAGATCTGTTTTAATGTTGTTACTGTTCTTAAAATATTTTATATTAATTGTTCATTACTTCTCATATAATTTATTTACTACCTTATCTTCTTTCTCATTGGGCTATTTTCCCCGTTGAAGCCCTCGGGCTTATAGCATCCTGCTTTTCCAACTATGGTTGTAGCTTAGCTAGTAACAACAACAACGACACTAAATAATAATAATAATAATAATAATAATAATAATAATTCATGTTCTAGTTGCTAAGACGTTTACTTAGCAAGGGCGCGTGAACATTAAGCCTACACTGAATTTACCTGATGATTGGTCGACTGTGATGGGTGGTAGCAGCCAAAGTAAGGAAGTGTACGGGGATAATACCTTCGGGAAAAATTTAGTCATTCTATATATAAATATATATATTTATATATATATATATATATATATATACTGTATATATATATGTATGTATATGTATACATATATAAATATATATATATATATATATATATATATATTATAAATGAAAAAACTGCAGGTGAAGAGTATCTCAATAATGTATACTATATATATGTTAGTTTTATCTTCTTGTATTCCTCGCTCTGTTTCAGGAATAGAGAGAGAGAGATGAGAGAGAGAGAGGGAGAGAGAGAGAGAGAGAGAGAGAGAATATGGCTTAAATGACTTATTCTGTTGGCTCGTTATAGCTGGGTAGTTCGTCTTGAGCGTGTCGCTCAGTGATGACAATTGGATGAAATCAGATAAATTGTTGAGAAATTCGATATGCCAATTTTCGGAATATTGTATTGACGTCCTCGTCTTACTTTGGAGAAGTGTCTCTCTCTCTCTCTCTCTCTCTCTCTCTCTCTCTCACCCGGATTTGGCATTTATTCCCCTCCTATCTTGGATTTGGTAAAAGTATTCTCTCTCTCTCTCTCTCTCTCTCTCTCTCTCTCTCTCTCTCTCGGATTTGGCCGAATTATTCCCTCTCAATACCTTGGATTTGGTAAAAGTATTCTCTCTCTCTCTCTCTCTCTCTCTCTCTCTCTCTCTCTCTCGGATTTGGCCGAATTATTCCCTCTCAATACCTTGGATTTGGTAAAAGTATTCTCTCTCTCTCTCTCTCTCTCTCTCTCTCTCTCTCTCTGACTTCGTATATTTTTTTTTCAATTCTCGAAATTGATAGAATGTTATATCTCGGATTTCGAAGAACCATTGTTCTCTCTCTCTCTCTCTCTCTCTCTCTCTCTCTCTCTCTGACTTCGTATATATTTTTCAATTCTCGAAATTGATAGAATTTTATATCTCGGATTTCGAAGAACCATTGTTCTCTCTCTCTCTCTCTCTCTCTCTCTCTCTCTCTCGCTCTCTCTCTCTCTCTCTCTCTCTCTCTCTCTCTCTGACTTGGAATATTTCATCAATTCTCGAAATTGATAGAATTTTATCATCTCTCGGATTTCGAAGAACCATTCCCCCCCCCTCTCTCTCTCTCTCTCTCTCTCTGACTTCGTATATTTTTTCAATTCTCGAAATTGATAGAATTTAATATCTCGGATTTCG
>NC_090741.1:63542028-63552028 GCF_036898095.1 Palaemon carinicauda
ACTGACCTTAAACTGATGACATGGAGTGGTGAGCACAAAAAAATTATTAGACCAATACAAGAATGGATTTCTTGTCTTTATCCTTTCCACCCATAACGCGTTTCCTGTATTTCCATTAAAGCATATAAGTGTTTATGCATTGGGTATATTATCATCTATCAGCAATGAAGTAATTTTCCCTATTTATCTATAATAAAACTCTTTCGGAATACTTTTATAGTTTAAAATGTTTGTTTTCGGCTAAAAGAAATTAAAAGCTAATTATTAAATACATTCTTTTCTGCTAGAGTCAAACCTTATGATACGAGCTGCAAGTTATTCTATCAATGTTTTTATATTCTTGCATTACAGTTTTATAATCTATACTATAACTTGAATAAGTTAATCATTTGCAATAATCATTGAATTATGGAGAGGGATGAACAGTGGAGGTTCTTTACAAAACTATTAAACCACGTATGAAGACGAAGGGAGATAATGGGAGCTCTATATGACCAACATTTTATCAGCAATGCTCGTTCGAATACAGTGATTATAATAGAAGCTTTTCTCGGAAGAGAGTGAAGTATGATGTTATGCTGGATTTCCAGACAATAACATAATATGACTTTGATCTTTGGAAATAAATAACCGAGCTCTAAAGCTCATCAAACATAAATGACAATAAAAAACTAAATGCAGAACAATGCTTGTATTGAAAATACACTGCCTAGTACTAACCTCCTCCACGATGAGTCACCAGTTTATCATTTATCTCTTGAATGAAATTACGCATAGTATCTCTACACACAAAAAAGAATCTTGCAATGAGTTTTTACATCGTCCAAAAACAAGACTAGATTCGTGCGATTAACGATAACTGGCCTCGCAGTGATGTTTTTTTACTTCATCTCTCCTCTGCGCACCTGCCTGAACATTACGTGTGTTTGGGAGAACATCTTTAGGCCTAATCGGATGTTGATTTCAAATCCATTTTCATAGTCTGGAATGTAAAAAAAATCTTGTAATTTGTTGTTAATTACTGAATATGTTATGACAACATTGATAATGCTCGCTTGATACGTTTATATCTAACCTACCGTACGCCTAGGATCAAGTAAGTATGTAAATCACAACATAGTTTGGTACTTTCCTGTTCTTGCCTCACCACTAATTTCCGATATAACCCCAATACTATATTTAGATTAGGTTAGGTTAGGTTATGGATAAAATTCAAACCTAACCTAACCTAAAAAAAAAAAATAGTATTGAGGTTATATCGGAAATTAGTGATGGGGCAATAAAAGTTAAGTACCCATAGCATTATTGGTAGTTAAGAATAAAAATGGTTTCACTGGGTATTTAGTTGTTGGAATATTTCTACTGCAATTCTATCACTTCATTCAATATTTTATTGGCGACTGTATTCTAAATTATCATTTTGACCAGCAGTATTATGGAAAGCATTTTCTCGCACCATAGGCAAGCGCACCACCTGATAACTTGGGTATTCTACTACGAATAATGAAGACCTGGCACACACACACCACACACACACACACACATATATATATATATATATATATATATATATTATATATATATATATATATATATATATTATATATATATATATATGTATATATATATATATATATATATATATTATATATATATATATAGGCCTACTCGCTAGATACACTCATGCATCTAGACTAAGTTCGTTCTTTTTGTTCCCAAGAGCGTAGGCATTCTCTAATCTTCTTTAAATTGTGAATTGCTTAACACGTGAGAAGATTTGCTCAAAATAAAAATGACACCGCATACCACACTATCACCATTAAAAAATGTATGGGACGGTGAAAAAATAGGAACAGCTCTAATCGGTTTAATATCAACATTCTGTAGCTGAACTACCGATATAGCCACAGCATCTTGGAGGTTAACACTAGCCTAAATGTTGATATTAGGCTTAGGCCCAGCATAAAAAGCTTTAGTTAGGGTTAATCCGTATTTAGGCAAAGTTGAACTGTAATTTCAACAGCCGAACACCCAACTAAATTCTAAAGCTGCAGCCTGCCGTAAGAACTGGGGAAGGAACCTGCCACTAAATACTTTGGTACAGTCATTAGAATAACAAGACCATTTACACATTCCTCGTTAATTTTCCAAGGATAAGTTACGTCTTATAACCTAACAAAATAAATGTATTATATGAAAATTAGTTTTTAGTTACCAAATAACGATGTACTATACTGATTATTCGATGAGAAGTGTTTGGTCACTTGAGAGTAAGTTGACTTAATCCTGCCACGCGACAGTTGTTATCGTAGGCTAAAATTCCGTTGGGTTTAGAAATGTCATCGTAAAACATATTGTTTATACGTAGCATTACATTAATATGAAATATTTTTATATATTAATTACATTAGTTGTATTATATTGGTACATCTTTCACATGATAAAATATGGACAAAGAATTTTTTATAAAATTTACTATGAGAAACTGTCAAAATTCCAGTAATATTTTTCAGGTAAGCGAATATCCCTTCGTACAGTTGACTCCATTAATTCTGGTACACTGCCGTATCTTTGCTCCCCATGAAGTGTATCAGAATTAATGAAGCCAACTGTACATGAGAGTTGAGATGGTATAAATTTTCACGATTTTTTAGATATCTAGATTTGATTGGTAAGTGTCTTCTCAACCGAAACTAACGTTAATACTAATTTAAAGCTAATTTCTTTGTTTTATGAAATATAACCTATTACTTTAGCATCTCTGCCACAGCTGATAATTTCGTTTTCATGTACTCAACGTTAGAGTCAATACAGATATGACTCTGCTCTACGTAATGTACAATATTTCCTTCTAGACGCTGTAGTTTCTACTTAAATATGAAATGTACAAGTAACAATAGAATTATTCGTATTTGGTTACACAGTATATAAGACCGAACAATTAATGCATAAACTTTCACGCGAAAGAAACAATAAAGTGAAAAGTCATTTCAATGGCTGCTTCATTGAAGCATCCCTCCGGTCCCCTGCTTTACTGAATTCTCTCATGTACTTTTATTCCGTTCAATTTTCCTTCCTCCTTTCATTTGCCTCTCTATTATTTATGAATTGATTATTATTTTGAAAATGGGACGAAATGATCCGGTTAAACATTTCGTGGGATTGATTATTATATATTTCTTTTTTCATTTGTGGTATTTTGCTTAAGGCCGTTCTCCAGTGACATAGCTACCAATGCCCCCCCCTTCTCTCTCTCTCTCTCTCTCTCTCTCTCTCTCTCTCTCTCTCTCTCTCTCTCTCTCTCTTTTACCACAAAAATAATGTTCCTCCTATTTACGCACATTCTCTGTCACTTCCATTTACCACAAACTCTCTCTCTCTCTCTCTCTCTCTCTCTCTCTCTCTCTCTCTCTCTCTCTCTCTCTCTCTCTCCTACCATAGCCTCTTTTCATATTGCCCTTTCACTCTCCCCCTCTCTCTATTAATAGCTTGCCCCCACGCCACACTCACTCATTGAATAGGTCTCTCTTCTTCTTCTTCTTCATCTCCCTCAGCAGTCCATAACAGATGAAGTCTTCATCTCCAAGTCATTATTTTTTCACGATATTCGCCAACGGCATAATAACCACGCGTTGTCTTCAGTGACATTTGTTTATCTGGGCGCGTTCTCTCCATCCGTTTTCATCAACTTCCCCCCCCCCACCCCTTCTTCCTCTCTCGCTGGCTCACTTATACTCTTCTGCCTTCATTCCTCCTATATTTCTGCTTACTCCTACGCTTGTCTCTCACAAACATCAATTCATCATTGCGTTGATTAGGCTGAGCAGGTTAGAAGGAGAGACCATTTCCCATCGGTGGGTAAGGAGAGCACCTGCTGAACACATGGCTTCAACCTTGGAGGGAGATTATAAACAGCTACTTGGCTTTAATATTATATATATATATATATATATATATATATATATATATATATATATATATATACATATATATATATATATATATATATATATATATATATATATATATATATATATATATATATATATAAAGGGCCATGATGAAACCGTCGAAACGTTGGTTTCTTTCATATTTATGCCTGCACGGTCTCTTGTTTTATAATGTCCTCCATGCGTGATATTACCCAGTCGACAGAGACCTCACGAATTACTGTTAATGAAGATTATTTTACATAAAACCAACAGAATGAAAAATTTCAAAGATAATGAGAGGTAAATTCCACTAAATCCTTGAAATCAATGGTTATGTACTTACTAAAGGATGTGTTATATTGCACATTCATACATAGAGCGTCCTGTGATTAAATGGATACTTTCTGTATATTCTGTAGAAACTGCGGTATGAATTACATAGTTTGAGGGAAAGTATACATGTAATGTGTAAGCCTTTTATATAAGCTTGCGTATATTGCATCATCATGTATAGAGCATACTGTGATTAAAGGCATTTCTTCTAGAATGTATCTAGAGTGAGTCATGCTGCTTCTAGTAAATAAAATACATTTAGCTAAATCTAAAAATCCTTGCCATTCTTGATAGTTTTACAATTAATTATCCAAATTTGTATATTTACAATTGTGGTCCTGGAGATATAGTATGTGTCGTGTATTTCATATTCAGTCTCCCAGGTTTCAGGGTGAAAAGGTGTTTAAAGGTTTAAAGGCCACTCATGAATGGCAGAGACACGGGGCAGTGACAATGCCTAGCTAGCACGACAATGCTCAAGAGACTGACTATATTACATATGATCAGCGTCCCAACTCCCTAATCACTCTAGCTTGGACCAGGGAAGACCAGACCATGGCTGCTGAGGACTCGACAAGTAGATCTATAGGCTCCCCCAAATCCCTCATCCTTAGCTGACAAGGATGACGAGGTTGCAGAAACTACAACAAACTATGGAGCTTAAGCGCGACTCGAACACGAGTCTGGCGATTGCCAGACAAGGACAATTCCAATACGCCACTAACAATATAGTCAAAAGCAAAGAAGAATTATTCAATTCTCACCTCATCAGTCGATCTCTCTCTCTCTCTCTCTCTCTCTCTCTCTCTCTCTCTCTCTCTCTCTCTCTCTCTCTCTCTCTCTCTCAATTATTTTGATGCTGTTTCAATCAATGTATGTTGAGCTAAAGGGATAGAATTCTTCTTCCCTAGTGGTTTCGTAACACCCGTCAGGCTGCCTCTTCCGACATTTGCTGTGAAACGTCATCATCAATTGTTACACGATTCTATATCTGTTTAATTTCATTCTTCCACTAAAATGCTTTGGAATTCTCTTTCTGCTTCTTTGTATCCCGAATATTACCTTTAAATAATCTTAATATTAGAAGTAAACTTGGTTAACCACCCTTCCCTGACAGGACAATCACGCATGCTAATGACGTATGCCGTCATCTTCAAGTAAACAAGGTCGTGACGTTTGACGTAACGACTCCAGGACAAGATGACACGGTGTAACAGAACCAGAAAAATGGGTTACGTCACGCTTGGTAACGATACACGAGAAGAACTCGTTAGACTGGTTAACAGCGCATGGAAGCAGACTTGAATGTCTTGCGACTATGAATAGCTTTCTTTAAGTCTTAGATGTATTTACGTCTTAGAATAAGCAAAATATCACATGAATATGGAATAATAATAGTAATTATTGTGGATGTTTTTCTTCAATTTAGGTGGTATTTAAAAATGGCAAGAATACATTTTTAGTCACGAATTATATATTTAGGATTTACTTGAATTTACATATTATAATTATCATATTTGATGCTATGGTTTTTTCTAACAATAACTACTACTACTACTACTACTACTAATACTAATAATAATAATAATAATTCTTGAGGTCTCAGTCGGTTAGATGACAGCACACTTGTATGACCTTATAAAACAAGAGCCCGTGCAGGCTAAGACAAGAGCCCGATCAGGTATAAGGCCAGCTTAACATAAAAAAACAAAAAAAACAAAAAAAGACTATTCTGGAGAAAGGGAAAGTTTCTGGGGGGGGGGGGGGGGTGGACAGGACAACTAATGCAGCCGTTCTAGTCCACTGCAAGACAAAGGCATCATGTCCTAATTCATGTGTGGGGTTTGGCCAGTTTTCAACATTACACTGGATAGTGCGTATTGATGATGGTGGGAGAATTTTGTCTGATTGCTCACAGCAAACCAATCTAGTACGGGTGTCCCTGACTAATACAGCTTTGCTGATCATGGCGATACACTAATCATTTTCACAACGTTAAGATATCCCCACTTAGGAAGATATATATATATATATATATATATATATATATATATATATATATATATATATATATAAGATTCTGTTTAACAAACGTCATAAATCCTTCAGTCTTTCAGCATGCAGAACAACCTTTTTTTTTTTCTTATTTATTTTTTTTTCCTTCAAACTTGGACTTATAAATAACATAAGAGTTGCCGCTCCCGTCAGCCTTCCCGGACGTATGAAGGTCAGGGAATGTTTTAGATCCTGAGAAAAATGCAACGCGGAAAAATCTTTTATCGGTGACGTCACTGTGTCATTTCCTGAGCTGGCAACCCCACGCATCAACTTACTCGAACACTATCAACTACTTTCGATTCGTGTGATGACAGCAAGGATCATTTAATTGTGACACAGAGCATCGTTGCTAAAGGGTGTAGGGTTCAGGAAAAGAAGGAAATGCCACAGATATATGAATGAAGTAGCTTATGTGCAACCTAAATGACAGGACAGGATTAGAAATGAACCTGTAAAAGATTAATCGAGTACCATAGGTGGATGAGATCATGGTGAAGGGTAGATTGAGATGGTTTGGGTATGCACTTCGCACTCCCCAAGAGAGATTAGTTCTCAATAGTTTTACCTGGGCTCCACAAGGCACTAGAAGAGTTGGAGGGCCAAGGCCTACATGGCTGAGGAATATGAAGCGCGAAGTACGTGTTGAATGGAGAAGTGTTGATTTAAAAGCTCAAGATAGAGACGACTGGCGAAATCTAACCGAGGCCCTTTGCGCCAATAAGAGGAGGAAGAGATGATGATGATGACGAGGTGCAACCTTAGTTGGAAAAGCAGACTGCTACGAGGCAAAGTGCCCTTTGAACTCCCCACACCCATCCCATACCACACCCTCAATAGCCACTTTGGGACAAGCGCTCGTGGTGGCATAAGGCAGATTTAATTAAATTTGATCTTGATTACATATTAAAAACAAAAAACAACAACAGAGAAGCAATATATTATAGGACAATAAACGATGATTTCAAATGCTTTGCGATACTACTACTACTACTACTACTACTACTACTAATGATAATAATAATAATACATGCATACATACATATGTACATACATACATACATTCTTGAATGCCACTTGAAACAGCACATATAGTGAGGAGAGAGATGGATTCCTTAGGAAGCTGGATATAAGCCGGAACCCCACACTATAAACCATCAGTCTCTGTAGACTGTGATGTGCAACAACAACAATAACAACAATAAATATTAAGTATTGAGAGGAGTTTTTGCCCACGTTTTAATATTTCTTTGTTTGTGAACAACTTCCTGGCCACGATTTAACTCATACAATAGTGAAACTTTCAGGGATTAACTGTTATGTTGAGACGTGGAAGGGATTTAATTTTGAAAGACCCTGATCAAAGGTAAAGCTCAAGGTCGAGCGAATTAACTCTAGGGTAAGCTGGTTTCGAAAAATAAGCTGCCGAGGCGGAGGGCTGCACTCTCCGAGTGCTTTTCTAGTTATAATTGCAAAGGCCAAAAAGAAACATTTACTGACTAACAAATCTCGCCAGAAGAATCAATACTTGGTGAATAGCGAAAAAGAGATCAACGCGAAGTTAGAAGTTGAGAGCTAGTCAGAAAGACACAAGAGGGAACATATGAAGACCAAGATGTCTAAATTCTATTTACAATTGTTACTACGGCTACTACTACTATACTACTACTACAAATGCTGGTAGCCTGGTACTGCTACTACTAATACTACTGCTAATACAACTACTGTATAACTTTATTGTTACTGTTAAATTTTAAATTTGCAAAGAGTATTTGGATACTTTTTCATGTGAAGATAATTCAAATCTTTAACAACTTTTTCTACCACCTGTTAATTACTACTAATTCAACTGTTGTTGGTTTTACTGATAACATCGTTTTATATAAATATATATATATATATATATATATATATATATATATACATATATATATATATATATATATATATACATATATATATATATATATATATATATATATATATATATAAGAATATTTTTTTCTGTCGGGTACTCAATATTCATAGATTCCAGGGATTCATCCTCTTCATAACTGAAAATATACAAGTATTTTCCTGAGCAGCGGAAATTACTCTTTGATTTTACCTACTGTATCACAGTTTAGTCTTTAGAAGTGTAGATACTCAAGTTCTCTTCAGATTGTTGATACCTAAGTTATTTTTAGAAGCATATATACCCAAGTTACCTATAAAAGTGTAGATACTCATGTTCTATTTGCAAGGGAAGATACTCAAGTTCTCTTTATAAGTGTAGATACTCAAATTCTCTTTAGAAGTTACATAATCAAGTTCTCTTTAGAGCGTAGATACTCAAATTCTCTTTAGAAGCATAGATACTGGTATTTCCACTTCAGAAGTGAAAATACTTGAATTTCATCATGAAATGCGAAGCTACTCAAATTTAACAATGAATAACAAATCTGCCGAAGTTTCCTCCTCACAAAGAAAGATATCAAAAACCTATTTTCTAAGAAACAAATCTATCAAAATTCCCTCATACAGAATAGAGGACATTTCCCCTCTGTTGAAACCTGGCTTAACCATTTCATTCGCTGTCCACTTCTCCCCTCAGAGTTATGTTAGGGCGATTCTATGTGTCATTAACTGACCGAATTACATCGCCTCGCGTCGTAAAACTTCCATGTGAATAATAAAGACGAAGGGAGGGTCATAAAGCAAGGCGGCTTCACTTTGTTTCATTTCATTGTTTGTTTTTGGGGTATTGTTTTTTCTTTGTGTGTGTGTGTGTGCGTGTATGTGTGTGTGTTTCTGTTTGACTTCTTGCTATCAGAGAATTAGATCTGGCTGGCAAATTCTGTTGGAGGATTGGGATTATGTTCGGTAATAAAATAAAGAAAATAGTAAAAATAGTTACAACCTCTGTTTTTGCTTAATTCTGCTGAATATAACGATAATAATATAAAGAAAATGGTACTTAAAATGCTTACATATAACTTTTTGTTTGTTGTTTATTTTTGCTCGGGATATTATCGGTTTGTTTTTCTATCTGTATAAAAATAATTAAAAGGGTTTTAACTGATTATCTTTAAATACGTTTAATTGTTAATTATTTCTCATATAGTTTAGTTACTTCCTTATTTCCTTTCCTCACTGGGGTATTTTTCCCTATTGGAGCCCTTGGGCTTATAGCATCTTGCTTTTCCAACGAGGGTTGTAGCTTAGATAATAATAATAATAATAATAATAATAATAATAACAATAATGATAATAATAATAGTAATAATAACAGTAACAATAATAATAATAATATTAATAATAATAATAATAATAATAATAATAATAATAATAATAACAATAATGATAATAATAATAGTAATAATAATAATGATAATAATAATAATAATAATAATAAGACATAACTGGCAAAAAAGAAGAAGAAAAAAACCAAAGATACATAAGACATCATCAAAAGTGCCGAACCTTCAGTCCCAACATTTATCGAAGATTAAAAAATAGAAACAACAACAGAAACGGTAGGCCATCTGATTCCGAAAGGCCTAACCTCCCTCATCAAACCTTGTCACTTCTGGCCGATTGTAAAACAGGTCGTGAATGGGCCCCTACCACTGGATGTAATTCTCGACAGCTTATAACCATTCTAGGACGAAAAAGGGGCAAATGGAGATGACGTTATAGCC
>NC_090741.1:63562028-63564528 GCF_036898095.1 Palaemon carinicauda
ATGTAAGCCTTGTATGTAGGTGTATGAAGTGTCAAACTGTTTTTTAGGGGGAACATAAGTTCATTCACATTTCAACACTTACAATATGAATACTGGAGGGGCACTCAGTGGAGCGCAGACTTCCGCCACGGCAGCTTACTTCTCGACCTTTTACTCGACCTTGACCTTTGAACTTAACATGTATCAATTGGAGTGGATTTTCATACACTCAAATATGAACCAAGTTTGAAGTCTCTGTGAGAACGATGTCCAAACTTGTGGCTGATTACGTGAATTGGACATTTTGCTTGACCGTGACCTTGATTTTTTTCCTGACCTTCCAAAATTTAATAATTTTAAGCTTTTTACATAACAGTTAATCATGTAAGTTTCATTACTCTACGATTAAAGTTGTAGCCAGGAAGCTATTCACAAACAAACAAACACACAAATTACAAACAAACCAGGGAGCAAACATAACCTCATTCCAACTTCGTTGGCGGTGGTAATAGCAGTGACCAATTTATTATTTTTTTCAGTGGCGCTAAAAGTGTCTTTTAACGTGATGTGATCCTGTATATCCTACTTGCTATAAGAACCCAATTCAATGCTTAGGTCAACAGAGACGAAATCCTTTATGTTATAGATAGGAAATGATTACGTTATCAGTTAATTTTATATATTGAAATAAAAAATTATTGTAATCATAACTATTCAGTTATTAAATTATTTCCTATCATAATACTACATTACCTACCCTATATAATAAAGAGCAACGTGCTTGGCTCTCTCTCTCTCTCTCTCTCTCTCTCTCTCTCTCTCTCTCTCTCTCTCTCTCTCTCTATATATATATATATATATATATATACACACAGTACATATATATATATATATACATATATATACGTATATATACATACATATACACATATATATACATGCATATATATACAGTATATATATATATATATATATATATATATATATATATATATATATATATATATATATATATATATACACAGTACATATATATATACATATATATACGTATATATATATACATATATACATATATATACATCCATATATATATATATTTATATATATATATATATATATATATATATATATATATATATATATATATACAGGGTGTCCCAAAATAATGTATACACTCTTTGGATTGTTACAACTTGTTCAATTTATTGATATTAACGCGGAAAACATATTCACAGAAGAGAAACAATACAAAGTGAAAAAGTAAGGATACATGGAGCAATTTAAGAATGTTGAAAAAAAAAGAATCTGTTTTACACGTTAATATCAATAAATTAAACCAGTTGTAACAATCCAAAGAGTGTATACATTATTTTGGGACACCCTGTATATAGTCTTTCCTGTCACGATAAGCGGCATTGTGAGATGTATGATTACTCTGTCTTTCCCTGCCCCTCAGGTTGGGGGTCATTCCCTGGTGAGAAGGTGTACCCCGAGAGGTACACTCGGAAACCTCGAACCTCGAATCTCCCACAAGTTGCCGAAACTGGCTTCTTGTAGTTAGAAAAGGGGGAGTGGTGGAAAATGTTAAATCTGTGTATGTGCGTGTATGTGTAGCAGCTTTTTTTGACGGGTCGCGTCCACTACTAAACTAAATGTTGAATAAAACTCAGTACTGAATAAAACATTGATTATAATCAAATGAAGAAACTATTGTACAAATATTAAAAGTAATCTCTTTCTGAATCTTAAAAGGATTTCGCCCTAAAAATGACCATGAGGTCATCGACGAATCCCAGGCTCTGTCCATAAGGAGAGTTGAGAATTTACGACCATTTACCATATGGGCGTATTACTGATGATGTGTTAACGATAACCTTTCTTGACCTGCTCGGTTGACTAAACGGATAGACAAACAGATGTGTAGATGTCAGGTTCTAACCATTGGATTCTCTCAAGCACACACACACACACACACACACACACACACACACACATATATATATATATATATATATATATATATATATATATATATATATCAAGAACAAATAAAGCCGTTTCTAGTCCGCTGCAGGGCAAAGGCCTCGAACATGTCCTTGGTCATGTCTGGGGTTTGGCCATTTTCATAGCCACAGTGGCCACTGAGGATGGGTGATGGTGGGAGACTTTAGTCTGATCGCTCATAGCAAATCAACCTTGTATGGGTGTCCCTGACTAGTACAGCTTTGCTGATCATGTCAGTACACAAACCCTTCCACCATGTTAAGGTATCCCCACTCAGAAAAGGATATATATATATATATATATATATATATATATATATATATATATATATATATATATATCAAGCTTTTTATTGGTAGTTTAGTTTCAAGCTAATCTGAAGCAAGGAAATATAACATGTAATGTACATTAATCTATACTTTATTTTAGATATATGGATTAATCTAAAAATAATCATTCCTTCGTAAAAATCTGTTTAGTTTGTTTCACTTTTCAGATAAAAAGTTATATTTCT
>NC_090741.1:63567028-63577028 GCF_036898095.1 Palaemon carinicauda
TATATATATATATATACTGTATATATATACATATATATATATATATATATATATATACTGTATATATATATATATATATATATATATATATATATATGTACATTATATATATATATATATATATATATATGTACATTATATATATATATATATATATATGTACATATATATATATATATACATATACAGTATATATATATATATATATATATATATATATATATATATATACAGTATATATATATATATATATATATATATATGTACATATATATATATATATATATACAGTATATATATACAGTATATATATATATATATATATATATATATATATATACTGTATATACTGTATATATATACATATATATATATATATATATATATGCATATATATATGCATATATATATACACTGTATATATATATATATATATATATATATATATATATATATATATATATATATATATATATATGTAATGAGTTCCACTGGACGAACCCAATATGACCACAACGACAACCGCCAAAATTCTAAATAGAAAAAAAAAAAAAAAAAAAACAGGATGATTATAATGCTGAATGAATTAATGTTTGCAAATTCCAACTGTGACGGACCTAACAAGATGACAGACATCCTTGATCAAATGATGTGGAACCGAATCACCAAAAAACTCTGCAAAAAAAAAAAATCACATCTACAACATCGTGTTTACATCCCTGGAGCGTAAACGTCAGCGGAATATGAAAATGTACCTGTGAGTGTTTATGAATAATTAATGAGGGCATTGCGATTAACATACGTGTGATTATGGAACTCTGGGGACTGATGGATTGTTCTGCGTTTGCAACTGGCTGTGCTGTTTCGTTAGAGTGAATCCCTGAATGATGAGGACTAAGTGATTGGCATGGAACCCTCGATCTGAAGTTGTTTCTAATCATAAATCCCTTATCTGAAGTGGTTTCTAATCGCAAATCTTTAAATCTCAAGTTCTTGATAATCGTATTCACTTAATTTGAAGTTGTTTCTAATCGCAAACCTTTTATTTGAAGTTGTTTCTAATAGAAAATCCTTTATTTGAAGTTGTTTCTAATCGCAAACCCTTTATTTGAAGTTGTTTCTAATCGCAAACCCTTTATTTGAAGTTGTTTCTAATCGCAAACCCTTTATTTGAAGTTGTTTCTAATAGAAAATCCTTTATTTGAAGTTGTTTCTAATCGCAAACCCTTTATTTGAAGTTGTTTCTAATCGCAAACCCTTTATTTGAAGTTGTTTCTAATAGAAAATCCTTTATTTGAAGTTGTTTCTAATAGAAAATCCTTTATTTGAAGTTGTTTCTAATAGAAAATCCTTTATTTGAAGTTGTTTCTAATAGAAAATCCTTTATTTGAAGTTGTTTCTAATCGCAAACCCTTTATTTGAAGTTGTTTCTAATCGTAATTACTTAATTTGAAGTAGTTTCTAATAGCTAATCCATTTTTTGAAGTTGTTTCTAATCGTAAATCTTTGAATCTCAAGTTGTTTCTAATAGTAAATCCCTTAAATTGAAGTTGTTTCTAATCGTAATATCTTAATTTGAAGATGTTTCTAATCTCAAATCCTTTATTTAAAGTTGTTTCTAATCGTAAATCCCTTAATTTAAAGTTGTTTCTAATCGTAAATCCCTTAATTTAAAGTTGTTTCTAACCATAAATCTTTAAATCTCAAGTTTCTAATCGTAAATCCCATAAATTGAGAGTTGTTTATAATCGTAAATCCCTTAATTTGATGTTTCTAGTCATAAATCCCTTAAATTACAATTGTTTCTAATCGTGAATCCCCTAAAATGAAGTTGTTCCTAATCGTAAATATCTTTATTTGAAGTTGTTTCTAATCATAAATCCCATAAATTAAAGTTGTTTCTATACATTAATCCCCTAAAATGAAGTTGTTTCTAATCGTAAATCCCTTAATTTGAAGTTGGTTCTAATCATAAGTCCCATAAATTGATGTTGTTTCTCATCGTAAATCCCTTAATTTGAAGTTGGTTCTAATCATAAGTCCCATAAATTGAAGTTGTTTCTCAACGTAAATCCCTTAATTTTAAGTTGTTTCTAATCGTAAATCCCCTAAAATGAAATTGTTTACATTTGCATATCCCTTAATTTGAAGTTCATTCTAATTGTAAATCCTTTAATTTGAAGCTGTTTCAAATCCGGTATTATGGAGGGCTCTCTAATTGGCTGTCCATTGGCATGTATTAAAAGATCTGGTTCCGTTTCGTGCACTTACATTTGAATTCCAAATGTAAAGGGGATTAAGTATTATAAACTATTTGTGAGTCAACGTCTACATATATATATATATATATATATATATATATATATATATATATATATATATATATATATATATATTATACATATATATTGTATATAAATGCAATTTTATCAGACTCTCCTAAGAAGGGTAGAGACAAAAGACAAGTTTTCACGAGGTGAAGTTGCTAGCCCCATGCCATGTCCAATGAACGTTCAAAGGACTACAGCCGCCCATGTACCGTCAAACTCTACGCAGTTGCAAATGTCAATCGGATAAAAAAAGGAATAAGGATACTGTGCATTGCAACTAGCATTATCCAAGTCACACTATTTATCCATAGGTAAAGGAACCCTTATTTAAGAAGAAAAGACAGAGATGTGGACGCATTATGCAGGTAATTGCTTATCCTAACCTGACCCAACAGTGTAGAGGCCATTATCCAGAAGTCATGGTTGTGCGCACACTATGAGCAGTAATCCTTATAGTACCCAATCATGGATTCGAACTATTTTTTACCGTGACAACGCATTACCCTTTTGCGTGTTGGTTACCAATCCCAACCTTTATATAAATGAAAATGTAGCTAAACCAAACATTACATTACTCTAACTACCACTTAACTTTCCAGACTATTCACTACCATAGTTAGCTAGCTCACTGCCCTCATTCTTCTTTCACCCACATTTCCTATCACCTAAAAAATATTATGTTCGAGATTGTGTTCATTGGCTACGTGATTACACACAGCTCTGATCACAACTGATTTTATCGCTGTTTACGAAGTAATATCATCGCATTAATAACTCTTGTGTCGTTGTATGCGAAGTCAAACAGTGGTGACCGTGTTTACACTTAAAGACGGTATTGTGTTTGAGCGTCTTTAATTTTCCCAAGCACGCCCCATGTACAAGAAATGTAACACTGAAACGTGGAGTTGAAACTTACTTTGTCTGTTAGATAGTAATGTTTACCTTTCGTTTTGCGTTTCAAGAAATGTCCTTTTAGGTTTTTTTAACACCTTTGCAAATATTATTCATGAAAATTATTAGATACCTGAATAGATTAATAAGCAAGACATTGATAAATAAAGGATTAAGAAATAAATGAAAGAAACAATGATACGGCATAAATAAGAAGACATTTTTAAATGAGTTTTTTACCGATTCAGTCTTGAGTCACCAAAGTGAGAGAGAGAGAGAGAGAGAGGGAGGAGAGAGAGAGAGAGAGAGAGAGAGAGAGAGACTTAATATCAAGGTTTCGGTCTGTCGTGATGTGTTATGGCTAAGATGACCGGTAATTTCAATATTTACAACTGACCTTTCCCTCTGAAGCTGATAGTTACGCATCTTGACGCATTGTTTCTGCGTATACCTACCGCATCGCTACAGCGTAACAAAAAGGATTCTAAGGCCTGGTTATTATTATTATTATTATCATTATTATTATTATTGTTGTTGTTCTTGTTGTTATGATGATGATGATGATGATAGACTAGGATTGTTGCTGTGATGATGATGATGATGATGATGAGGATGATGATGATAATAATAATAATAATAATAATAATAATGACTAGGATTATAATAATAATGGTATTTCCTTGAAGTACTAAACTTTCTCTGGTTTGTCTTTGTGATTTTAATAACAAAATATAAGACATTCGGTTGTAAAAGGTAGTAACTTGAAGAAAAAAAGAATAAAACTTTTCGTTGTTTCCTACTTTCCTTATATCTTACATCTTGACCTGGTACTAGGTCACGTATAATTACCAAGTCTGAGTAACAGTTTCTTCGCTTAACTCAAGCTCTTGATTCACCTGTCTATAGTTTCTTCTCAATTTTTAAGATATAAAAAACAACTTCCTTTTTTAATATAACCTGTCCCTTGATTAACCTGTTTATATTTCCTTCCCACTTTGCCAGATATGAAAACAAACCTATCTTTATTAACCTCCCGCTGACTCGGGATATAATCCTTTACACGTTCTTTACTTGTTCGTTGATTTACCTGGTCTTTAATTAATATGGCTGCTAATTAATAGTTAATTTTCCTTTCCTCTTTTTATTAGAATCAACAGTAATATTTGATGTGGAGCCAAAGGCAGACCTTATAGTATGCCCTTCTAACATCAACTAATTCTGAAATCCTTACTGATTTTTTCATCTCCCTATCTAAAAAAGAGCAAGTGTCTCGAAATGTAAATATATATATACATATATATATATATATATATATATATATATATATACATATATATATATATATATATATATATATATATATATATATATATATATATACATATATATATATATATATATATATATATATATATATATACACACATATATATATATATATATATACACGCATACATAAATATACATATATATATATATATATATATATATATATATATATATATATACATATACATATATATATATATATATATATATATATATATATATATATATATATATATATATACATATAAGGTAATTGTTTACAATACCACGCTCTCCATTTACTCCAATATAATGCAATCCTGCAGTTCTCATCTTCTTGCACAGTAATTAGGTGGTTATTTAAATTCTGGGAAAGCAATAATTAGCAAGATATGTTGAGGAGGGGGGAAGGGGTTATAAAAAGAAAATAGCTCGGTTTCCTCACTAAACGACTTGGAACTGACATGTCAACATAGTCAACCAAACAGAATTCGTGATGCCAGCGTACATAAACAGAAGTTCGTGATGCCAGCGTACATTTGATATACTGTATATTCAAAATATACTCAATTAAAAATGGATTAATTACTCAAAAGTGTCCATAAAATATGCAATTTACAAATAGTGACACTTTTGAGTTATCACTCAATTTTTTGTTAAGTATCAAATGTACGCTGGCATCATGAATTCTGTTTGGTTGACTATGTTGACACGTCAGTTCCAAGTCGTTTAGTGAGGAAACCGAGGTATTTTCTTTTTATAACCCCTTCCCCCCTCCTCAACATATTTTGCTAATCATTGCTTTCCCAGAATTTAAATAATCACCTAATTACTGTCCAAGAATATGAGAACTGCAGGATTGCATTATTTTTGGAGTAAATGGAGAACGTGGTTTTGTAAACAATTACCATATATATATATATATATATATATATATATATATATATATATATATATATATATCGGTCACACCAGCTCCCTCGGGGGAGAGGAAGTAGTCCTACCCTGGGGAGAAGGGTGGTGCGTGTGCGTGCATATCTATCTAAATATTTTAAATATTCAGCAGACCTTTTTGACAGGTCGTGTACACTGGAATATAAAATTCTTTTCTATATATTCTTTGTATTGACCTGCCCGTCTTCGAATAAGATTGATTGATTGATTTAACGTTTTCTGGCATCCTGACATCTAAGGTCATTGACGCCGTCTTCGAATAAGAAATAAAACTTGTCGATAGCTCTCATTATCTTTTCTTATGTTTTCATTTCCGTCTTTTTGCAGGATGGCAGGAAGAACGGGTTTTACCTGCGTTCGCCACACGCTGTGTGTTCTGAACACCTTCATGTGGGTAAGTGGTCTTTGAGTTATTACGTTAATATCTACTAATATTGTTATCAATTACGTGGAATTCATACGCTTTGATAAGATACTTTTACACATGTTGCAATTTTGCTTTTAATCCTTTACAGTGTATGAAAATTATATATTGTTGTGGATAAATATGTTTCTGCTGTCATAATAGCTACGTAGAGGTTGAGTTTTAGTACACCTATGCATGAGAATGCACATACGTGTATACATATTTTCATATGTATGCATCTGCTAATACTTAAACCATCATAAATACATAACCAAACCTGTGTTTGTGAATGTACATACAAACAAAACATGCAGTCATAAATATGTAATGCACATACAAACACCAACTCCCTTAATGTATATCAAACATACCTGACCATTCCACACCTATTCCAGGTCGTGGGTTGCTCCATGTTAGGAGCTGGGATATGGCTCCGACTGGCATATGGCGGCTACGCGTCCCTCCTGCATCAGTACGCCGCCATATCTGCAGATTCCTTATGCCTGGCCGCAGGAGTCATCACCTTTATCCTGGCCTTCTGTGGATGCTGCGGGTCCTGGTTCCAGAGCCGATGTATGCTGATCACGGTAAGGAGATGAGCACTAATGTCCTGGAGAGGAAGGTTTCTGTTCTGGCTATATCGAGATGGTCTGAACCTGTGGTGAAAATAGTGATGATGTAAAGGCGTTTCATATTAAATTTGTATTTCAGAGTATTAACATGCCTGTAAATGTGCTGTGAAGTAATACTGGCCTTGTTTTTGTTTTGTTTTGAGGGTGAACTGCTAAATAACTATACGTAATAATTGTATTCCTCTGTTAAGGATATTTACATGAAAAGGGACACTTGAAAAACATGTTGTGAAGTGAATATAGTTATGAATACATGTAGATGATCTGTTCGTGATGTAAATGAGTCTAGATTGTTAGGGAATTTCAAATTTTATTAAAAATTTACCTTTTTTATGATTAGATGATTGGACACATTTATAGTTTTCTTGTTAAATCTAACCATATCTCTTAAAATAAAACCAAATCATTAATAAATGTAAATAAATTAAACATTGAAAATTAATACCGTTAAGCTTCACATAGTGAAACTGATAAAAAAAAACGAATGCTTGAAACCAGTTCAGAATAGAGAAAAACTTCTCGATATGAATCTGAACAGTTCAGCTAGGATTACCACATCACTCTATTTTCTTTGATTTGTATCATTCTATTTCTTCCATTAAAGCCAATTTCATCTCTCACTATCTAACAACTTTTCTGTAACTTCAGACGATGAATACAAAAAAAAAATCATTACAAGTTTATACACGGCAGTAAACTAAAGCCATAACATCTAGCAACAATTTTGGAATGCTCTATGGATCAAGACGATGGAGAAATGAAGTTATAATCTATTTTCCTTTCAGTACTTCAGCTTAGTGGTCGTCGTCTTCGCCCTGCAACTCGTGGCTGGGACTCTGGCATTTGCATTCAGGGCCGAAGTCTCCTCGACGCTCATCTCCGAACTGCAGGCGGGAATCCGACGCTCTTTCAACGAAACGAACGAGAACGCTGTTGGCATCACATGGAACCACCTCCAGGCTAAGTTCAGGGTGAGTGTTGGGAGATGGCTAACAAAGGATTTCCTTGAATTCATATCACACCTATGCACGGGAATCCGCGGATGGTGCATCCGCAAGGGATCTGTACGGTATGGGTACTGCGTCTGTGGCATCCTTGTGCATGTTCGGCCCCATCCGCTGTGATCCGCAGCCAAATTTTATGTGATTGCATGCTCTAGTAGCTTGGCCAATCCGTGCAAATGAGCAAAATCCGTGTTGTATAATTGTACGCGTAGCCTATACGCCAGCGTCCGTTCTCTCCACGCTGCCTCCACTACGATCCGTACCCTATCTGCGGCGTTCGTACTCTCTCCGCCAAAGAGTACGTAGACAGTACGGGGAGAGTACGGAAATACGTATCTAACTCGGCGTTCTTTTCTTTCATCCGCTCCTGCAGAATTTCCAAGTGCAAGGTGGCTTGTACCATCCTCGTCTTTGTACAATCTTCGGAAGATTATTAGTTTGAACAGATGGTAGATGAGAACTCTAAATTTGGTATTGAATATTTGCTATTGCACGGTTTCAACAGGTCAGATGCAGAAAGTAGAATGATTAATCCTGCATTTTCAAATAGGTCAAGTGGGGAATTAGGCAGAGTCTAGGCCCTCACTGTATCTATTTATATAAGAGCAAATTTATGGGCGAGTGTATACGTAATACATGTACATCTATGGTTACAAGTATAGCATGCTAGAATATTAGGAGGTGAATGCTTAAACTCATACGTAGGGATTATACCAATATACCTTGACATGTTCTTGAAAAATTTCGATAAAATTCTTTTATGTAACGAAGCTCATAACAATGAACTTTATTCTTCCTTCTGGTTGCCATTCAGAAGATTGTTGCTTTTGCAGGAATCATTCTGCAGAATTATTATCGCTGTTTCACAAGTGGTCGTTCTATCCTTGAGTTATAGTGGCCTGTCGGTAAAGTCCTTGCCTGGTGATAGCCAGACTGGGGTTCGAGTCCCGCTCAAACTCGTTAGTTCCTTTGGTCGCTGTAACTTCACCATCCTTGTGAGCTAAGGATGGGGGGTTTGGGGAGCCTATAGGTGTAGCTGCTGAGTCATCAGCAGCCATTGCCTGGCCCTCCCTGGTCCTAGCTTGTGTGGAGAGGGGCCTTTGGGGCTGATCATATTTATATATGGTCAGTCTCTAGGCTAGGCCATTGTCCTGCTTGCTGCGGCAATGTCACTGTACCTTGCCTCTGCCATTCATGAGCGACCTTTAAACTGCATATCATATTAGTGGCAATATGGCCTGTTCTATTCGCGTGTAAGCACATGTTGAATAATAATAATAATAATAATAATAATAATAATAATAATAATAATAATAATAATACAGTTTGAGACTATATTCTTACAACAATACAAATACTGTAGATACAAGTAATTCACAAATACAATAATGTTTTTTTTTTTCTAGAGGTATTCACTAGCCTTTATAAGTCTCCTGTAACATTTTCATTCTTTTTTTTTTTTACATATTGATTTAAAAAATTACTGATATGAAATCCTTATTGCAGTGTTGTGGCGTTGAGGGACCCAGTGACTGGTACAACATAGCAGCCTGGCCTAGAGAGGATTGGGTGCCACGAGCCTGTTGCCTTCCTAAATATGTACATAATCCAGGTTAGTTAAAAGCTGTGGGACTTGATAGTCCTTTGTAATCGATAGCTTATAGCTGTCAGAAATCATTTTCTGGCACTGGGCTATCTGGAAAATGGCCATTGTCATTGGAAAATTTCATTTCTATAGATTATAGCTGTCAGAAATTATTTTTATGCAATGGGCTATCTGGAAAATGGCCATTGTCATTGGAAAATTTCATTTCTATAGCTTATAGCTGTCAGTAATTGTTTCTAAGCAATGGGCTATTTGAAGATTGGTCTTAAGTCCTTTTAAAACTTCATTTCTATAGGTTATAGCTGTCAGAAATATTTTTTTTTGCACTGGGCTATCTGGAAAATCGCCATAGTCACTGGAAAACGTAATTTCTATAGCTTATAGCTGCCCAAAATTATTTTTACACAATGGGCTATCTGGAAAATTGGTTTTAGTTATTGGAAAACTTAATTTTTATAGCTTATAGCTGTCAAAAACGATTTTTAAGCAATGGGTTATCTGTAAATTAATCTAAGACATTTTAAGACTTCATTTCTGTAGCTTATAGATGTCAGAAATCGTTTTCTGACATTGGGCCGACTAGAAATTGGTCTTAGTCGTTGAAAACCTTCATTTCAATAGTTTATAGATGTCATTAATAGTTTTCAAGCACTGAGCTGTCGGGAAATTGGTTTTTGTCATTGGAAAAATTCATTAATATATATATATATATATATATATATATATATATATACATATATAAAACTATATATATATATATATTTATATATATATATATATATATATATATATATATATATATATATATATATATATATATACATTTCAATCAACGAGGAATGGCACAAGACTTTGTTATTGATCTTTTA
>NC_090741.1:63582028-63589528 GCF_036898095.1 Palaemon carinicauda
GCAACCGTACATATGAAATACTTTGATTTGCAAAGACATCTGTCCTTTCAAAAAAAAAAAAAAAAAAAAACTTATGGATTCTGCTATTGACTGTCAAACAAATAACATGAACTTATCAAACTAGTAAGGGAAACCAGGTCTCGTTGCCAACAATGTCCACAGCCTTATTCAGAAGCCAGTGACTCTGGGAGTCCAGAGCATCAAGGAAACTGAAGTCTGTAACTCCTCATCTGAATCTTCCTTGTAAATGACTATCATACTCGCTTACTTTCTTGTATACTCATCAGCTGGATTAAAAATCAAAGAATAAGATTATCCCTTAGTAAATTTGTTCTAGTTTTATAGTTATAAGGCATGAGCTCCAATCTCAGCCAGGGGAGTTGCATTTATCCCATATAATATGTTTGGGAGCGAACAATTTCTAAAATCAGAGAAATTGGTATCAAATAAGATTGTAGTACAATGATTATGTATATATATATATATATATATATATATATATATATATATATATATATATATATATATATACACACACACATGTGCATTTGGGAATGTATATATGCAGTTATCTTTTCCTTTGGATTTCCTACATGTACATTTGAAATTAATGCTTTTTCTTTTGCCCACAGCTTTTCGGCATGATAGCATCTATGCTCCTGTTCTGCACTCTGGGTCACAAGAGAAGATCCCACACCTATAAATCGTACCATTCGGACACATGACTGTTGCCAGAGTACAGGGTGTAGTCGTGAACAAGCTGGAGAAATCAACTGAAGAAGATAAAAGAAGAAGAAGAATACGAAGTGCATTCGAAAACATGGATAGTCTTGGCTTTGAACTTTGCTCCTTGAAGCTGCATAGTCAGTTTCCGTTTTGTTTTAAGCACTATCTTGTACTCGTCCATAGTTGGGTGTGGTAGATACCTCTGTACATCTTCTGTTTACATAGAGACGCTGGACGACGGTAAGTGTCGATTCCTGGAAGATGTAAAAAATCTTCAAGATCCAGAGAAGACTTTCTGGATCCTGGAAATCTTAAAGGAAAAATGTCAACGTAGAAATGAAGATGACATAGGCGTACCACAGACAAGACTTGGCTCACTCCACCTTTCTGTCTCCTTCCACCAATTGGGTTTTTCTGTTTTAATAAGAACCCCAATGGTCTGGAAACCAGTATCTTCTCTTTTGATCTCATCCAGCTTTTAGTATTTCTATATCTGGAAGAGTAACCTGTCTTTTCCCTTTTTAGATGTTTATAGAATCTACCTAAAAGGGCTCCATAAACTGAAACCCTAAGCATTTCCCTTTTTGTATTTCCAGACAATTTAGTTTCTCTTCCAGCGAGAGGAACCCACAATCTGGAATGCTGCACATTCCCTTTCAATCTCTTCCAGCAAGAAGAACCCATAATCTGGAATTCTGCACATTCCTTTTCAATCTCTTACAGCAAGAGGAACCCACAATCTGGAATTCTGCACACCCCCTTTCAATCTCTTCCAGCAAAAGAAACCCACAATCTGGAATGCTGGACATTCCCTTTCAATCTCTTTCAGCGTCTCGGTTTCCTATCTTTCTGGAACACGAACCAAAAGATTGGAACCATTTCTGAAAGCCTAAAAACCACTATCCACAAATGTACTTCAATCCAAGAATAAAGTCATGACAGACAAGACCTGAGAAGAGGAATGTTGTTCACCCAGCAACCCTGTACTAAACGACAGATTTATAGTAAACGATTCACAAATATTTACCTTTTTTTATATAAATGTCTTTGTTTTGTGTTGTAAAGATTAATCGCAAACATATCAATGGCTTTTAGAGATGTAAAATTTACGTTATGGTGTCGGTCATAATGTCAGTAGGGAGTTTTGTAGTAATATACTATATTTGATAGAATCCAGGAATATTAGATGTAAATATTGCTTTGATGTGTATGTAGTTCATATGTGTGTGTATATATATATATATATATATATATATATATATATATATATATATACATATATATATATATATATATATATATATATATACACATATTATATATAAATATATATATATAAAATGTAGATATATATATAATATATATATTATATATATAATATGTATATATAATATATAGTATATATACATATACATGTATATATATAAAGTACATTTATGTATATATATGTATATGTAAATGTATCTCAAACTTTACAACAGATCTCAGTTTTTAAAATTACAGTAATCTAATCTATATCATGATATATTTCTAGGTGTTTTAAATTACCTACAACTGTACTGAGAACTATAAGATGATAAATAGAGTATTTTTATAAGAAGAACTAAAAAGTTTATAATAAACTGAAGTTGAATAGATGCATTCCAGAATGTAAATTTAGGTCGCAATTAATTTATGTTTTGATATACTAGAAACTTATGATAAAATAAGAATTTGTATTATTTGTAATTCTCAAAAAAACCTGATTGAGAATGATAATTAAAATCATCTGTAAGATATTTCTAATATATTAAAAAATCATTGAAAAGTAGATTTGATTTTATCAAATGTAAAATCTCTAAAATTTAATCATCATTTAAACTTAGATCTGATTTCACCAATTGTAGAAATCAAAATAATTAATTGTTAAAATATTTAAATAGTACCATACCGGGATCGTGTTAATTAGCATTAAGTAAGCTCCATTAAAGCATATGTTATTGTTAATGATTATAAATGATTATAAATTATTCTATCAAAATAATGGAGAGTGAATGTGTGATCAAAATGAAATGTTTCAATGTTGATGTATAACTTTTATATAAAGATTTATTATCTTTCCTGTACATACTGCGTAGTTACTCAGTAAGAGTACATAATCTGTAATTATTTGTATCTTTTTGTATTGAACCTAAATGCAAAAAAATTGGTTCATGAAAACTCCTAATTACTCCTAAATACACAGGCTGTCATACAAGTCTTTTGATCAACCGGTAAATGTTGACTAGTGCATTTATAATTTAATTATTGTTTAGTAGGCATCAAAGTTTCGACAATATTGGCTATCAGTTCTGTTCTATAACTGTTGTAGTTTTTAAATTTTTGTATGATATATCTAAATATGGAATGTTAATGTATTTTCATATGTTTTATACACTTATTTAACTATTCAAAATTATTTTCCATTGCCAAGAAACATGTTAAACAAGTTTTTAACTTGATCGTTTTTACACGATTTTGAGAAAGCTTTTGCGATTTATACGGGAAAGGATACAAGATGTTCTCTACATATCCCTGGAACTTTTTATAATAAGCTGGCCCTATGCTAGATCAGGCACTTGCTTCATGAATGTCTAAGATGATATTACAGAGCACTTTGACCTGAAAGCTATTCTCTAAAATCAAATCTGTAGCCAAGATTTAGGGTTGTGGTGGCCGAAGTGGTTACATACCTGACTGGTGACTGCCAGACTGGGGTTCGAGTCCCACTCAAACTCGTTAGTTCCTTTGGTCGCTGCAACCTCACCATCCTTGTGAGCAAAGGATGGGTGGTTTGGGGGAGCCTATAGGTCTATCTGCTGACTCATCAGTAGCCATTGCCTGGCCCTCCTTGGTCCTAGCTTGGGTGGAGAGGGGGATTGGGCGCTGATCATAGGTATATATGGTTAGTCTCTAAGGAATTGTCCTGCTTGATAGGGCAATGTCACCGCCCCTTGCCTCTGCCATTCATGAACGGCCTTTAAACCTTTAAACCAAGAACTGCTTACAGAAAAGAACGCCTCGCGCTGTCTGAAAACCTATTACAGACCAAGTTTGTTGACAGCTTGCCACGGGGTCTTTCCACCAAGTAGAAGATACATTTTCAACATTCCCTACAAAATTTAAGTCGTGCATGTTAGCCAAGGGCATATCGCACGAACATAAAAGAGCACGACTCTAATATGTCCCAGATATATCCCAAATGATTTAATGTTTACCAGAGAAATGCTAGAGAATGTCAAATAACTATTATGGGACACAACACTGAGGTGTATTATTGTTTTATTTCTAGTTCTGTCCATTTAAGAATTCGTTGTTTTCTTTTCATTTTGGTATTTTGTTTGTAACAATTTCCTTGATTTTGTACCTGAATGATCCTGCTTTTCCTCATCTTTTAACCTAGTCGGTCTTCTCTCATAATATCCACCATATTTTCTTTATAGAGAACCAATTTCTTGTTTTGATATCCATTCTGTGCAATTCCTTATATATTCCTTTATTATTGACTTTTACCATTCTTTTTTTCTATCTTCTAGCCTTACATTTATCTTTCATGGTATTCATTTCTTAGCCCCCATTTTCATTAGCAATGCTTTTTTTGAATCAGCATCATGTTGCATTTTTTATTTCTTTCTTTACTATTCCCACTTATGCATTTAATTTTATTTTGACTATGCTTCTATTCAATCATTTGAATCTTTATCGTTAAGTATTGTTGTTGTTTTAAGATAAAAACAATTTTAAATTGTATAGGGTAGATAGATAAAATTATTTAAAAACTGCAAATTATGATTTATAAGTTAATACATCTTATTTCGTATCGTTGACATTATATCTACATTTAGATATATTTCCAAAATTATATCAGATATAAATATCCTGACTGACAGTTCCTAAGTCTTCCTATTCTTTATAAGTTAGGGTTTTAAAAGTTTTAGGCAGCTCCTTGGTTATAATCTTTTTATATAAAACATTTTAGATGCATTTTTGGGGGATGTCACCTAAAATTACTTTTTAGATTTCTGCAATTGTTAAAATCGAACTTTATATCATTATTCGGAGTTATTTCTAAAAAAACAATCCGTTAACTTTTATAAATATATTGAAAAACACGACTTTTTATAACTATTATATTTTAGAGTCTGAGAAATAGAATGCTTTCATTCTTGTTTTCACAATATATATATATATATATATATATATATATATATATATATATAGAATAAAATAATTGATGATAAAATTTCCAAGCAGTTCAGAATTTTTGTTGAAATTTTGCAATTATTTGTTCCTACGACCAAAACCATATAGATCATCTAGTTGTTTTGTATAACGAAAACTGAAATCGACTTATACTTTCATCAGAGACAATATTGCATTTTCCACATACTCTATATCTATATTAAGCCAAAACTTCTACTTCAAGTTATTTTTTCTTAGGAACCCCTAAGTAGCTTCTGCTTTAATTTAAAACGAAACAAACTGTGTTTGAAAAAAAAAAAAAAAAAACAATCATGTTAACTTTAATCAAAACTCCGAGGACCAATATCATTTATAAGTACAGCAGTTCCTCGACTTACGAACTTAATTTTTTCCAAGAAGCTTTTTGTAAATCGAATTGTTTGAAAGTTGAATTTTTTTACATTTTGGCCTAGGGTATGCCTAGCCTGAATACCATGCCTATGATTTCCTGCTATGTGTCAACAAATATTCTGGTATCATATGAGATAGATATCAGGTTATTACAAATGTAGTTTTACTTTTTGTATTAAATTATACAATATTGTTTTATTACAGTATTTCTTTATCTTATCTTTGTTATTTTCTGTTGGATTTATGTTTGTATCTCCGAATGTGTGTAAGTTGGAGACCTTCTGTACTGCAACTACTTTTCTAATCATGAATCAATCTGTCAGAGTAAGATTAACATTCATTTAGATTTTGAGTTAGAAACCTGAATTAAGACTTAATTGACATTCATTTAGATTTTGAGTTAGAAACCTGAATAAAGACTTAATTGCCATTCATTTAGATTTTGAGTTAGAAACCTGAATAAAGACTTAATTGCCATTCATTTAGATTTTGAGTTAGAAACCTGAATTAAGACTTAATTGACATTCATTTAGATTTTGAGTTAGAAACCTGAATAAAGACTTAATTGCCATTCATTAAGATTTTGAGTTAGAAACCTGAATTAAGACTTAATTGACATTCATTTAGATTTTGAGTTAGAAACCTGAATAAAGACTTAATTGCCATTCATTTAGATTTTGAGTTAGAAACCTGAATAAAGAATTCATTTAGATTTTGAGTTAGAAACCTGAATAAAGACTTAATTGACATTCATTTAGAGTTTGAGTTAGAAACCTGAATAAAGACTTAATTGACATTCGTTTAGAGTTTGAGTTAGAAACCTGAATAAAGACTTAATTGACATTCGTTTAGATTTTGAGTTAGAAACCTGAATAAAGACTTAATTGATATTCGTTTAGATTTTGAGTTAGAAACCTGAATAAAGACTTAATTGACATTCATTTAGATTTTGAGTTAGAAACCTGAATAAAGACTTAATTGACATTCATTTAGAGTTTGAGTTAGAAACCTGAATAAAGACTTAATTGACATTCATTTAGATTTTGAGTTAAAAACCTGAATTAAGACTTAATTGCCATTCATTTAGATTTTGAGTTAGAAACCTGAATAAAGACTTAATTGACATTCATTTAGATTTTGAGTTAGAAACCTGAATTAAGACTTGAAGAGTGAAAAGGGGTTACTTGAAAATCAGGAATAGATTTAGTGGCAGTTTATCAACCTCGGTTACTTTTTAGCCAAAGTAAATCTTCATTCATTGTCATGATTCCATTGATAAATATATTGGAAGTTTCTAAAATACTATATATTTGTTTTATTGCGGTATTTCTGCATCTTATTATTATTATTATTATTTTTTTTTTTTCACTTGGAATTGTGTTAGTAAGTTGAAGAACTTTTGTAAACTGAAAATTGTATATTGGTCATTGAGCAGTAGTTGTTGTATTCTAAGATCAAAACCTTACTAGAATTATTCTTAAAAAAAAATTCTACATCAAGTTAATTCCTCTTAGGTAACCCTAAACAGCTTTTTCTTTCACCTAAAAGTATTTTAATTATGATACAACCTTAAATCAAAACTCTGAGGACCAATATTATCTATATGTAAACTTAAAATTGTATATTGGCCATTAAGCAGTAGTTCTGTATTCTAAAATCAAAACTTTACGATCCATAGTTTAGAAATGCTGAAAACGGTTTATAAAATAAATAGGTGTTTTAAATTATGAGCAAGTTATTATAAAGATAAAATTTCATGTTTGCTACTAAATGTTTTGTTTATCAAAATTTAATATTAAGAAAAAACATTCTAATAATTGTTCTCTATCGTTTATTCTACTATACTTTAGTGAATTGTTGTATATATATGTCATGTAAATAAATATGTGTATATAACTGATTATTGTTTATGGAATATGTAAATTATAAAACATTGTAACAATACTTCTTAATCTAATTATATTCTGTTTATTTCTTTCAACCTCTTTTCTTAAAAGCGAAAATCATTATATTCAATGTCTAAGTTTCCAAAATGGGGACTTATCATATACATACATACATACATACATACATACATACATACTATTGAAATAACATTTCCTAACTTTCAACAACAATCTTGAACAATTCAACTTATTTGTTGAATTTTTGCTCGACAGTGAT
>NC_090741.1:63592028-63597028 GCF_036898095.1 Palaemon carinicauda
TGGTGTTTGCAAAACATGGGGGTTTGGGTGGCCTATAGCTCCTAGCTTGGGTGGAGAGGGGTCTTGAGCGTTGATCATAATTATGTATATATGATCAGTCTGTATTCTAGGACATTGTCGCTGTCCCTTGCCTCTGCCATTCATGAGCGACCTTTAAACGTTTAAAAGATGTACTTTTGCTCATGGACAGCACGTTCAGCCCTGATTGGAGGTATATTATTATGATTGTCCAGTGGCGATTCCAATAACATACTACTTTTGTATTTTGAATTTCCATTCCATTTAAACCACACACTTACTCGTATCTTAGCAAATCCCAGCGAGTTAGGTTGTTGATTCAAGGCCCTTTTATCGGGCGAAGTAATCGATGGTAGGCTTTAACAGGGATCAGATGTGGTCCCAGAAATCCGCAGCCCGAGTACTGAACCGATCTGCCACAGCCCACTCGTTTACTGGGATGGTGGGACCGTATTTCAATGGATTATATCTAACCTGAGCAGGGTCTAAACTCTAGGTCTAGGATCGTGCTTAGTGGATTCTAATTTCTATCTAACCTTCATAGTGTTTGAACCCAAGGACCGTGTTCCAGTGGGTACTATCTAACCTGAGAAGCTTGAACTTTGTTTTACATGAAATAGAAGCGGAGCCGTATTATCCCTAAGGCTGAGGCCTAGAGGCCCAGTAAGAGCAAGGGCCTATGTAACTTTTTTATCTTAGGGTTAAATGTTAAAACTATGGATTATTTCATTTGTAATATTATTGTAATAAATCTTACTAATAACTTTAATCGTACAGTTTAACATGTTTCTTAAAAAGGCCCATAAAAGAAAAAAAGGAAATATAAATAAATCACTATATTTCGACCAATACACATTGGCCCTCTTCAAGGTGTAAAGTAATAAAAAATGTAATAAATTGTACGAAAGGAGAGTGAAATTTACAGGTGTGCGGGGGGGGGGGGGGGCTGGGCGTTTGGGGGTATCGAGGGGTCCAAAGAAGCCCGGAGCCTATTGGCCCTACCATGGGTTCATATAGGACTGAATAAAAGCTTTCGATATATTCGACTGAGCTACGACTATTGTTCTCATCATTGCTATCCATTAATGAAGCAGACAACAGGAAACAACTTTAAATTCCAGTTTGCCGAGCCTCCCTGTCCTTCCTGTCCTTAGTAACCAGGGTTAAAAGAATACCAGCCCACTTCTGACCAAAATAAGAACAATTTCGCGCATGTCACTCAGCGGCTCCATTGGTTAGGTCTTCATCCACCTGGTTAATCTCTGGATAAATTCTCGTTAATCCTCTGGGTCCTGAGGAGTCATGGCTACTTGTTCCGTCTATGGCTGCAAGATCAAGTCAAAGGAGAAAGGAAGACCAAAATGTGATATTTCATCGATTTCCTAGAGATCAGAAGCTGCAACAGAAATGGCTTCAGTTTTGCAATCGCAACGCAGTTAATGTTAAACATGCTAGGGTCTGTAGCCTCCACTTTAAACCTACAGACTACAAAAGAAATCTCAAGTATGAGTTCCTTGAGCTTCCAACTCCAGGTAATGTAAAAGCCTTGTCTTATAAAATTTAGTTTTCAATAGATTAAACTTGCAAGATTTTCTATAAATCATAAAACATGTCATATTCTGTTAGATTTAAAACCACAAACCTGTAAATCAAAATAGTCTCTTTCATTTATTCATAAGAATAGAACATCGGTTATTTTGAAATGTAGTATTTCTCAAATATGGTCGTACGATAAGGGAAAAGATGTTTTGTACTCGCCAAAAAAAAAATCGGGTTCAATGTGTCATAATTCGAGGTTTAATTAAACCCTGGAAACAATTAATATATTATGACTTCAATTGTGTATAGGCCCTAAATGTAAGATTATGGAAGCAGTTAGAGATAGGACTTGAAAATTCTTCATTTCTTCTTTGTCTGCATCTTTTCCCACTTTTATGTGGGGTCGATGTTTCTAGCCAGTGTCCTTCATTTACAAACCCATATTGTAATGTTAGGGCAGTGTATGTATTTGCAGACGCCCCTCATCTCATTAAATAAATGCGAAACAAATAAATAAAAACAAAGAGAAAAAACTAAAATAGGTAAAGAAAAACAAATGCGAGGTTATATCATTTTTACCTTGTGAGACACCTGGTACGGATTAACAATGCAGTAGGGCATTTAAAAGGACATATGGACTTTCTAATCTTCAAATAATAAAGTACCTGAAGATTAAGGGAATAGTTATCTTCCGCGGTCACGAAAGAAAGAAACAACCTACTATAGTGACCCTAAAACTTGTTTGCCTCGTTTTCTTCAACAGTCACTTACCAATGACCTCACGAAGGTGCGCAGTAACTCATGAAACGATCTAACTCATTCTTTTAACCCTGTTAGTAACATTCCCAAGGCGGGGAAAGACATCGGGTAATTCCCTTTTGTGAATTCCGAATACGAATCACACCCTCGGTGAATATACATTTTTTTTTTTAATGAGGCGCACTTGCATCGACTCGCAGGGGTGACCTTTTAGCTCGGAATAGTTTCCTACTATCTGATTGGTTAGAATTATTTTGTCCAAACACTGAGCTATTAGGATACTTTTCCAAGCTAAAAGGGCACCGCAGCGAGTCGGTACAAATGCACCTCTTCAAAAAATATTGATTATATCTGGTTTACTGACTGAGGGATATGATATTGTTTTAAAATTTTGAAAAGTGTTTACAAAATGAATAATATGATGATTATCAATTAAAAATGCATTTTTTATTTCCCTCGTTTTAATCCAAAGGAAACATTTTCATAAATCGTGGTACTTGTTAATAAATCTAAATATACTACCGCTAGAGAGGTATGAGGTCCTTTTACTGGACAGAGTGTGCTACATTGGATCCTTCTCTCAGGTTACGGTTCATTTTCCATTTACCTACACATTCACCGAATAGTCTGGCCTATTCTTTGCAGATTCTCCTCTGTCCTCATACACCTGACAACACTGAAATTACCAAACAATTCTTTGTCACCCAAGGGGTTAACTACTGCACTGTAATTGTTCAGTGGATACTTTCCTCTTGGTAAGGGTAGAAGAGACTCTTTAGCTATGGTAAGCAACTCTTCTAGGAGAAGGACACTCCCAAATCAAACCATTGTTCTCTAGTCTTGGGTAGTGCCATAGCCTCTGTACTATGGTCTTCCACTGTCTTGGGTTAAAGTTCTCTTGCTTGAGGATACATTCAGGCACACTTCTAACTAATTTCTCTTACTTTTGTTTTGTTAGAGTTTTTTTAGTTTATATAGGAATTATTTATTTTGATGATGTTACTGTTCTTAAAAATATTTCTGTTTCCTTTCCTCACTGGGCTACTTTCCCTGCTGGGGCCTCTGGGCTTATAGCATCCTACTTTTCCAACTAGGGTTGTAGCTTAGCAAGTAATAATAATAATAAAGTTTAAGGTGAAATATGAAATGGTTCATCATTCCGCCTGTCATATAACTGCAAGATGTCTTATAATGATAAGAAGCATTGGTAATAATTTTTACATTATTTTCTTTTGTAGCTCATTTCACATACTTATAGTTGGTTTTATTATCTCACCTTTCCTCTGCGGTGGGAATACCTTAACGTGGTGAAAGGGTTTGAGTATCGCCATGATCAGCAAAGCTATCCTAGTAAAGGCCACCCATACTAGGATGGTTTGCTGAGAGCGATCAGACGAAAATATCCCATCACCAATCCGCATTGGCTAGCGGGAACATTAGTTGTTGCTGTTGGTGTTATTGTTGTTCTTGCTGCTATTATTATTATAGACATGTCTGAGCCCTTTGACCTACAGTGGACTAGAAACGGATCCATTGGTTGCTGTTGCTATTATTATTATTATAGACATGCCTGAGGCCTTTGACCTACAGTGGACTAGACACGGATCCATTGGCTGCTGTTGCTATTATTATTATTATAGACATGCCTGAGGCCTTTGACCTACAGTGGACTAGACACGGATCCATTGGCTGCTGTTGCTATTATTATTATTATAGACATGCCTGAGGCCTTTGACCTACAGTGGACTAGACACGGATCCATTGGCTGCTGTTGCTATTATTATTATTATAGACATGCCTGAGGCCTTTGACCTACAGTGGACTAGACACGGATCCATTGGCTGCTGTTGCTATTATTATTATTATAGACATGCCTGAGGCCTTTGACCTACAGTGGACTAGACACGGATCCATTGGCTGCTGTTGCTATTATTATTATTATAGACATGCCTGAGGCCTTTGACCTACAGTGGACTAGACACGGATCCATTGGCTGCTGTTGCTATTATCATTATTATAGACATGCCTGAGGCCTTTGACCTACAGTGGACTAGACACGGATCCATTGGCTGCTGTTGCTATTATCATTATTATAGACATGCCTGAGGCCTTTGACCTACAGTGGACTAGACACGGATCCATTGGCTGCTGTTGCTATTATCATTATTATAGACATGCCTGAGGCCTTTGACCTACAGTGGACTAGACACGGATCCATTGGCTGCTGTTGCTATTATCATTATTATAGACATGCCTGAGGCCTTTGACCTACAGTGGACTAGACACGGATCCATTGGCTGCTGTTGCTATTATCATTATTATAGACATGCCTGAGGCCTTTGACCTACAGTGGACTAGACACGGATCCATTGGCTGCTGTTGCTATTATTATTATAGACATGTCTGAGGCCTTTGTGGACTAGAAACCGATCCATTTGTTGTTGTTATTATTATTATTATTATTACAGGCATGTATGAGGCCTTTGTCCAGCAGTGGACTAGAAACGGATCCATTTGTGGTTGTTGTTGTTGTTGTTATTATTATTATAATTATTATTATAATATGCATGTCTGAGGCCTTTATCTTGCAGTGGAGTAGAAACTGATGCATTTACTATTGTTGTTATCATAAACATGTCTAAGGCCTTCGTCCTGCAGTGGACTAGAAACGGCTGATATACTGT
>NC_090741.1:63611628-63614128 GCF_036898095.1 Palaemon carinicauda
TATATACACACACATAAATATATATATATATATATATATATATATATATATATATATATATATATATATATATATATACCTGCTCCCCAAATATTTTCAAAATTTGGTGTTAAACCTCATACCAAATAGGTCTAATTACAGTAATTGATTTATTAAAGTTTACACATTATGAACTAATATTAGGAGATTGTCACATGTAATTTGGTGACGAGAGTAGGTAGCGTCAGAGAAAAATGTATTTAGATAAATTATTTCTGAAGCTGACAAGGTGTGACTACTCTTTGTAGGAAAAAATCCAATACAGGAAGGTGAAAGTTTAAACATATAAATGTATCAAGAAATTATTTTAAACACATCATAGCAACAAACACTTACTTTAAAAATACTATGCTTGGTAAATAACGCATTCTTGTGAACATTCAGGTCAGTAGGCCTATGCAGATTACTGTTTATATCCAAGAACTATTCAAAATACAAAATAGTAAAAAAAAAAAAAAATGGGAAATATAATCAAAGGTGTGAATGTACAGTATGCTGTTTTTTTCTTGTTGGAGCCCTTGGTATTATAAAATCTTGCTTTTCCAACTAGGATTATAGTCTAGTTTTTAATAATAATAATAATAATAATAATAATAATAATAATAATAAATGCCATACAAGTCGAAGACTGAAAATTACGACCTGGAGTCTTAGACCATAACTACAACTAAAATTACAACCACCGTGTTAAACACAATCAGTTTTTTACGTTAAGGGTTGTTTCCTGGTCCTACCACAAATGGAAACCCTGTTTGTCGCATGCGTTCTTATGGTAGAGTACCACACGGTTATTTGGCGTTAATTGTTAAATCCATCTTGCTTAAATCCACATTATCTAAACTTAGACCATATTTTTTACACTATTACATCAACATTGTGGGGAATCTTAAAACGTAGGCCTGCATAAAAAAAAATAAAAATCTGTTACCTATTTTGTTTAAGAGAAAAAATTTATTGTCTAGACTAAAGCTTAAGCCTTGGGGTGGGGGGGGGGTTATAAACGTGGCCCAGAAGTTAATAAGACTTATAGATCAGATTCCTTGATCTCGTTTCCTTATCAAATCTTTCTTGGGAACTAAAATGAATTGGTAATTAGGTAGAAACACTTGGATATTTCATAATTTGTATTAATGCATCAATGTAATGTGCTTCAAACATTAGAATTGTTGACGGAAAGCAGTAGGTAGGCCTACATACTGTACAGCTAAACCCTTTCAATAAACGATCAAAATTTATAAGAAAACAAAATGAGGATAATATAAGAAAAATGGTTTTCATAGCTTTTGCAATAAAATGACCAAAATGAAATAACGTATCAATATAAAGCAGAAAATGTGAGACTACCTGCCACCGAGTAGTTAAGAGTGTTGTCACTACAAAATGCAGAGCAAATAAGTCAAATAAACTTTGCTTACCTTTAGAGCTTGGTCACATTTCTTCAGGAAGAATTCCTATGTCCTTATTTAGACATGAACGCTCCACGACGTACCATTGTCGCACTAATTATAAGAAAACACTTCAGAATAATTTAAACTACGTGTTTCCAAGTTGTCAGGAAAGGGTGCCTGCCCGCCATTGCCGCCAATGCGAAAGCGCCGCCCTGGTGGCGGTAAAACAAACTACATAGACCTTTCAAAATGAATAAAAAGAAAATAGACCTGATAGCGGTACAACAAACTTCATAGATCTTTCAAAATAAATAAATAAATAAATAGACATGATAGCAGTACAATAATCTCCATAGACATTTCAAAATAAATGAATAAACAAACAAACCTGGTGGTGGTACAACAAACTACAGAGACTTTTCAATATAAATCTCTTCTACTACTTTTGGCGATTTAAAACCGTTACAGTGCATTATCGTATACTCGATGGTCTTTTTTTTTTCCAGAGTAAAATAACATTTTACTGGGATTCGATACTTTACAACGTCTCTCCCTCTATTTTGTGGTAGCAATAAGTCCTATTTCATCTTTTTCTTCCATTTTTTATTCCTCACATTTGTCCTAAACTTTCATTTCGTTACTGGCTGATTTGTAAGAGTTCATAACATCAATATGCTGACTTTTTCTGAACTACGTCTAAACGTTTTATCACTTAGTTGTTATGGTCTTAGTAGATTCGCCAATTCGGAAAATTTACAAAGAAAAAGAATCTTTGTCAAACCATCTACTGTCTGACGATGAGAGTGCAATAAGGAGAATAGTGAAGGTGGTGTAAAACGAAATCTCGAAAATATTCTAGTCACCATTAAAGAATTTATAGAAAATGCGAAGGAGTACCTGATAGAAAACCATTGCCTTGGTTCGATGGGAGACTTTGCAAATGACAAATTGTTCGTTTGAATGTTTGAAATATCTAAAATGTGAAATATCGTGAAACTCTAAAGCAATGTGCCATATAATAAATGGTTCTTAAGGAGGGGGGGGATATGAATTAAATTACAGGAAATAGCAAT
>NC_090741.1:63619128-63634128 GCF_036898095.1 Palaemon carinicauda
TGATGTGGGTAGGGGGCCTACAACGTCGACGTGAATGTGTGCGAAACGACGCTGAGGTTGAGGATAGGTGCCCACTCCTGAATCCGTGTGTCGATGTACTTTGGAAGTTTGGCAAGAAGTACAGGCGCGGACCCAATCCTTAGCATCCTTAGAAATGCCGTGCCAAATGAAATTTGCCTTCAGCAGCTGTGCAGTAGAACGGCACGAGGGATGTGAAAGGCCATGAATGAAATCAAACACCTGTCAGCGCATGGGAGCAGGAATCCAAGGTCGCGGTCCGCCAGTACTGACGTCACAGAGGAGGGTGGTGTTGGAGTCTTCGAGGGGGAAGTCTTCCCAACGGAGGAACGTGCAGGATGTCCTACATGCTTGATACTCTGGATCCTGTCGTTGGGCTTCAGCCAGGGCGTTGTAATCCAATCCCAGTTGAACGGCAGCCAACGTGTTTCTTGACAGGGCATCAGCAACGGGATTCATTTTCCCAGGGACGTATTGAAGGGTGCAATTGTATTCAGCCACGGTGGAGAGATGTCGGCGTTGCCGGGCGGACCAGGCATCAGACTGTCGAGTAAAGGCGTGCACCAGAGGCATGTGGTCTGTGCGAATGACGAAGGGCGTACTTTCTAAGAAATGGCGAAAGTGACGGACAGCCAAGTGCACCGCCAGCAATTCTCGATCGAAGGTAGAATAACCCGATTCTGCCTTGGACAGTTTTCTGCTGAAACAGGCCAATGGGCGGGGCGAGCCGTTGACCACCTGCTCGAGTACTGCACCAATAGCGACGTCGCTGGCATCGGTGGCGAGAAGGAGAGGGGCATGTGGGATAGGAAAAGTGAGAGCCGCAACAGTTGATAGGGCCTTCTTTGCATTGCAGAAGGCTGCTTCTTGAAGGGGACCCCACTTCAGGTCCTTTGGCTTGCCCTTGAGGGAGGCGTAGAGGGGAGCAAGAGTGGCGGCAATGGCTGGCAGAAAACGGTGATAATAGTTGATCATGCCCAAGAATTCTTGCAGAGCTTTGACGGTCGAGGGCGCGGGGAAGTTCTGAACGGCTGCTACCTTCTCAGGGAGGGGATGGACTCCTTCAGGAGTGATGCGGTGCCCTAAGAACGACACTTCGTTGGCTCCAAAGGTACACTTGTCGTACCGGACTACAAGGCCGTTTTGTTGCAGGCGGTCGAGCACGATGCGCAGGTGACGGAGGTGTTCCTCTTTTGAGGAGGAGAACACAAGTATGTCGTCCACATAATATACACAGAAAGGGAGGTCCCCTAAGATGCCATCCATGAGACGTTAAAATGTGGCCCCAGCATTACCAAGGCCAAAACAGGAGTAATTGAAGGTGTATGTACCAAACGGAGTGGTGATGGCGGTCTTGGGGATGTCTTCTGGGTTCATAGGCACCTGATAATACCCCTTCAGGAGGTCGAGCGTAGAGAAAACCTTCGCTTTGTGCAGGTAGGAGGTCACGTTGGCAATGTTTGGGAGGGGGTAGTGATCCAGTTCTGTTTGCATGTTCAGGCGCCTGTACTCCCCGCACGGACGGAAGGAGCCGTCTTTCTTCAGAACGATGTGTAAGGGTGACGACCATGGGCTGGAGGCCTTTTGGCAAAGGCCCATTTCCTCCATTTCAGCAAACGTCTGTTTGGCGGCTGCCAATCGTTCCGGTGCCAGACGTCTGAATTTTGTGAAGACTGGGGATCCCGTCGTCTTGATATGGTGATAAATACCGTGCTTGGCAGGAACCGTGGGCGTTTGGCGAATTTCTGGACGGAAAACTTCTGGGTACGACGTGAGAAGGTGGGCGTAGGCATCCGTGGGTGTGATGATGTGGAGAGCGAGGTTAGAGGGGGCGGGTTGAAGAGGTGTCGACAAGTACGAGTCTGCGATGACCAATTGTCGGTGGGCGACATCGACCAGAAGGTGGAAATAAGAGAGGAAATCCGCACCGAGGATTGGCGATGTGACGTCAGCAACGAGAAACTTCCAATTGAATTTACCGTTTCCGAACGATAATATGAGGTTCTCGTAACCGTAGGTGGGTATCGCAGATCCGTTGGCAGCTACCAAGCGGACGTCAGCAGATGTAGACAGACTACGTCGTGTCTTGAAGAGTTTCCTTGGCAAAAGAGAACGACAAGCACCCGTGTCTTCCAAAAATCGCACGCCCGTTCCTGCATCATGTAAAAAGAAAAGATTAGAAAACACGGGAGGCCACCGCCACGAGCAATGGCCTACTTACACGTTTTTTGGCCACTGACAATCCTCGGCACATTTCTTCGCGTTTGCCCCGAATCTGAAGTGGTAGTAGCAAAACTGCGGCGGATGGGAGGTAGTAAGTGGCTGTAGAAGTCGTTTGTTGGGGCGCGAGCGATTGGTGGGTGGTGGGCGGCTTTGTCGCTGCTTCGGCACGTCACGGGGTAGGCGTGCATGTCCTACAGCATTCATGTCAGCTATGTCCTACGGCATTCATGTCAGCTTCGGTTGACGTTGAATAGGCATCCTCTTCGTCAGGGGTGGAGGCGTTGATGGAGCTCTTGAAGTGGCTGTCCATAAGGGCGTCGGCTTTGGTCATCAAGTCCTTTATGGGTAAACTATCGACATCGGGTATGGCCGCGCGTATAAGTCTGGGTAAATGGCGTATCCAAAGGGCACGAAGTAGGTTCACCTCACGAGCAGAGCCGTCTGCGGCAGGTTGAAGGCGAGCGATACTGGTCATTTCCCTGAGGGCAAGCGAAGCCCTTTTGTCTCCCAACGGTTGTTGCGAGAGCTGAAAAACCTTTGTTATACGAGCGGCTGGCGACAGCGAGTACTGCTTACAGAAGGTATGTTTTGAGGGCGTCATACGCTATTGGGGTGTCTCCTTGTTCACAAAGCCAGTCGGATATTTCTGGGAAGGTGTCCTCGGGTATCGCCGCGAGAACATAATCTGCTTTGGTGGTTGAGCGAGTCACGCCCTTGATGCAAAACTGGACTTCTGCGCGCTGAAACCAAGCCAACGCCTCTTCGCTGGCAAACAATGAAAGTTTCAATGGGGCAGCCGCAGCGCCAACTTCCGTAGAGTCCGCCATGGTACCAACGATGGAGGGGCGAGGGGGGTGGGGGTGGAAAGCGGTGGGAGCGAGTCGACTTCCGGGGTCACCAATGTGACGGGCCGAGAGAAGGTTGTGACTCAAAGGCAGGAAGCAATCAACTGAGTCACTTTATTAAAGAACACTCTCCTTTATATACAAAACCTCAAGGCACCAGGAAATTTCATGTTCGAGAGACAGACAATGTTACAGAGGAAAAACCCAGACATGTTTATTCTGGTTCTTTTTAGTGCAAGGAAAGAGCGCAGATACAAGCATAATATATGTACAAAATAATTTATGTACGATCGTGTGACACACGGTTGGTACAATAGTGTGCCTGAGTGTACCCTCAAGCATGAGAACTCTACCTCAAGATTGTGGAAGGCCATGGTACAGAGGCTACGGCACTACCCAAGACTAGAGAACGATGGTTTGATTTTGGAGTGTCCTTCTCCTAGAAAAACTGCTTACCATGGCTAAATATTCCCTTCCACCCTTACCAAGAGGAGAGTAGCCACTGAACAATTACATTGCAGTAGTTAACCCCTTGAGCGAAGAATTGTTTGGTAATCTTAGTGTTGTCAGATGTGTGAAGACAGAGGAGAATATGCAAAGAATAGGCCAGACTATTCGGTGTATGTGTAGCAAAGGAAAAATGAACCATAACCAGAGAAGGATCCGATATAGTACTGTCTGGTCAGTCAAAGGAACCAATAACACTCTAGAAAGGCCAAGGGAACTCACACTTATATTCTCTTATCTGGCAAAGGACTAGAAGAAGCCAAGAACTCGGGGGGTTGCTTCTGCAAAAATATAACCTTAACCCTGAACCTGAATCAGGAGGGGAAAGCTGGAAGAAAGATATGGTTTAGCAACAAAGGTTGCAGTAGACTTGACTCTAAATGAATGAATGAAGGGATGTTAGGATCATGATGACAGATGCTGGAAGAGAAAAATCTCATGCAGTGGGCAAAATGTTTGCTAAAACATATCCTCATGGCCCTCATGGGGCCAGTTTGAAGGGCCACACCGAAGCCATAAGGCTCCATTATAATTGTGACAGGCCAAAAGTAGGTTGTGACAAAGGTGAGATGAAAGCAACTGAGTACTTTATTATAGACACATCGAGTATATATACACACTAGGTCCCGGCAAGAAGGTCACAAAATACAACATGCTATTTCTTGTCCAACCAGCAAATGGTTCTGTTAACAGTTAACAATGAGAAATAGGCAGACAGGTTGATGCAAGTTGCTGTCAGTGCGAGGGGAGACCGAAGATGCAAACGATAATATATACAAAAAAGAAAAATGTCATTACTATGTACAATCGTGTGACACACAAGTGGTACATGATAGGTTAGATTGTGAACTAATTCGCAAACTTTTCAGTAGATGGAATGAAACATTCGATGAACTGGGATTGCAAAGACTACAATTACTACCTCCAGTTTCCCTTTGCCCTTGGCTTAAATTTGCACTTTATTTTTCCTTCTTTATTTTCCAAGTCAATGAGTTTGTCATACTCACTGAATGTAGCCCCAGCCTCAATCTGCAGGGCAACGGTTTCCATTCTATCCTAAAATAGATGAGCTATTTGATATTAATTATTTGCATTTAAATGCCTTTTTAGGCTGATAAAATGCAACATCAGTCTTTGTGTCAAAAATCTAAATACAGGGAGAATATAAGACGATAAAAGTTTAAGATGTACTGTGCATAAACCTATCAAATAGCAGAAATAAAAGTCATTGTTACTCGGTAATACTCCCATCACTGTACTGTGTAATTAGATCTTCAAATGTGGATAATCTAAGCTTTGAAAGCTTGTCAGTCAAATCCATCGCCAAAATGCTTCTTCACTGGGAATGTGTTAAACATGAATAAAAAGAAAAATGATAGATAGTATGTTAATTGATTATGATTGATTATGACTAATGAATATGTTAAGTATTTAACCAATAAAATCTAGTAACAGAAAATACACTGAACATAAAAATATAAAACTTAACTAAAAACAGTAATATATTTTTCTGGGTGTGAAGATTGGCATGATTATCTTACTCTATATATTATTAGATATAAAAAATAATTAAAATAAATGACAAACAACAACATGGACTAATGTATGATTATCTTGCATTTCTCCTTCCAAGTTCTATACCTATTTGGGGTCGCCATTTTAATGAGTCTTTTTCTATCTACCTCTGTCCTGTCATTTCCTCCTATGCTCCTTTCTCCTTCATATCATCTCCAATGAAGTCTTTCCACTTGGTCTTAGGTCTGACTCTCCTTCTTGTTCCGTCTCCACGTTCATTATTTGTTTTGCCTTATGTTACTCAAGAGGCCACACCATCTTAACCTTACCTCCTGCACTTTCTTAGATGCTTCAGTAACCTTTACCGTACCCCTAATATATCAATTTCTAACCCTGTCCATTCTGCTCTGCAACATACTATTATTACTACAACTTATATGACTCCGTTGAGCATTACTGGCCTTTTTGTCTGATTAGCATATGCTCTCTGATATACATCTTCCCCTGGCAGCCCTTAAACATCAAATAAGATGGTCTATCTGACCCTGATTTTTTTCCAGAGACAACTGAATAATAGCTGAAAATCATTACAGGTATTGGCTATGGAATGATCCTGATCATCTTTGCCGTTGCAATCTATTACAACATGATGATGGCTTGGTCACTGTACTATCTCGTAGCCAGCCTGAACACCAGTTTGAACTCCACCAAACCAACCCTCTGGGAAACAGGAAGTAAGTGATTAACTAATTGCCTGAAGCGCTACGATGTTTTGATGTAGTTAGGACATAAGTGCTAAGATAAATGACTGGCAGTGTAAAATAATCTAATTTGCAATATACCCTTACAGTAAGTGCCAGTAAAGTGTTTTAGCATTATAGTACATTCACTCCATAAGTGCCAGTCATTTGGATTGGCAGACAGTGTAGAACGCTTGAGCATTATCATTAAAGTGCTTTGTCAGTAAGTTCTAGCTGTGTTGACTGATTGCCCACATTTAGTACTTTAGTAATGCAGCACACCCAATCAGTAAGTACCATTGTGCAGAGTACTTGAGTACTACAACAGGCACAGTCAGTAAGTGCTATTTATAGTTGTTCACTGTTGCTGGTTTATAAGTAGGTATTTTGTTCTATATGTAGTTCCGTTATAATTTCTTCATGACAATTTTACTATTGTTAATTTATATTAGTGTTACACTTGTAATAATGATAAAGCCAAATGAAATGGATTCTTTAAAATGTTAGCCACCTGGTACTAGACGAAGACATACTTTAAGGATTTATAAGAAATTACTGTACGCAACCAGACACGAATGCATTGATGCCGCTCGAATTAGAAATCAATGAGGCCCTTCACAAGATACACGCTCGGAATTGAGTTACTAGCCGCAAGCACTGCTAACCCACACAGTTCCAGTGTAGCGGCTCATAGAAACTACGAGGCCGCTCGGGGAAAATCCTCTCGTGTGAAGACATGGCTCCTAACGAGCGGATATATTTCCGTACGGAAAAAATCTGCTCGTATGAAGCGAGCCTTAATGTTTGAAGCATCCCCAATTTCAAAAATACTGAATTTAAATAAAGAACTGTTAACCACGCAGGCTTAATTAAAGAACTGTTAACCACGCAGGCTCATATGCTGTTGTCACCTTCCAAAATATAAGTTATGCCTGAATGAATATCCTTGTTTGTGTGACATTCTATAAGACATAAGGAAATGACCTACAGTAGTTTCACATAAGTAGATTTTTTGTCATTTTTCTGGTAATGTCAAAAAAAAATAATGCTCATGAAAAATGAAAAATGAAAGTAAACATGAGTAATTGATAAAAGTTTAATTAAAGAGGGGATTAAAAATGTCTACAGAATTAGAACCAGATTCAACTGGACAGGAGAGTAACACATTAAAAATGGCAGTAAGTTTATAACCATTTATAGCCTTTTCTTCTTTTATCCAATTTCAGATTGCACATCAAATGCAGATACAGCATGCCACCTTGCAGCTTCGAAAGACTATTTCATGTAAGTTTGTAGATCATTTCAGATCGGTATGATATCATGGATAAGTAGATATATTTCTCTAATGTACTGTCTGGACAAGGAGTCCCTGGCTCACTTTGCTCCGAAAAAGTGCACCTGTCACACCATTACTTTGCAGCTAGTAACCAGACAGGTAGTATAGGAAGAGATGGCAGAGGTGGTGGGCAGGGCTAAACACATGAACTTGCCGTGCAGTAAGGGTGTGGATGTGTGCTTTTCTTCAGAGGGAAGTGTACCACGAATTCCGGTGCCCAACTGTAAATTCTACATTCATATCTTTTCACCTCAAAGAAAGGGGGCGCTAAAAATAGAACTGGGAACTATTCATTTCACAATTAATATTTTCGGGTGAAATTCCCAACAATTGACTGACTATCATATAGATAATTCAGTGCTATGTCAACAAGGTACAGTAGTATGCTGACAAAGTCATCGCGTCAGAAAAAAATCCTCAGTTCTTTAGATTGTGAGGCATGAGGCTTAACCAATAACCACGAGGTCCCTTATAGATTCTTGCAAACAGTGAAACGGCTTAACCAATAACCATGAGGTCCCTTATACATTCTTGCTAAGCAGTGAAACGGCTAAACCATTAACCATGAGGTCTCTTATACATTCTTGCTAAGCAGTGAAACGGCTTAACCAATAACAATGAGGTCTCTTATACATTCTTGCTAAGCAGTGAAACGGCTTAACCAATAACCATGAGGTATACATCCTAAGCAGTGAAACGGCTAACCAATAACCATGAGGTCTCTTTACAGAATCTTGCTAAGCAGTGAAACGGCTTAACCAATAACCATGAGGTCTCTTATACATTCTTGCTAAGTAGTGAAACGGCTAACCAATAACCACGAGGTCCTTACATTCTTGCTAAGCAGTGAAACGGCTTAACCAATAACCATGAGGTGTCTCATTCTTGCTAAGCAGTGAAACGGCTTAACCAATAACCATGAGGTCTCTTACATTCTTGCTAAGCAGTGAAACGGCTTAACCAATAACCATGAGGTCTCTTATACATTCTTGCTAAGCAGTGAAACGGCTTAACCAATAACCACGAGGTCCTTTACAGATTTTTGCTAAGCAGTGACATGGCTTAACCAATAAACATGAGGTGTCTTATACATTCTTGCTAAGCAGTGAAACAGCTTAACCAATAACCATGAGATCTCTTATACATTCTTGCTAAGAGTGAAACAGCTTAACCAATAACCACAGGTCTCTTATACATACTTAGCTAAGCAGTGAAACGGCTTAACCAATAACGAGGTTTCTTATACATTCTTGCTAAGCAGTGAAACGGCTTAACCAATAACCATGAGGTCTCTTATACATTCTTGCTAAGCAGTGAAAACGGCTTAACCAATAACCCCAAGTCCTTTATAGATTCTTGCTAAGCAGCGAAACGGCTTAACCAATAACCACGAGGTCTCTTATACAGTTCTTGCTAAGCAGTGACGGCTTAACCAATAACCAGAGGTCCCTTATAGATTCTTGCTAAGCACTGAAACGGCTTAACCAATAACCACGAGGTCCTTATAGATTCTTGGCTAAGCATTGAAACAGCTTAAAATAACCAAGAGGTCTCTTTATAGATTCTTGATAAGCAGTGAAACGGCTTAACCAATAACTACGAAGGTCCCTTATAGATTCTTAATAAGCATGAAACGGCTTAAACAATAACCACGAGGTCTCTTATAGATTCTTGATAAGCTGAAACGGCTTAAACAATAACCACGAGGTCTCTTTATAGATTCTTGATAAGCACTGAAACGGCTTAAACAATAACCACAAGGTCTCTTATAGATTCTTAATAAGCACTGAAACGGCTAACAATAACCAGAGGTCCCTTATAGATTCTTGATAAGCATTGAAACGGCTTAACCAATAACCACGAGGTCTCTTATAGATTCTTGATAAGCAGTGAAACGGCTTAAACAATAACCACGAGGTCTCTTATAGATTCTTGATAAGCATTGAAACGGCTTAAACAATAACTAAGAGGTCCTTTATAGATTCTTGATAAGCATTGAAGAAGTTAAACAATAACTACAAGGTCCTTATAGATTCTTAATAAGCATTGAAACGGCTTAAACAATAACTACGAGGTCCCTTATAGATTCTTGATAAGAACTGAAATGGCTTAAACAATAACCACGAGGTCTCTTATAGATTCTTGATAAGCACTGAAACGGCTTAAACAATAACCACAGGTCCCTTATAGATTCTTGATAAGCATTGAAACGGCTTAAACAATAACCATGAGGTCCCTTATAGATTCTTGATAAGCATGAAATGGCTTAAACAATAACCACGAGGTCCTTATAGATTCTTGATAAACAGAAAAAGGCTTAAACAATAACCACTAGGTCTCTATTAGATTCTTGATATGCATTGAAACGAGTTAAACAATAACTACGAGGTCCTTTATAGATTCTTGCTAAGCAGTGAAAAGGCTTAACCTAGAACCACGAGGTCCCTTAAAATTCTTGCTAAACAGAAAACGGTTTAACCAATAACCATGAGGTCTTTTATACATTCTTGCTAAGCAGTGAAACGGCTTAACCAATAACCATGAAGTCTGTTATACATTCTTGCTATGCAGTGAAACGGTTTAACCAATAACCATGAGGTCCCTAATAGATTCTTGATAAGCATTGAAATGGCTTAAACAATAACCACGAGGTCCTTTATAGATTCTTGATAAGCATTGAAACGGCTTAAACAATAACCACGAGGTCCCTTATAGATTCTTGATAAGCAGTAAAATGGCTTAAAAATAACCACTAGGTCTCTATTAGATTCTTGATATAAATTGAAACGACTTAAACAATAACTATAAGGTCCCTTTATAGATTCTTGCTAAGCAGTGAAAAGGCTTAACCTAGAACCACGAGGTCCCTTAAAAATTCTTGCTAAACAGAGAAACGGTTTAACCAATAACCATGAGGTCTTTATACATTCTTCCTAAGCAGTGAACGGCTTTACCAATAACCACGAAGGTCTCTTATACATTCTTGCTAATGCAGTGAAAAGGTTTTAACAATAACCATGAGGTCCCTAATAGATTCTTGATAAGCATTGAAACGGCTTAAACAATAACCACGAGGTCCCTTATAGATTCTTGATAAACATTGAAACGGCTTAAACAATAACCACAAGGTCTCTTATAGATTCTTGATAAGCATTGAAACGGCTTAAACAATAACTACGAGGTCCCTTGTAGATTCTTGCTAAGCAGTGAAATGGCTTAACAATAACCACGAGGTCCCTTAAAGATTCTTGCTAAACAGAGAAACGGTTTAACCAATAACCATGAGGTCTTATACATTCTTGATAAACAGTGAAACGGCTTAAACCAATAACCACGAGGTCTCTATTAGTTTCTTGATATGCATTGAAACGACTTAAACAATAACTACGAGGTCCTTTATAGATTCTTGCTAAGCAGTGAAAAGGCTTAACCTAGAACCACGAGGTCCCTTAAAGATTCTTGCTAAACAGAGAAACGGTTTAACCAATAACCATGAGGTCTTATACATTCTTGCTAAGCAGTGAAACGGCTTAACCAATAACCATGAGGTCTGTTATACATTCTTGCTATGCAGTGAAACGGTTTAACCAATAACCATGAGGTCCCTAATAGATTCTTGATAAGCATTGAAATGGCTTAAACAATAACCACGAGGTCCTTTATAAATTCTTGATAAGCAATGAAACGGCTTAAACAAAAACCACGAGGTCACTTATAGATTCTTGATAAGCATTGAAACAGCTTAAACAATAACTATAAGGTCTTTTATAGATTCTTGATAAGCACTGAAACGGCTTAACCAATAACCATGAAGTCTCTTATAGATTCTTGATAAGCAGTGAAACGGCTTGAACAATAACTACGAGGTCCCTTATAGATTCCTCATTAGCATTGAAACGACTTAAACAATAACTATAAGGTCCTTTATAGATTCTCTATAAGCAGTGAAAAGGTTTAACCAATAACCATGAGGTCCCTAATAGATTGTTGATAAGCATTGAAACGGCTTAAACAATAACCACGAGGTCCTTTATAGATTCTTGATAAGCACTGAAACGGCTTATACAATAACTACGAGGTCCCTAATAGATTCTTGATAAGCAGTGAAATGGCTTAAACAATTACTACGAGGTCTCTTATAGACTCGTGATAAGCATTGAAACGGCTTAAACAATAACCACGAGGTCTCTTATAGATTCTTGCTAAGCAGTGAAACGGCTTAACCAAGAACCACGAGGTCCCTTAAAGATTCTTGCTAAACAGAGAAACGGCTTTACCAATAACCATGAGGTCTCTTATAGATTCTTGATAAGCAGTGAAACGGCATAACCAAAAACCAGAGTCCCTTATAGATTCTTGATAAGCATTGAAACGGCTTAACCAATAACCACGAGGTCTCTTATAGATTCTTGATAAGCACTGAAACGGCTTGAGCAATAACCACGAGGTCTCTTATAGATTCTTGACAAGCATTGAAACGGCTTAAAAATAACTAAGAGGTCCTTTATAGATTCTTGATAAGCATTGAAGAAGCTTAAACAATAACTACAAGGTCCCTTATAGATTCTTAATAAGCATTGAAACGGCTTAAACAATAACTACGAGGTCCCTTATAGATTCTTGATAAGAACTGAAATGGCTTAAACAGTAACCACGAGGTCTCTTATAGATTCTTGATAAGCACTGAAGCGGCTTAAACAATAACCACAAGGTCCCTTATAGATTCTTGATAAGCATTGAAACGGCTTAAACAATAACTATGAGGTCACTTATAGATTCTTGATAAGCAGTGAAATGGCTTAAACAATAACCACGAGGTCCCTTATAGATTCTTGATAAACAGTAAAATGGCTTAAACAATAACCACGAGGTCTCTATTAGATTCTTGATATGCATTGAAACGAGTTAAACAATAACTACGAGATCCTTTATAGATTCTTGCTAAGCAGTGAAAAGGCTTAACCTAGAACCACGAGGTCCCTTAAAAATTCTTGCTAAACAGAGAAACGGTTTAACCAATAACCATGAGGTCTTTTATACATTCTTGCTAAGCAGTGAAACGGCTTAACCAATAACCATGAGGTCTGTTATACATTCTTGCTATGCAGTGAAACGGTTTAACCAATAACCATGAGGTCCCTAATAGATTCTTGATAAGCATTGAAATGGCTTAAACAATAACCACGAGGTCCTTTATAGATTCTTGCTAAGCAGTGAAACGGCTTAACCAAGAACCACGAGGTCCCTTATAGATTCTTGATAAACAGTAAAATGGCTTAAAAATAACCACTAGGTCTCTATTAGATTCTTGATATAAATTGAAACGACTTAAACAATAACTATAAGGTCTTTATAGATTCTTGCTAAGCAGTGAAAAGGCTTAACCTAGAACCACGAGGTCCCTTAAAAATTCTTGCTAAACAGAGAAACGGTTTAACCAATAACCATGAGGTCTTTTATACATTCTTCCTAAGCAGTGACACGGCTTCACCAATAACCACGAAGTCTCTTATACATTCTTGCTATGTAGTGAAAAGGTTTTAACCAATAACCATGAGATCCCTAATAAATTCTTGATAAGCATTGAAACGGCTTAAACAATAACCACGACGTCCCTTATAGATTCTTGATAAGCATTGAAACGGCTTAAACAATAACCACGAGGTCTCTTATAGATTCTTGATAAGCATTGAAATGGCTTAAACAATAACTACGAGGTCCCTTGTAGATTTTTGATAAGCAGTGAAATGGCTTAAACAATAACTACGAGGTCCCTTATTGATTCTTGCTAAGCAGTGAAACGGCTTAACCAAGAACCACGAGGTCCCTTATAGATTCTTGATAAACAGTAAAATGGCTTAAACAATAACCACGAGGTCTCTATTAGTTTCTTGATATGCATTGAAACGACTTAAACAATAACTACGAGGTCCTTTATAGATTCTTGCTAAGCAGTGAAAAGGCTTAACCTAGAACCACGAGGTCCCTTAAAGATTCTTGCTAAACAGAGAAACGGTTTAACCAATAACCATGAGGTCTTTTATACATTCTTGCTAAGCAGTGAAACGGCTTAACCAATAACCATGAGGTCTGTTATACATTCTTGCTATGCAGTGAAACGGTTTAACCAATAACCATGAGGTCCCTAATAGATTCTTGATAAGGATTGAAATGGCTTAAACAATAACCACGAGGTCCTTTATAAATTCTTGATAAGCAATGAAACGGCTTAAACAAAAACCACGAGGTCACTTATAGATTCTTGATAAGCATTGAAACAGCTTAAACAATAACTATAAGGTCTTTTATAGATTCTTGATAAGCACTGAAACGGCTTAACCAATAACCATGAAGTCTCTTATAGATTCTTGATAAGCAGTGAAACGGCTTGAACAATAACTACGAGGTCCCTTATAGATTCCTCATTAGCATTGAAACGACTTAAACAATAACTATAAGGTCCTTTATAGATTCTCTATAAGCAGTGAAAAGGTTTAACCAATAACCATGAGGTCCCTAATAGATTGTTGATAAGCATTGAAACGGCTTAAACAATAACCACGAGGTCCTTTATAGATTCTTGATAAGCACTGAAACGGCTTATACAATAACTACGAGGTCCCTAATAGATTCTTGATAAGCAGTGAAATGGCTTAAACAATTACTACGAGGTCCCTTATAGACTCGTGATAAGCATTGAAACGGCTTAAACAATAACCACGAGGTCTCTTATAGATTCTTGCTAAGCAGTGAAACGGCTTAACCAAGAACCACGAGGTCCCTTAAAGATTCTTGCTAAACAGAGAAACGGCTTAACCAATAACCATGAGGTCTCTTATAGATTCTTGATAAGGATTAAAACGGTTTAACCAATAACTACGAGGTCCCTTATACATTCGTGCTAAGCAGTGAAACGGCTTAACCAATAACCACGAGGTCTCTTATACATTCTTGCTATGCAGTGAAACAGTTTAACCAATAACCATGTGGTCCCTAATAGATTCTTGATAAGCACTGAAACGGCTTAAACAATAACCACGAGGTCCCTTATAGATTCTTGATAAGCATTGAAATGGCTTAAACAATAACCACGAGGTCCCTTATAGATTCTTGATAAGCAGTGTAATGGCTTAACCAATAACCATGTGGTCTCTTATAGATTCTTGATAAGCATTGAAACGGCTTAAACAATAACTACAAGGTCCCTTATAGATTCTTGATAAGCAGTGAAACGGCTTAACCAATAACTATGAGGTCTCTCTTATAGATTCTTGATAAGCAGTGAAATGGCTTAACCAATAACCACGAGGTCTCATATAGATTCTTGATAAGCATTGAAACGGCTTAACCAATAACCACGAGGTCCTTTATAAATTCTTGGTAAGCAGTGAAACGGCTTAACCAATAACCACGAGGTCCCTTATAGATTCTTGATAAGCACTGAAACGGCTTAACCAATAGCCACGAGGTCTCTTATAGATTCTTGATAAGCATTGAAACGGCTTAACCAATAACCACGAGGTCCTTTATAAATTCTTGGTAAGCAGTGAAACGGCTTAACCAATAACCACGAGGTCCCTTATAGATTCTTGATAAGCACTGAAACGGCTTAACCAATAGCCACGAGGTCTCTTATAGATTCTTGATAAGCATTGAAACGGCTTAACCAATAACCACGAGGTCCTTTATAAATTCTTGGTAAGCAGTGAAACGGCTTAACCAATAACCACGAGGTCCCTTATAGATTCTTGATAAGCACTGAAACGGCTTAACCAATAGCCACGAGGTCTCTTATAGATTCTTGATAAGCACTGAA
>NC_090741.1:63639128-63654128 GCF_036898095.1 Palaemon carinicauda
ATCAATGATAACGATCCTCAATCTTAAACCGTCTGGAAGCTAGAATTAAGTAACACTTACCTATCCTTTCAGGATAGAAATCTTCCAATGGGTTTTCCAAAATAGAATGATCCATGGTTTTAATTTTGAGGGAGGTCAGAGCAATTGGCTGGGCAGGAAACACATGTATGTGTCTTTACTTTTTCATTTCTAGCTTATCTATCCTAAGCTATATAAAAAAAAAAAAAAATCTATCTTGGGTACCCTTGTATGGGCTTCTGCTGGGACCGTTCCTATATTGAAAGAATAGAATTCCTTCAATACTATGATTAGAAATCAGTCATCCTTACCACACAGTGTTAAGAATATAAAGGGGCAGTGATTTGTACACTTCTCTACCCCTAGGGGTTAGAACCCTTTCGTTGGAGTTCCCTTGATAGAGGAATCTCCTTATAGTTAATACTGAGGGGAGGTAACAGCATTTGCTTACAGGGGATACACAAGTATGCGTCATCTACTATCCCTTTCTATCTTAATATCCTATGCTATTTCAGTTAAAAGATGACTTTTACATATTGCTTATCAGTGAGACAATCAATTGTATACTCATTCGGCTTTCCTTTCTTTACAGGAGGAACCCCAGATGACATGTGTTGCAGTTTTCTGCAATATCAAGAGTAAGTGTTTTTACGGTCATAATACATGCAGGCTTCATGCCCCCTGCAATAAATATTATATCCGAATCCCTACATTGTTGGAACCCGCAGGTTTGCAATGTATGTCGGACCCTAATGTCCGAGGGTTTCGAGAATCCCAAGTCGATAGAGTCTAGGGATGCAGCTCGTAACAACTACGTAACTAGGTGAGAGGCTTCCAGAAAATCTCTCCAGGTCCATACCTACCTAATGATAGGATGCGTAACCTACTATTTCCGAAAGCAAGTAAGGAAATAGTGGTGCCCCAGGCACGATTCACACCTCCCGACGGCCAGATAGCCTTTGGGACGGAGGGCAGGAAGCCCCCACGGGAAGAGGGGGAGAATGTTGTGTTGGAATTGTTTCCGTCTGTGCCGGCTCTAGAGCCACTGGCATTGACATCTTCACCTCCTACCCCTCTATTAGATGGAATGGACCAATTATGGGCCCAAGTGAAAGATTTAATAGAAAAATTTCACAAACAAGACGAAAAGCAGGAAGCGAAATGCAAGATAGAGCTCTTTGAAGCTCCACTTGTCGCTCCCCAAGGGTCATACAAACGACCCATAGATCAAGACCTTCTGACATGCTCCAAAACCAATCCCTGGAGGTTTGCGGAGCTTATGCCGATTTTAAACGGCAAACTCTACATCTCGGAGAAGATGGGTTCTGTTCCTTTGGACAAAATCGAGTTTTGTCCAAGCTTTGACGCTTTCCCTAATTGTTTCATTCGACTGAAGCATGAACAAACGTCAAGAAAAGAAACGGAATCGAAGGAGGTCATGATTCTCAACCATGATAAGGCACAGGCTATCTTGTCAAGTAGCCTGAAAAAGGCATGTTACTCGGTGTCGAAAGTTTCACACTAGGTAACAGATACCCTTCCTTTCTTGCTCCTGTTTCAATTTCATTCCCCTTTATGTGGAAGGCATTTAAATCTGTTGCCAAGGCAGTGGAGGCAGGTAGACCATGCCCTGCACTCGAGGAGTGCAAGCCTCTGTCACTAGCCTTTCCCAAACAGGAGAAGGACTGGAAGGAAGTCCACTTAACCTTTTCAGTAGGAAGACTAGATGCGGATGTCCCCACTCGACAGTTTAACGAGAATCTCCCTAAACTATCCGAGTTTCTCTTGTATAATGAACCAGAGACAAAGGAGAGACTTGCAGCCTCCCTATCCCTACAAAACTACATAGAGTTGTGTTCAACCCACCAAAGTACCCCAGACATGCTCATGGTCTTGGCCAAAATGCATATGGCTACCTTAGTAAAAGACCTTTATGCCTTTATGAAGGCTAGGAGAGCCTGTAGGGAGTTTGTGTTTGCTGCCGCAAAAGTGAAACAGGAAACCAGGAAACTAATATCTTCCATCATCTGGGGTAAAGACCTCTTTCCAGACGAGGTAGTTAGAAAGGTGATTAAGAAAGCCACCACGGAGAACATAGGACTTCTCCAAAAGTGGGGCATCTTTTCAAAGAGAAAGCCTTCCACGGTCGTGGGTCCCCAACCTAAAAGGAAGACGGCAAAGTCTGGAAATATACCTCGGGCTGTTCAACAACATCCTACAGTTACAGTGACCGTGGTGCCACAGGCAGGTGGTCGAATATATGAGCCTACTGATCATTCGAAGCAAAGAGATGCTTCTGGTAGGAGGGAGGTTCCTTCAGGATCCCTGGACCTTCGATCCTTGGGTCCAAGGCCTAATCAAGATGGGACTAAGATGGGAGATAGACATGCCTCCACCATCATTTCCTCAACTCTTCCTACACTCCAAAACCCTCCTGGAAGAATATACCTTAGAGCTCTAGAGCATACAGGTGGTAAGGAAACTATAGTCCATCGAATTCCAGGGAAGGCTGTTTGGTGTTCACAAGAAGGACTCAAGAAAACTCAGAGTCATTCTGGACTTGTCGCCACTCAACAAGTTCAAATAAAACTGCAAGTTCAGAATTTTAATCCTTTTGAACATAAGGACCCTGTTTCAAAAAGGGGTGTTCGCAGTCTTGTCAGACCTGAAAGATGTCTATTGGCAACTTACAGTCAGTCACCCCCTCCCCTCCTACCTAGGATTCAAGTTACAGAGGACAACGTAGATCTTAGGAAAGATACTTGTCGGACTAGACACAGTCCTAAGTATCTTCACGGGATTACCAGACACAGTCATGCAAAAACCAAGCCTAGAAATGGTTCAGGCAACGATGTACCTGGACTAAAGGCTGGGGTGGGAAGCACCCATAGTGGCTGGTCTATGAGCATCCAAGGAAGTGTTCCGGTTCCTGGAACATCGGGGATGCAACATAAGCCTCAAGAAGTCTCGATTCTCTCCAGCTCAAAGGTTTTAATGGTTGAAAAACCATTGAAACATGTGGTCACACCAACTCTCCTTTCACTTGGGGATGTAAAAGGAGGTCGCAGGGTCGGTCAAGAGACTCTGGTAATCAGTCAGGATTCCAAGATGCTAACAGGGAGGAGTTCTCAACTCTCTCCAGTTCGCAATAGTGACAGACCCAGTGCTAAGAGCACAGCTGAAAGATGCGTTAAGAGTCTGGAGAAGATACGCATCAAACACTTGAAGAGATCTAAAAAGACTGATATCGGTCCTTCCTTAATTGCTCCTCTAACAGGGGTCAAAGACCAAAAGTTCCAAGACCATATTGGTCCTGTCATGAGTGGGGAAACTCTCTCCACCCAGATCAGACATCCTAAGGCTGATCTGGGACACCGAAGCGATAATGAGACGTCTGAATCGACAATGCTAAAGAACGTCTCATACAGTCTAGGTGACGTTAACCATCCCTTACCTAAAGGGATGACACCTGTCAGCAGTTCATGCGTAATCTATCCACAATGTGACAGTGGATGCTCTACTCGGGCTCAAGCCGATAGAGTTAGAATGGTCCACAGATGCAGACCTATTCTTCCCCAGATGGGAACAAGTCCCCGAGCTGCAGATCGACCTCTTCATCACGAGAGTCTTCAAGATACTACCTCAATTTGTAACCCCATATGAGGATCCTCTAGTGGAGATCACAGCCGATCTCCGGCTGAAGGTCCTCAATATGCTGAGATCCTTTTAGGGAGGAGTGGCTCTGTTGGCTCCCTAGTGATTAGGAAAAGATTTGGGATCTCAGAAGGCAATATAGAATTCTTAGAAGAATACAAGTCTAAGTCAACGAGAAGACAATATGAGTCTTCTTGGAAAAAGTGGGTTGCTTTTGTAAAAGCAAAAGGTCCGAAAGCAATTTGAATGAACTTCTGTCTGTCTTTCTTTGTCCACCTTCATAATCATGGCCTGGCGGCCAACACGATAACTACGTGCATGTCAGCCTTGACTAGATCTCTTCTATAGGCCTTTCAAGTGGATCTGGTGAATGAAATCTTTAATAAGATTCCGAAGGCATGTGCAAGGCTTAGGCCTGCACCACCACCAAAGCCCATCTTATGGTCTTTGGACAAGGTCCTACATTATGCCTCATCTGTGAACAATGAAGATTGTTCCCTCAAGTGAAATAGTGGCCCTATCTAGAGATGAGGGCCACATTCAGTTCACAGAAGCGGGAGAACTGAATCTCTTTCCTGATCCAACCTTTTTAGCTAAGAACGAGCTACCCACTAAGAGGTGGGGTCCCTGGAGAATCTGCCCTCTGAAGGAAGATGTCTCTCTATGTCCTGTAGAGTGTCTAAAGGTTTATCTTTGTAGAACTTCAGACTTCAGGGGAGGACAGCTCTTTAAAGGAGAAACCTCTGGATCAAACTTATCCCTAAAACAACTGAGGGCGAAGCTCACCTACTTTATTCGTAGAACAGATCCTGACAATACTCCCGCAGGTCATGATCCAAGAAAAATTGCTTCATCACTGAACTTTTTTCAGTATATGGACTTTGAGCGGCTTCGCTCATATACTGGATGGAAATCATCCAGAGTGTTCTACAAACACTATGCTAAGCAGGTCCATGAACTGAAGCATTATGTGGTGGCGGCAGGTAGTGTATTAAAACCTGTCGTCTAACTCTGCAATGAACAGTTAATTGACTGGGACTGTCAATTAAAGGGAGAAGGGGTCATCACTTTTAGTGTGACCTCCTTTTGAATGAGTGTTACCATGGTGACACTAACTCTGTTCAAAATCTCAGGTGTGGAATTATACAGATAGCACTAGTGCCGTGTGTACGTAGTACACAGTGTTGATAGAATAAAACAGGTACAGAAATTATGAAGAGAAATTTTATTATAAACTTTTCTTCAGTCTGAGAGCGGCACTCACCATTTCTTCCCTTTCAAAAAGGAAATATAATTTCTGTATATGTTACATGTATAATTCCGTTATCATGCTACATTCGTTTTACTTGTTAATTCATTTAGTAATTTATTAGATATAAATGTCTATTAGAATGTAATTGCGTCCTAATTCGCCTGACAATTGCATGTTTAAGATGCCAGAGTTCTTTGACTTACTGATGTAAGTATTCTTCATATCATTGTATGCTTGCAAACAATGGATATAATGGACACTGATATTGGTTCAGCAATATATACAAACTATGAGACTGTTTGTATATTCAGTGTATACTTATGTTTGTTCATACAATATATGATAACCTTGAGACCCCTTTTCTACCGTCTAAAATGACTCTTCCCTGTAAGGGACAGGAAGCACTAACATTGTTTATGATTAGTGATGATGACGGATAACGGTAACGTCACTTGTCTCAGATGGTCCAAATGATCATAGAAATGCTGTCCCAAGGTTAAGGCACTGATGAAAATCCACAGATACATTAATGCTCTGGTATGCTTCCATCAGGACGACATGGCTTGAGCCCAAAAAACGGATTTTCAGCGAAGCGAAAAATCAATTTTTGGGTGAGATGGCCATGTCGTCCTGATGGACCCACCCTTCTTTTCAAAAAGAAAAGATCTTCACAGTATCCCTTCGGAAATACTGTATCTGTAGCACCATGCTCAATGCTACAAGGAATGTCCGCCATCTTGGATATGGTGCTGTTGTGATACTCAATAGTAGTATGGGAACTAGGGTAACCTTGATACGGCTCTCCTTCTAATTCTGCCACTTTCCCCCTCGAAGTGTAAACGCTATTCGGGGTGCAGATTGCTATGTGGTGTGTCAAGAATATGTCCCCTAATATTATGCAATATCCTTGAGAGAAAATTTAAGGATATTCGTGCCAGGAGTTAGAATTCTGGAGACCTAAAGGTAAAATTCTCTGGGAATATCAACTGTACTATATATATCCCTTAGGAAGCTACTAATAGGAACTTCCATCAGGACGACATGGCCAACTCACCCAAAAATAGATTTTTCGCTTCGCTCAAAATCCGTTATATATACACACACACATATTTCTCCCCACTTTACTCCTCTTTCACATAAGCATTAAATTTTCAGGTCATTCTAAGGTCATACCATCGACATAAACACTTTGCCTCACTAGCATCATCATCACTACAGGGACGTTGTTCTCCGGACGTCAACAGAAAACCGTTGTGATCTCAGAGGGAATATTATCGACCAGCCAACAGAAAACGGGGGTGATCTCGAAGCGGGTGCTATCCACGTAGAGATGGTTTTTGCCTTAGCAGCGGCTTGGTTCCTGATCTTCGTGTGTTTAGCTAAAGGAGTGAGGAACACGAGCAAGGTTTTGATCTTCACCGTGTTCTACCCGTATGTCATCATGGCCTTCATCTATGTTTGGAGTAGGTTTCCCTGGTTTGGTTTACTTGCATTTCAGTTGTGATGTGTCATTCGTGAATTTGAGCTTTGATTTTGATGATTTCAATGATGATGATGATGATGATGATAATAATAATAATAATAATAATAGAGAGAGAGAGAGAGAGAGAGAGAGAGAGAGAGAGAGAGAGAGAGAGAGAGAGAGAGAGAGAGTAATATGAATATCAAAATTATCAAAATCATTATTATTATTGAAATTATTATTAATATCAGAATTATTAAAATTATGAAATTATTGAAATTAGTATTATTAAAATCAATAAAATGACAATGATTATCAAAATTATGAGAATTATTACTATTATTGTATATATTATTACTATTACTCTTATTGAAGTTATTAAAATTATTAAGATGTGTAACATTGATCAAAAAGTTGTTTTGAAGATGATTAGGGGCTTTTGTTACATGATACTCTAAACTTGCAAAAATGTCTACATAATGTTTACTTTCATTCAATGCCTTCAATCCTACTCTGTACTCTGAATGCTCATGTAACACTTGATGGCCTCTTCAGATTTTTGCACATCAATACAAGTTATTTTCTAACATAATTCGACTTCACCGCAGCCCTACTCTCTACCTGAAAACTTCCTGCAAGTCAATCAGAACTTACTACTAACTTTAGATGAATTTTCTCTCAGCTGTTGACAATTTGACTTTACCTTAGCCCTACTCTTTACCTGAAAACTTCCTGCAAGTCAATCAGACCTTATTACTAACTTTAAAAGAATTTTCTCTCAGCTCTTGATAATTCAACTTCACTACAGCCCTACTCTCTACCTGAAAACTTCCTGCAAGTCAATCAGACCTTATTACTAACTTTAGATGAATTTTCTCTCAGCTGTTGACAATTTGACTTTACCTTAGCCCTACTCTTTACCGGAAAACTTCCTGCAAGTCAATCAGACCTTATTACTAACTTTAGCTGAATTTTCTCTTAGCTATTGACAATTCGACCTCACCTCAGCCATACCCTCTACCTGAAAACTTCCTGCAAGTCAATCAGAACTTACTACTAACTTTAGATGAATTTTCTCTCAGCTGTTGACAATTCGACCTCACCTCAGCCATACTCTCTATCTGAAAACTTCTTGCAAGTCAATCAGACCGTATAACTAACTTTAGATTAATTCTCTTTCAGCTGTTGACAATTCGTCTTCACTGCAGCCCTACTCTCTATTTGAAAACTTCTTGCCAGTCTATTACATCTTACTTCTAACTTTAGATGAATTCTCTATCAGCTGTTGTCAATTCGACTTCACCCCAACCCTACTCACTACCCGAGAACTTCTTGCAAGTCAATCAGACCTTATTACTAACTTTACATGAATTCTCTCTCAGTTATTGACAATTCGACTTCACTGCTACCCTACTCACTGCCTAAAAACTTCCTGTAAGTTAATCAGACGTTATTACTATCTTTAGATGAATTTTCTCTCAGCTATTGACAATTCGAATTCACTTCAGCCCTACTCTCTACCTGAAAACTTCCTGAAAGTCAATCAGATCTTATTACTAACTCTGGATGAATTTTCTCTCAGCTGTTGACAATTCGACTTCACTGCAGCTCTACTCTCTACCTGAAAGTCAATAGGACCTTATTACTGACTTTAGATGAATTTTATCTCAGCTGTTGACAATTCGACTTTACTATAACCCTACTCACTACTTGAAAACTTTCCTGCGAGTCAATCAGACCTTATTACTAACTTTAGATGAATTTTCTCTCAGCCGTTGACAATTCCACTCCAGTGCAGCCATATTCTCTACCTGAAAACTTCCTGCAAGTCAATCAGACCTTATCACTAACTTAAGATTAATTTTCTCACAGCTATTGACCATTCGATTTCACCTCACCCCTACTCGCTACCTTAAACTTCCTGCAAGTCAATCAGATCCTACAACTAACTTTAAATAAATTTTCTCTCAGGTGTTGGCAAAAATAATAGTAGTTCATCAGAACCCTGCTATCTACGTTCAAACTTTCTGCAAATCAATTGGACACATATTCAGGCGAATACAAGCGTGTGGATTGATGCCTCTGCACAGGTTATTTACTCCCTGGGTATTGCCCATGGTGGTATTACAACAATTGCCTCTTACAATAAGATAAATCAGAACATTCTCAGGTAAGAAAATATATTTTTCTTGTGGTACATTCTTATGGTACATTTGGGTCGGTTTTACTGGGATTTCAATAAATATTTCACGTTTGGGGTTTCTACAATAATTGACTTGAAGTTTGAGTTAAATTTATCGATTTTTTTTTATAAAGTTGAGATAAATGTTACTAACGTAAAGACAGCAAATTACTTTTATGCCTTAAATTTGCTTTTAGTCTTTTCCATGTAATGGAATAATTCATTTTCTGAATTTAGATGCACCTAAATATACAATGTTATGTAGTGCAATAAAAAATCAAATAGAATGACTCTTACCTCTGATGTAATACATTTTCAAAGTGTTGGTTATATATCAACTGTGTTCATATGTGGCTATTGAATATACAGCACATTCTATCCCATCTCATAATTATTTGAAAATGTGAAAATCCTATGGGGTAAACTTAAGACTGCAATGGAAACTTACCTTATGGCTAGTGCCATGAGTTTAAGTACAAAATAGCACTGAATTATTGAAAATTATCACAGATCTGCAAGCTCATGTACAAATTCTCTATAATTCGAGATGGTCTTTATTAAAGTTTTCTCTTTTGGAACATTATCAATCCATTTGCTTTTCCTATGAATTCAATAATGAAGTTTAACTGAAGTGCCTGAGCCAAAGATAGAGAGAAAAACAATAATTTTTCCGGCATTTTCAATTCACATAATTTCTTCATCTTACTTCAACTGGAAATTAGCTTAATCTTGTGGTCTGACAAAAATCCCTTGTTGTCGAAGTCTACAGATATCTCATGTCCATATCCATCTGTTTCTGTTACAGAGATACCATTATTGTATGCTTGCTTGATAGTTTTACATCTGTATACTGTGCGTACGTCGTCTCCAGCACTTTCGTTTGCATGTCAAAAGAGTTTCTGAAGAACAATGAAAACTCCCCATATCTGGTCTTCATCGTATTTCCTGCACTAGTCTCAGGAATAGGAAATGGGGGTCTCTGGTCCTTGCTCTTCTTCATTATGATTCTGGCCCTCGGATTTGATACCCAGGTAAGCTAAGATTTTGCAATAAGGTATAGGACATGATAATCAGCTAATTTACGATTTGACAATTAACTATGTGATTAGATAGCTAGGATTGCTATAGCATTTGGAAGTCAGAATACTGGGTTAAGTTCAAGTTTTGCAGTTAGCAACCGGGTTTCATGGATAGGTAAAAGTTAAGGTCTTGGAATGAGCTTTAGAATTTGATATTCAAGTAAGTTAAAGTTTCCAAATTAGCTATAGGATTTGCTAGTCAAGTGAAAAAAAAATATTTATACATGGGGGATTGCTACCCATGTAAGTTAAGCTTTTTATGTAGCTATGGCATTTGAAAGTCTGGTAAATTAAGGTTTTATCATTGATTCAAGGATTATTTAGCCCGGTTAGAAAAGGTTTGACAATTATCCATGGGATTTGATAATTACATAACTGGTTTAAGTTAAGAAGGTTTTGTAGTTAGCTATAATCTCTGATGGCCAAGAAGCTCGGGTGAGTTATCTTTTTTTTATTTATTTTTTTTTTTTTTTTGCAATTAGCTGTAACATTTGAAGGGCAAGTAAAATTTTGTTATTTGCTATAAAATTTGATAGTCAAGTAGGATAAAGTTTTGCTATTAGCTGATATCTGTTTGCTATTATATTTATATATATATATATATATATATATATATATAGATATATATATATATATATATATATATATATATATATATATATATATATATGTATGTATGTATGTATGTATGTATGTATGTATATGTATGTATGTATGTATATATATGTATATATATATATATATGTATATATATACATATATATATGTATATATATATATGTATATATATATATGTATATATATATATATATATATATATATATATATATATATATATATATATATATTCAAATAACTATGGGATTTGATATTGAGGCAAGTTAAGCTTAGCTATGGGATTTGTTGACCAAGTAAGCTAAGGCTCTATAATCCCTATGACAACAAATTACCCATTAAAGCTTCATGAACAAACACTATAATAACAACAATATACTGCCATTACCTCTCATTATCAGTCCTCTATTATTGCCACTATACATAAAATTATTATTTTTTTCCCTACATACCTCATGATGGTGGAAAGTTTATATTTCCTAAAGTATACTGTACATCATTACCTTTAATAAGGGTTCCTCTAATACATGTAATACATCTAACATCAATTTTGTCACTCCTGCCTAGCTCATGATAGTGGAAAGAAGTTTATATTTCTATATACATTAGGATTCATCTAAAGCATTTTATCTATCTTATACCAATTTAGGCACTTCTACCCAGCTCATGATGGTGGAAATGGTAACCACATTTTGTTCCGGAGCTACGACGCTGTCATAGCCACAAGCTATTTCGTGTTCGTGGAAAGTTTATATTTTTATATATATTAATTTAATGCACCTCCTCCATTTGCTAATGATCTTGACACTTCTACCCAGCTCATGATGATGGAAACGGTAACCACGGCCCTGATTGATGAATGCCGCATTTTGTGCCATCCCTATGTCAATCTCCCAGTCGCTAGCTGTTTCCTATTAGTGGAAAGTCTATTTTTCTATATTTATTAGTATTACTTTAATGCATCTCCTCCATCTCTTAACAATTTTGACACTCCTACCCAGCTCATGATGGTGGAGACAATAACCATGGCCCTGTTCGACAAATGCCGCATTTTGTGCCAGCACTGTCATTCTCCCTACCACGAGCTGTTTCCTGTTGGTGGGAAGTCTATATTTCTATATCTATTAGTATTACTTTAATGCATCTCCTCCATTACTTAACAATTTTGACAATCCTACCCAGCTCATGATGGTGGAGACAATAACCACAGCCATGTTCGACGAATACCGCATTTTGTGCCTGCACTATGTCATTCTCCCAGCTGTGAGCTGTTTCCTGTTAGTGGAAAGTCTATATTTCTATATTTATTAGTATTACTTTAAAGCATCTCCTCCATCAGATAATGATTTTGACACTCCTACCCAGCTTATGATTGTGGAAACGGTAATGACGGCCCTGTTTGATGAATGGCACATTTTGCGCCAGCGCTACGTCGCTGTCATAGCCGCATGCTGTTTCGTGTTATTCCTCCTCGGAATCCCCATGACAATGAAGGGAGGGAAGGAGATTTTTGACATGTTTGATTCTTCCAGCACCAAGCACTCCATCCTGCTGCTCTGTTTATTGGAAGTTGTCGTCGTTGCTTACATCTACGGTACGTTTTGTGAATTTTATATGGAGCGCATGCATTCTGTAATGTCCATTTAGAATCCAACTGCATTGCTCTTGGGCTTTTCATTTTACATTAATTTGTATAATGCACTCAATCGCATTTTCTATCTTCTCTAACTTAGTCCTACATCTATTCCCAGTCTCATATAAGAGCAATCCTTTCAGCCCAGTTCTGTTTGTCACAGAAAGATTAACTAATGGTAGAGTATTCATATTGCAAGGCTGTACGTTTCAGGGCTGAAATTCTAATCATTCATTTTACTATAAAATGTCATGGGCTACTAAAAGGTTAGCTTTTTAAATGATAATAGTCAATTTCCTTTGACTGTAAATCCATCCCTCACTCTTAGATATCGCCATTTCACAGTAAGATCAGGTGCTTTTTCATTATCATTATTATTAATATTACTACTTGCTGGGCTACAACCCTAGTTGGAAAAGCAGGATGCTATAAGCCCAAGGTCCCCAACAGGGAAAATAGCCCAGTGAGAAAAGGAAACAAGGAAAAATATATTATTTTAAGAACAGTAACATTAAAATAAACATTTACTGCATAAACTATAAAAGCTTTAACAAAACAAGAGCAAGAGAAATAAAATAGAATAGTGGGCCCGAATATACCCTCTAGCAACAATACTCTAACCCAAGACAGTGGAAGACCATGGTACAGAGGCTATGGCACTACCCAAGACTAGTAGAAACAATGGTTTGATTTTGGAGTGTCCTTCTCCTAGAAGAGCTACTTACCATAGCTAAAGAGTCTCTTTCAATGATAGAATGTCTCTTAATTGATAGGTTTTGATATTCTTTGTCTAAAAGGCCATACATTTTGGTGTTATAACGTCAAATTTTCTAAAAGGCCAGGTTTCTCATATATAAAATTTCTATTATAGACAAACAATTTTTCTTAACAATTGTAAGTTCTATACAGAAAAAAATACCTTTTTGATAAATGTTCATTATTTATAAAAGAAAATTGCATTCCTGATACTGCAAAATGTTTACTTTTGTTGCAGCTAGGCCCTATATTAGAAGAAAATCTTAAAACAATATAGGGTTCCTTTGTAGAAAGAAAATTCTAGCTTTCTTACTCTTTAAGGCCACTAAAGGAAGAGTAACTCTCTGAATAAGATATTTTACTCTGTTCTGCATACAATACTAATTTCTAAAATATCTTTACTCGATATAAGATAGTAAAGGTAGTAGGTTGGCCATGGCACCAGCCACTCGTTGAGATACTACCACTGGAGAGTTATTGGGTAATTTGACTGGCTAGACAGTACTACATTAGGTTCCTCTCTCTGGTTACGGTTCCTTTTTCCTTAGCCTAAACATACACCGAATAGTCTGGCCTTTTCTTTCCGAAGTCTCCTCTGTCCTCATACACCTTACAACACTGAGATTACCAAACAATTCCTTTTCGTTCAAGGGGTTAACTACTGCACTTTAGTTGTTAAGTGGCTACTTTCCTCTTTGGCAAGGGTAGAAGAGATTCTTTAGCTATGGTAAGCTCTTCAAGGAGAAGAACACTACAAAATCAAACCACTGTTCTCTAGTCTTGGGTAGTGCCATAGCCTCTGTACCATGGTCTTCCAATGTTTTGGGTTAGAGTTCACTTGTTTGAGGGTACACTCGGGCGTACTATTCTTTATATTTTTCTTCCTCTTGTTATTCTGAAGTTTTTAAAGTTTATATATGAAAGATTTATTTCAATGTTGTTACTGTTCTTGAAATATTTTATTTTAATTGTTTATTGCGTCTCTTGTAGCTAATTTATTTCCTTTCCTCACTGAGCTACTTTCCCTGCTGAAGCCCTTGGGCTTATAGCATCTTACTTTTCCAACTAGGGTTGTAGCTTAGGAAGCAGTAATAATAATGATAATAATAATAATAATAATAATAATAGTAATAATAATAATAATAAATATTGACAGAGATGTTAATACAATCCCACATTGCGCTTCAACATATACTAATGTTTAATACAATTTTAATTTCACGTAAAGATAATGGGATCCAGTGATAAACGATAATAATTTGCAGGAACAACTAAATTAGATTTAGTCATACTAAATGCAGTTTTGATATACTACCTGCATTGAATCCTACAAAATCATACTTTTATTCTCAAAATATGGTTATTATGTTGACGGTAAGAAAGCATTAATTATATAGCAAATAGTTTTATTAAAATATTTTGCTAATTTTGAATATCTTTATAAAGTAATCAGCAAAATTATTTAGAATTTCACAAAAATATATTCACATTCAGCACAAAAGCCCAAATGAAGTTTCACATACATCCTCATTACCACCTCATTTCAGGTTACAAGAAATTCATCAAGATTATCAAGGCAGAACTGAAGGTGTGGGTACCAGCTCCACTATATTACTTCTGGGGCCTTACTTGGTTATGCCTCACACCTCTGTCTCTTTTGGTAAGAAAAAATAGGAAATTGTTGCACTAAACTAACTTTAAAAACCATAATTAGAAAGCATAATGTACCTTTATATAAATAAAATTGTGATTAAACCACACTCTCCATTACGTTTACTACTACAGAGGTTCCTCAACAAACACAAATCCAGCTAAAATTATAAATCTTAGATATTGTATCATAAGTTTGTCTACTGTAATATGATAAAGAAATATTGTAATAAAACAATATTATATCATTTAATACAGTAAACAAAACAATATTTGCAATGACCTGATATTTATTTCATATGAAACAGGGGCTATTTGTTGACTTTCATAGCCGAAAATCGTAGGCCTGGGAGTCAGGTCCGGCCTACCCTAGGCTAAAATTTAACAAAATTTGACTTACAAAAGATTCGACTTAAAACAGTTCGACTTACGAACAGTTTGGAAGCTGAGGAGCTTCTGTACTTGACTTTCCAAACTATTTTCTACCAAGGTTAGCTACCTAACTGCTATCATTCATCTTTCCCCCACCTCTCCTACCAGCTAAAGAATAAAATCTATTGCCTTTATGAATTCTAATCCCCTCATATAACGGACTTTGACATAGGAAAAACCATAGCTTGTTATCAACATGTCCCTGATTTATACACGATATCTCCGAAGCTTGTCGCGGCTATAATCAGCCCTTATTTGGTTATGCCC
>NC_090741.1:63656628-63669128 GCF_036898095.1 Palaemon carinicauda
GGATTAAAGTGTGAAGTAAGTAGGAGAGAGAGAGAGAGAGAGAGAGAGAGAGAGAGAGAGAGAGAGAGAGAGAGAGAGAGAGAGAGAGAGAGAGAGAGAGAGAGAAAATGCTTTCCTACATGCAATGATATGATTAATACATAGATACATGTTAATCAATCTTTATGCATGTGTGCTTAACATTAGTAAATTGGTTATTCGAAGACATTATATAATTAAGTCATTACCTATAGCAGAATTTCAGTATTATTATCATTATTTTTATTATTATTTTTATTATCATTACCAAGCTACAACCCTAGTTGGGAAAGCAAGAAGCTATAAGCCCAATGTCATCATTTTATCACCAATGTTATTACTGATATTGCTGCTGCTGTTATTGTTGCATTTAAATCAATCATGCCACTGTCCTCTTCTTCAGAACATGTCCCAAATCTGGAAGGCCACGTCGAACTTCTGTCCGGAGTACCTCAGAAATGGAAGAGATCCAGACGTCGGGAATTCTCATCTCCCAGAGGGAGAGTTTACCTGCACGGGTGTCTGAAACCTCTTAAACCACTTATAAAAACCCAAAATTTTGATAGGAAATATTCTGTTCTCAGCCGTATTTCAGTAAAATACAGGCGGCCGTAATTTTTACCCTGCTTTGTTATTATCTTGTACGAGTTGGTGACCGTAATATCACTCCTTTATGTCAATGTATTCGTTTTTAAAAAGGTAAATACCTGGCAATATTTATTCCAGGATTGTTACCATTTTTTACGGCAAATCTTTAACAGTGTTATCGAAAAATGTCCCCCACCCCTCCCCAGTGACCAAGTTGTTAACGTCAGATATTTTGGAAGTGGGCGGAGCCAATGCGAGGACGATTGACTGACTGATTTTCAGTTTTCTGGCATCCTAACATCGAAGGTCATTGACACTGATATCCTTTGTTTTAAATAAAGCATAAAAGGAAGTTCAACTAAAAGCCACAAAACACCTTTTCGAAGTTGAATAGCTTCCAGATGACCTACTTCTGAAATAAACCTAAAAATGACGATCTACAGCCAATTTTGCATTTGGTTGAGATTTGGATGTTTTGTGAAAGTGCAACCGTAAGGTCTCCAACTGAATTACATCCTTAAGCCCTGTCCACACGATCGAGCATGCCCGACGGGCATACAGTGATACCAGGCCACAATAGTTAGTGAAAATGAGGGTTGATGATGTCAGAAGCGGGAACACTAAAGGCAGGGATCTGGCAACACTGTATGATGCCAGATCCCTGTCCATGGTTTTTCCGCTTCTGATGTCATTAACCCTCGTTCTCACTAACTATTGTAGTCTGGTATCACTGTTTGCCCGTCGGGCATGCTCGATCGTGTGGTCAGGGCTTAAGATGTAAAGTTGTTAGAAGTACACCTTCTAAAAGGTATAAGGCAAAATGTTTAAAAAAAAAATTAAGATACGATTCTTTTACGTTCATCATAGATATTGTAAAACAATATCCCAAAATATCAAGAATAATCGTTCGTTGCTAAAGAAAGCATATATATATATATATATATATATATATATATATATATATATATATATATATATATATATACATATATATATCTGTATATATACATATATATATATATATATATATATATATATATATATATATATATATATATTTATATATTCTAAAAAGGTTTTTGTGTGAGAAATTGGTGCTGGGGTTGACCATATATACGTGATATTGATTGTGTAATAATAAAAAAAACTTATTTTTTTTTTTAAATCCTTCGGTTTCATATATGATTTTGTAAGTTTCATTATGATCACTTTTTTTTCCCAAAAAAATCCAATATGTAATGCAAATTTCATTATTAATTCATCTAGGAGTTTGTTTAGAATCTCTCTCTCTCTCTCTCTCTCTCTCTCTCTCTCTCTCTCTCTCTCTCTCTCTCTCTCTCTCTAGTAGACTTATTACTTTCATAAACAATGACATCCCAGGATTATGATACTTCTCTATCCAATCACTTTCCAGTATTCTAACATCATTACATGCAAAATTATTCAAATTCATTCTCCTTTAATAACATTCATGTACTCTGATATTTTCTGTGAGTCTGACGAAATGACATTCCTTCAACTTTCCTCTTCTGCTGCTGGTAACAAAATGACGCCCCGTTTTGAGGTTGGCGCTGCTCTTGTTTTATATAGGTACTCTAGGTAGGGCCATGGGGATTTTGTCAGGCTGGTCTTTACATTAATAAAAAATTAAACTTAAGCTACGCCGGAAGTGAAGCTCTCTGATTGTGATACTCTTGGGAAACTCAAATTTCTCATATACTTTACTTACTTACTTTACTTTGATGGCTGCTTTTCCGGTCCCTTACAGCAGGAGAACCCCATTTTCTACAGGACCTCCGCTGTCGTTTTACCTTGTTCGTTCATAGTATTTATCGTTTCAGATCACGTATTGTTCATTTACTGTTAAATTGTCACTGTTGTAAGACTGTTTAAATAAGAAAGTCTTCAGTTTCCTCTTGAAACCTTTAATGTCTTCAATCATTCGAATGTTTCGTGGGAGCTTATTATATAGTCTCGGGGCCGCATATTTAAGGGCTCCAACAGTTTGAAGCCATCTGTAACTATTCTCGTGTCGACACGATTTGTACCAATAAATACCACACAAATAACTCTATAAAGTTTAACAAGAGCTTCAAAACAAGGAAATTTCTCTCTCTCTCTAAAATTAAATTTTGAAATTTTGAAGCTTACTCTATGATAAATTTTAAGCATTTTCGTTTAGACTGGAACATTCATTAGAGAGTGTACATTAAGTAGATTATTATTATTATAATCATTATCATTAGCCAAGCTACAACACTATTTGAAAAAAGCAGGATGCCATAAGCCCAAGGGCTCCAACACGGAAAAATAGTCCAGAGAGAAAAGGAAATAGAAAATAAAGTATATAAGAAAAGTAATGAATACAATAGAGTAATGAATACAATGGAGTTCAATCTACAATTTTATTATTATTATTATTATCACCATTATTATTACCATTATTATTTCTCAAAACTTCTATAACTAGAAAGATAGTTGGATTAAGCATGGCTCAAAGCTTCGTAGGTAAAAGGTAAAACGTAGAATATATCATCATTATCATCATCACCATCATTATTATTATTGTTAATGTTTTTGTGTTGTTTTTGTGTTGTTTTTGTTATTGTCTCCAGACGTTTATAATCATTCTTATACACCATTTATATATTTACATACATGAATATGCATGTATGTGTATACGTATGTATACAGAAACATACTCATGTATTTATATGTGCATGTATGTATATATACATACATACATACATACATACATACATATATATATATATATATATATATATATATATATATATACATATATATATATATATATATATTACATACGTATTGTATATAGTGTATATATGTGCATATTTACACAGTATATATATATATATATATATATATATATATATAGCATATATACAGTATACATATATGCATACATATATACACAGTATATATATAAAATGTGTGTACACACGTACACTTCAAGTGAAACATCCCACAAGATTTATTTGTCCCAGATCTATACGCTAAACACAACTTGATAATATTGTTTGCAATATTGAGTGCAATTGTTTGTAATATGGATGTGTGACACTCACAATGTTATAGTACAAAATTCTATGGCTAAAAGCATCGTGCAATTTACTTTCCAGCCAAAAGGGAAACAAAGGCTTTCAATAAATGGAATACTTTGTATATGTTGTTTCATTCACCTATTACTGGACGAGAAATGTTCATGAACAAAACCTCTAATGACCTTATGAAAGACGCACACTCCAGTGTTTTTGTAAACAAACAACAATGACATTGAAAAGAAAATAAGGAAAGGCAAGAGAACTCTAGCTCAAGACAGTGGAAGACCATGGTGAAGAGGTTATGGCACTAACCAAGACTAGAGAACAATGGTTTGATTTTGGAATGTACTCCTAGAAGAGCTACTTACCATATGTAAAGAGTATCTTCTACTCTTACCAAAAAGAAAGTAGCCACTGAACAATTATACAGTGCAATAGTTAACCTCTTGAATGAAGAAGAATTTTTCGGTTATTTTAGTGATGTCAGGTGTATGAGGAAGGATGAAAATGCGTATAAAAGTATGCCAGACTATTCGGTGTATTTATAGGTAAAAGAAAAATGAGCCGGAACCAGAAAGATATCCAATGTATTACTATCTAGCCAGTCAAAGGATCCTATAACTAAATGTTGTACCTCAACGGGTAGCTAGAATGGCAGAAATATCTTATAAGTCCAGAAAACCTATGGGTTAAGGTATTCTCAACAATGCAAAAATATCTGTAGTCATTTTGGTGAAAATAGAAAACACTGATCCCACAGGAATAATTGTCAATGTTCTGCTTTTCTTATGGCACAAATTAAAAGGTATATAACTATCATATAGAACACTGGAATACATCAATCTTAATAGAATTTGTTAATGAGCGATGCTAAAATTCAGTTTGCGGGTTAAAAATTTGAACACGATGTTGTGTTTATATTTATCCATATTGACTCATTAGGGGTAATTTGAATGAATTACTACCAATTGTGTCACGTGGTGGGCCGGGACATCGGGTAAAACTCGCTGGTAAGAGACTGATGTCTCGCCAGGTAAATCCTCGGACAGCTGGGTAGCGTCAGGTTCCGATATCTTTTATGGCCTCTCGTGTCATGGTTGGTTTTGACTTGGCCTTTCATTAGAAGGGGCTAGCGTTCGATCCCATGTATGAGGTAGAAATTTATTTCTATTTGAACACGATGTTGTGTTGATATTTATCCATATTGACTCATTAGGGGTAATTTGAATGAATTACTACCAATTGTGTCACGTGGTGGGCCGGGATATCGGGTAAAACTCCCTGGTAAGAGACTGATGTCTCGCCAGGTAAATCCTCGGACAGCTGGGTAGCATCAGGTTCCGATATCTTTTATGGCCTCTCGTGGCATGGTTGGTTTCGACCTGGCCTTTCATTAGAAGGAGCTAGCATTCGATCCCAAGTATGAGGTAGAAATTCATTTCTATTTGAACACGATGTTGTGTTGATATTTATCCATATTGACTCATTAGGGGTAATTTGAATGAATTACTACCAATTGTGTCACGTGGTGGGCCAGGATATTGGGTAAAACTCGCTGGTAAGAGACTGATGTCTCGCCAGGTAAATCCTCGGACAGCTAGGTAGCATCAGGTTCCGATATCTTTTATGGCCTCTTGTGGAATGGTTGGTTTCGACCTGGCCTTTCATTAGAAGGGGCTAGCGTTCGATCCCAAGTATGAGGTAGAAATTTATTTCTATTTGAACACGATGTTGTGTTGATATTTATCCATATTGACTCATTAGGGGAAGCTTGGCGTTTATTATTATTATTATTATTAAATGCTAAGCTACAACCCTAGTTGGAAAAGCAGGATGCTATAAGCCCAGGGGCCCCAACAGGGAAAATAGCCCAGTGAGGAAAGGAAACAAAGTAAAATATTTTAAGTATAGTAACAACACTAAAATAAATATTTCCTATAAAAACTATAAAAAAAAACTTGAACAAAACAAGAGGAAGAGAAACTAGATAGAAGTGTTCCTGAGTGTACCCTCAAGCACGAGAACTCTAACCCAGGACGGTGGAAGACCATGGTACAGAGGTTATGGCACTGCCCAAGACTAGAGAACAATGGTTTGATTTTGGAGTGTCCTTCTCCTAGAAGAGCTGCTTACCATAGCTGAAGAGTCTCTTCTACCCTTACCAAGAGGAAAGTAGCCACTGAACAATTACAGTGCAGTATTTAACCCCTTGTGTGAAGAAGAATTGTTTGGCAATCTCAGTGTTGTCAGGTGTATGAGGACAGAGGGGAATCTGTAAAGAATAGGCCAGACTATTCGGTGTCTTTGTAGGCAAAGGGAAAGAACCGTAACCAGAGAGAAGGGTCCTATGTAGTACTATCTTGCCAGTCAAAGGACCCCAAAACTCTCTAGCGGTAGTATCTCAACGGGCGGTATCGAGGGGCCCAAAGAAGCCCGAAGCCTATTGGCCTACCATGGGTTCATGTAGCACTGAATAGAAGCTTCCGATATATTCGACTAAGCTACGGCTATTGTTCTCATCATTGCTATCCATTAATGAAGCAGACAATAGGAAACAGCTTTAAATTCCAGCTTGCCGAGCCTCCCTGTCCCTTCCAGTCCTTAGTAACCAGGGTTAAAAGAATACCAGTCCGCTTCCGACAAAAATAAGAACAATCTCGCGCATGTTGCTCAGCGGCTCCATTGGTTAGGGTTCAGATTAAGAAATGTCATTAGTCTGTATTTGACTCTACTCGGGAGAACAAGAACTCAAGCCCTCTTAACTACGCGGTTTTCATCCACCTGGTTAATCTCTGGATAAATTCTCGTTAATCCTCTGGGTCCTGAGGAGTCATGGCTACTTGTTCCGTCTATGGCTGCAAGATCAAGTCAAGGAGAAAGGAAGGCCAAAATGTGAAATTTCATCGATTTCCTAGAGATCAGAAGCTGCAACAGAAATGGCTTCAGTTTTGCAATCGCAACGCAGTTAATGTTAAACATGCTAGGGTCTGTAGCCTCCACTTTAAACCTACAGACTACAAAAGAAATCTCAAGTATGAGTTCCTTGAGCTTCCAACTCCAGGTAATGTAAAAGCCTTGTCTTATAAAATTTAGTTTTCTAGAAATCATATAACATGTCATATTCTGTTTGATTTAAAACCACAAACCTGTAAATCAAAATAGTCTCTTTCATTTATTCATAAGAATAGAACTTCGGTTATTTTGAAATGCAGTATTTCTCAAATATGGTCGTATGATAAGGGAAAAGATGTTTTGTGCTGGCAAAAAAAAAATCGGGTTCAATGTGTCATAATTCGAGGTTTAATTAAATCCTGAAAACAATTAATATATTATGACTTCAATTGTGATATTACGAAAGATATTTTGTTTCATATCATAAGGAGAGTTGAAGCAGCAGGCTATATTATTGTAGGTATGGTAAATGATCTAGGCCCTAAATGTAAGATTTTGGAAGCAGTTAGGGATAGGACTTGAAAATTCTTCATTTCTTCTTTGCATCTTTTCCCACTTTTATGTGGGGTCGATGTTTCTGGCCAGTGTTCTTCATATTGTAATGATATGATATGAAAGTGCATGTATTTGCAGACGCCCCTCATCTCATTAAATAAATGCGAAACAAATAAATAAAAACAAAGAGAAAAAACTAAAATAGGTAAAGAAAAACAAATGCGAGGTTCTATCATTTTTACCTTGTGAGACACCTGGTACGGATTAACAATGCAGGAGGGCATTTATAAGGACATAAGGACTTTCTAATCTTCAAATAATAAAGTACCTGAAAATTAAGGGAATAGTTATCTTCTGCGGTCACGAAAGAAAGAAGTGTGCTATGGGGGAAACAACCTACTATAGTGACCCTAAAACTTGTTTGCCTCGTTTTCTTCAACAGTCACTTACCAATGACCTCACGAAGGTGCGCAGTAACTCATGAAACGATCTAACTCATTCTTTTAACCCTGTTAGTAACATTCCCAAGGGGGGGAAAGACATCTGGTAATTCCCTTTTGTGATTTCCGAATACGAATCACACCCTCGGTAAATATACAATTTTTTTTTAATGAGGCTCACTTGCACCGACTCGCAGGGGTGCCCTTTTAGCTCGGAATAGTTTCCTTCTATCTGATTAGTTAGAATTATTTTGTCCAACCACTGAACTATTAGGATACTTTTCCAAGCTAAAAGGGCACCGCAGCGAGTCGGTACAAATGCACCTCTTCAAAAAATATTGATTATATCTGGTTTACTGACTGAGGGATATGATATTGTTTTAAAATTTTGAAAAGTGTTTACAAAATGAATATTATGATGATTATCGATTAAAAATGCATTTTTTATTTCCCTCGTTTTAATCCAAAGTAAACATTTTCATAAATCGTGGTACTTGTTAATAAATCTAAATATACTACCGCTAGAGGTCCTTTTACTGGACAGAGAGTGCTACATTGGATCCTTCTCTCTAGTTACGGTTCATTTTCCATTTGCCTACACATACACCGAATAGTCTGGCCTATTCTTTGCAGATTCTCCTCTGTCCTCATACACCTGACAACACTGAAATTACCAAACAATTCTTTTTCACTCAAGGGGTTAACTACTGCACTGTAATTGTTCAGTGGATACTTTCCTCTTGGTAAGGGTAGAAGAGACTCTTTAGCTATGGTAAGCAACTCTTCTAGGAGAAGGACACTCCCAAATCAAACCATTGTTCTCTAGTCTTGGGTAGTGCCATAGCCTCTGTACCATGGTCTTCCACTGTCTTGGGTTAAAGTTCTCTTGCTTGAGGATACATTCAGGCACACTTCTAATTAATTTCTCTTCCTTTTGTTTTGTTAGAGTTTTTATAGTTTATATAGGAATTATTCATTTTAATGTTGTTACTGTTCTTAAAAATATTTCTTTGTTTCCTTTCCTCACTGGGCTATTTTCCCTGTTGGGGCCCCTGGGCTTATAGCATCCTACTTTTCCAACTAGGGTTGTAGCTTAGCAAGTAATAATAATAATAAAGTTTAAGGTGAAATATGAAATGGTTCATCATTCCGCCTGTCATATAACTGCAAGATGTCTTATAATCATAAGAAGCATTGGTAATACTTTTTACATTATTTTCTTTTGTAGCTCATTTCACATACTTATAGTTGGTTTTATTATCTCACCTTTCCTCTGCGGTGGGAATACCTTAACGGGGTGAAAGGGTTTGAGTATCACCATGATCAGCAAAGCTATACTAGTAAAGGCCACCCATACTAGGATGGTTTGCTGAGAGCGATCAGACAAAAATATCCCATCACCAATCCGCATTGGCTACCGGGAACATTAGTTGTTGCTGTTGGTGTTATTGTTGTTCTTGCTGCTATTATTATTATAGACATGTCTGAGCCCTTTGACCTACAGTGGACTAGACACGGATCCATTTGTTGCTGTTGCTATTATTATTATAGACATGTCTGAGCCCTTTGACCTACAGTGGACTAGAAACGGATCCATTTGTTGCTGTTGCTATTATTATTATAGACATGTCTGAGGCCTTTGACCTACAGTGGACTAGAAACGGATCCATTTGTTGCTGTTGCTATTATTATTATAGACATGTCTGAGCCCTTTGACCTACAGTGGACTAGAAACGGATCCATTTGTTGCTGTTGCTATTATTATTATAGACATGTCTGAGGCCTTTGTGGACTAGAAACCGATCCATTTGTTGTTGTTATTATTATTATTATTATTATTATTATTATTATTATTACAGGCATGTCTGAGGCCTTTGTCCAGCAGTGGACTAGAAACGGATCCATTTGTGGTTGTTGTTGTTGTTATTATTATTATAATTATTATTATAATATGCATGTCTGAGGCCTTTATCTTGCAGTGGACTAGAAACTGATGCATTTACTATTGTTGTTATCATAAACATGTCTAAGGCCTTCGTCCTGCAGTGGACTAGAAACGGCTGATATACTGTTGTTATTGTTAATAGCTAAGCCAATGAAGTAAGAAAGAAGGCAACGTATTCGTGTGTGGCTGTTTCCTCGTTCGTTTGTCAACAAGATGTCCCAAAATAACAGTCCCTAAATGGTATTGGTCCATTAAATGTAATTTCGCGGAGGAAAAGGCTCCTTGCCAAGGAAGAATTGACAAGATTCAAGAATGGGTGGAAATTATAGGGAGTAGGTTGGCCAGGGCACCAGCCACCCGTTGAGATACTACCGCTAGAGAGTTATGGCGTCCTTTGTCTGGCCAGACAGTACTGCATTGGATCCTTCTTTCTGGTTATGGTTCACTTTCCCCTTGCCTACACATACATCGAATAGTCTGGCCTATTCTTTACAGATTCTCCTATGTCCTCATACACCTGGGAACACTGATTAATTATCAAACAATTCTTCTTCACCCAAGGGGTTAACTACGGCAATGTAATTGTTCAGTGGCCACTTTCCTCTTAGTAATGGTAGAAGAGACTCTTTAGCTATGGTAAACAGCCCTTATAGGAGAAGGACAGTCCAAAATCAAACCATTGTTCTCTGGACTTGAATAGTGCCATAGCCTCTGTACCATGGACTTCCACTGTCTTGGGTTAGAGTTCTCTTGGTTGAAGGTACACTCGGGCACACTATTCTGTCTGGTTTCGTTAAAGTTTTTATAGTTTATATAGGAAATATTTATTTAGATGATGTTACTGTTCTTAAAATATTTTATTTTTCCTTGGTCATTTCCTTACTAGGCTATTTTCCCTGTTGGGGCCCCAGGGCTTATAGCATCCTGCTCTTCCAACTAGGGTTGTAGCCTAGCAAGTAATAATAATAATAATAATAATAATAAAATATGGTTGCAGGGTTAGGGGATGTGGAGAATCGCAAGCGGATGTATTCACTTACTAAGTTTGCTAGTTATGGTAGTTTCACGCGTGGATGGATCCATAAAAGTGTGCTACTCACGTCACCATTCATTCACCTACAACAACGTTAACGACATAAGTTACCTATAGTTCCAAGTATTATTATTATTATTATTATTATTATTATTATTATTATTATTATTATTATTATTATTAAAAACAATAATAATAGTAAATATTTTGATTGTTTATTACTTGTTTTGTAGTTTTTTTCTTTTTTTTTCCTTTCCTCACTGGCTATTGTACCCCGTTGGAACCCTTTGGCTTATACCATCCTGTTTTTTTCATACTAGGGTGATAGCTTAACTTATAATAATAATAATAATAATAATAATAACAATAATAATAGTATATTTTATTTTGATTCTATATTACTTCTCGCATTTTTTTCCCTTGTTTCCTTTCCTCACTCGGCTATTGTACCCTGTTAGAGCCTTTGGGCTTATACCAGCTAGTTTTTTTTCCAATTAGGGTCATAGCTTAGCTTGTAATAATAATAATAATAATAATAATAATAATAATAATAATAATAATGCTTTACAGCGTTCCAGTCTTTCCGTCGCGGGAGCATATTCCATAAACAATCGGGGAAATTTTATGGGAATCCTCGTCCAGAGGTCACATGGTTACTAACAATAATATGCGCATGAGCTGTCGTATCACATAGCATGACGCAACAGCAGTAGACGAAAATCCTTAAGGTCAAAGACATGCAGGTTAGAACAGGTGTCATTTAGTTTTTCAAAATCCTTCTTTTGTTTCATATGAAATAAATTGCAATGTCTCTTATGAATATGCGTCTTGCTCAGACCTTTGGATGATAGAAAAACATATGGAAATTATTATTTTAATGCTATGGATGATATTTACATGAATGAATTGTTTTATAAACAGTTCGCCTTAATAACACAAACTTGAAGTCGAAACGCTTGGCCAGCGTACGATACTCTTTCCCCCAAGAAGTGCGCCATCTGGCAGCGCTATTCCCTACAAGACACTGCTCTTGGTGGTTAGCATTCCTGTTCCAGTGCATTTCAAACTTGCAATCTGAACTAGGTGTTTATGCAGGTTCTTGAGTTTTCTTTGAGCCGTGTGTTTTTCAATGGACATTGCCGCACATTTTCGCAGCAGACAATTTTACGAAACGTCAAGTGATTCTAATCTTTCGATTGAGGTATTGGAAAAGGGACAGCCTACGGAACAATGTCTGTCTTACTATACGTCAAAGAAATGTAAGGATCTTAATTCATGTTGTCATTGGATATACATATGTGTATACACACAATATATATATATATATATATATATATATATATATATATATATATATATATATATATATATATATGTATATATGTATATATATATATATATATATATATATATATATATATATATACATATATACATATACACACACACACACACACACAAAACACCAACAAATGCAGCCGTTTCTAGTCCACTGCAGAACAAGGCATCAGACATGTCAATTATTGTCTGGGGTTTGGCCAATTTCATCACCCCGTTGGCCAGTGCGGATTGGTGTTGGTGGGAGATTTTCTGTCAGATCGCTTACAGAAAACTAACCTGACTATACTCTATTTTTTATAGCGGTGCATATTTTCACTGACTCACAGGGGTGCCCTTTTAGCTCGGAAAGGTTCCTGATACCTGATTGGTTGGAAGTATTTTTGTTCGAAAACCTTCATTATTCTCGAATGATTACCAAGTAATGTGAATCGAAACTTATTTATTAACCTATATTTCTCCATCAGATATATGTTTTGTCAATAAACAATGTTAAAGAATAAATATATTATAAAGAATCGTCTTGGTAAGTCTAAATTTAATAACAAAATCCGCCGAAGTCAACGACAGCAGCTTGTTTACGGATGCACGTTTTGTAATTTTGTAATTTTTCACATATTTTA
>NC_090741.1:63671628-63719128 GCF_036898095.1 Palaemon carinicauda
AGTAATGAAAATTAAAATAAAAAATTTCAAAAACATTAACAACATTAAAACAGATATTTCATATATAAACTATAAAAGAGACTTATGTCAGCCTGTTCAACATAAAAACATTAGCTGCAAGTTTGAACTTGTGAAGTTCTACCGATTCAACTACCTGATTAAGAGCATTCCAAAACTTGGTCACAGCTGGAATAAAACTTCTAGAATATCCTTAAACGAAAGAATATCACTATTTTAACTCATTCCTTCAAGAGCTTACCAATCTCCAGTTCCTCACACATTCTCCGAGATTCACATTTCCAGTCACACCACTCTGTCAACTGTTAACTACAAGTACACTGTTAAAAATCCGCAATTTTAATCGAAAATTCTCCGTAAAAATATACTGTTCTCAACCGTATTTCCGTTAAATACAGGCGACCGTAATTTTACCATACTTTGTTATGATCTTTTTCGGGTTGGTGGCCGTAATATCACTCTTTTACGTCAATATATCCGTTTTTAAAACTGTAAAAATCCTGGAATAAACGTTACCCGGCATTTACCGTTTTTTAATGCAAATATCCCAACAGTGTACACTTTAATTCCTTCAATACTGGTAACTAAAGTTATGTCTGCTCAGGTCTTTATTAAATTTTCTATATTACAAGAATGGCTACGTATGGCACAAGGCGGGTAGGAGTACCAGTAATTACATATTTCTCCTTTAAATAGCCCCTTACACTTCAAAATCAAACCATTGTTCTCTGGTCCTGGATAGTGCCATAGCCTCTGTACCACGATGTTTCCCTCTCTTGGGTTAGAGTTCACCTGCTCGAAGGTACATTCGGGCACACTATTCTATCTTATTTCTCTTCCACTTGTTTTTTTTTATTATAGTTTATATGTGAAGGATTTATCTAAGTGTTGTTACTGTTCTTAAAAAAAATCTATTTTAATTGTTAATTACTTCTCTTATTTCCGTTTCTCACTGGGCTATTTTCCCTGTTGGAGCTCCTGAGCTTTTCCAACTAGGGTTGCAGCTTTGCCACCAATAATAATAATAATAATAATAATAATAATAATAATAATAATAATAATAACGTAAAAGTATCCATGAATTTTATCCATTTTTCCTTGCAGTGATCTCAACTCTTTTTTTCATCCCTTACTTGTCTTCAGCTCAAACTGTTATCTCAACCTTTCTTCAAATCTAAAATCTAGCTAATACTCTTCTTATCGCAGCATCCATCAATCTATTCTTCCATCTACTCTGTCTCAACATATCATATAACAAACTTTTTTCCCTTATTCTCTCTTTACCAAGTATACTTAATAAATATTCAATGGATACCCTATAGTTTCCTACAATCAAGTTCCTTCCTAAACATATTTCGGCAAGATTCTACCCAATTGAAGTTTTCTTGTCACTTTTGCATTTAAATCACCTAGCACAGGTAGTGATCTCACAACTCATCAAGAACCACTTTCATTTTAGTCTACCCCCCCCCCCCCCCACACACACGCGCTTGTTTCCTTCCTGACTCACTCTTGCCAGTGCAATTCCAAGTAAAGAAATATGTAATCTGAATTTTCATTAGAAACCATCACTTCACTATACACCATTTGCTTGGTTACTCCCCGTGAGACAGAGTGACTTCTTTGGAGCGAGGTGTGCCGGGCACTCCTGTAACCAAGTATACAATGAAGCTCCTCTCCACAGCACCGTCTAATTACAAAGCTTACTACAATTAGTTATTTTTCCTAAGTGTACTTATTCTCCTCAGAGACTGGTGTCAGGTGTCAGATCTTCATTCTTAACAAATCTCTGTGGATGAGGTAATTAGTCCGATGTCTTTTTTTTTGTTTTACCCTGGTTTCATCAGGGATAGGCCAATACAAGTACCATGGACTGCTTCTATATATCTACCCACGCCCTAGAGGCAAGCACTGGGCCTAACAGTCACACTTGATGAGTGTGTTACTGATCATCATCGTGGTTACTTCACTAGAACCGCCTCTCTCTCTCTCTCTCTCTCTCTCTCTCTCTCTCTCTCTCTCTCTCTCTCTCTCTCTCTCTCTCTGCCATTGCTACTCACTTTGTATGAGGTCTCCAAGGAAGCATTTGCATCACAATCACCAGAAGGCATCAGGGCTTTCTCTCAATAGGAAAAGAATAAAAGAAGGGATCGGAGAGTCTTACTTAGGTATTTATTCTTCTCTCTCTCTCTCTCTCTCTCTCTCTCTCTCTCTCTCTCTCTCTCTCTCTCTCTCTCTCTCTATTGCCATTGCCACTCACGAACATCCTTTTAACCTTGTATGAGGTCTCCAAGGGAAGCATTTGCATCATAATCACCAGAAGGCATCAGGGCTTTCTCTCAATAGGAAAAGAATAAAAGAAGGGATCGGAGAGTCTTACTTAGGTATTTATTCTTCTCTCTCTCTCTCTCTCTCTCTCTCATATATATATATATATATATATATATATATATATATATATATATATATATATATATATATATATATATATATATATATATTACCCTTTTTAATGATGACATTCTCAACGTTAAAGAAAAAAAAGAATAAACTATAAACATATGGCATCAACTAACTCGCTCTTCCACGGACGAGCCTCATCTTTTGAGCTACGATCACGGGCTGCTAAGCTTAGCCAACCTCGAACCTTCCTACTAATCTTTTCCTAAAACTAACGAATTAGGTTCGAATGACTAAATGCCTTTCGAATTAAGTTTACGTCTTAAAATGAATTCCAGATTATATTCAAATCGTTTCATTGTAATTCGGATCAAATTCAAACCCTGGAACACAGGTAAAATACTAGGAAATTCTCTCACAAAGAATCAGCCTACTATGAGATTCAGGGCCTCTGTAACACGGTTTTTTGGACTTTGCTCCTTATCAATTCATCGGATGTAGCTGAAAGTTGACATATGTATATTTTACAACCACACACAAATTTTGTCAGCATTATCAATAACCTAAACCTGATAGTTTTAATTTTTATAGAGTAAAAATGATCTAGCCGACGCCATGGCCAGTGATAACGAGCCAAGAGTCGAAAACATTCATTACGTAAGCAATGTAAACACCTTTTGACAAAATTTTGCCCCGCCCATCCACCAGACACCCATTCACCTTGTTCCATCGGCTCTGGAACCCATAACAGTCAAGAATGGCTAGCAGGATTTGGAATTGCCCCCGTGGTTGCAAAACTGCATTTGTCTTACGACTTGCAACTTTATACAGTCAAGAGAAATCACGCGGCCATATTTACTATAGCCTGAATAGGTAATCATTCAGTTTCTAGTTAAAATCCAATGTCTATGGTCTGATTTGTATTTAGCGTAACATGATTATAATACTTGTAATGTCATTCAGACTTTTGAACATTTCCATTAACTATTCACTGTGCCACCAAGAGAGAGAGAGAGAGAGAGAGAGAGAGAGAGAGAGAGAGAGAGAAAGAGAGAGAGATTGTATGTAAACAGTCTTTATATAACTATTTTTGTTAAAATAAGAATTTTGTGCTAAACTCTCCATCAGACCAACGGATCATCCGATATATTTTTTTTTCTTATTCTTAGGCCGTACGACCGTGTTGGCTATGTTTTGGGCATGACTGCATTTTGTAAATAAATCATGAATAGTTTTAGGAGTTTTATTTGTACATCTAATGGGAATTTATAGAAGTAAAGTGAACATAATTCATTTATCCTTAAAAATAATTACTACATGTAGCAAAACAAATAGTAGTAAAGCTGATAATGCAATGAAGGAATGATACCATACTTTATCTTTAGTTTCAACATCGGCAATAACATTCCCAGTTGCCATAATTTGTCAGCTTAATGAAATAACCTATCATCTAATGTTAAACTTAATTTCTGAGGAGGCCATGGCTTATTGCACAGTGAAAAAACATGACAAAGACTTTATGAATGGCGGAACGATACATAAATGTGGTTGGGGTATCTGTGCTAGCGTAGTAATACTACTGTAGCAGTATGCCGCAACAGTAGTATACATGAATTAAACGTTTAGGCCAACTGCTGGGATCCTTGAGGATCATTTAGCACTTCTGACAACTACTCGAGAAATGAATTTTTATAGCCTGAATTTAAATTTGCTGATCCAACAAGGCCCATGATAGCCTTCAGTGTTATCCTGAATTATAACGAGGCCAAAGTGGGTGGAGCCTCATGAAGTCATCATTCTGACGATGATTATTGGTGAAGGTTTAAAGCCGAAATACGGTACCCGGCTATTTTTTTTTTTTTTTTCAGTAAATAGGTAGGTAGGTAGATAGACAATAAATAAAAATTGCTTGACATTGGATATAGCAGTTATCAAATCAAGCTTGTCTACTTCGTTTTTGAAAATTACCAACTATTCCCTACACCTTGTCAATCTGATTGTGACCTATAAAGTAGACTGTAATTTCTTAGGAAACTTATTTTGGGAGTTAGACTAATAATCGAAGTGTTTTTGTATTTATTAACATATTTTGTTGGTTTGTTCATTATGACAATTATCAGTGGAGAGGTTTCAGAGTTCATAAAGGTGTACTGCTTTGCTTTTATTTAAACTTTTGTGTCATTGTTGGCAGAGGTATAGCCTTCGTTACGTATAGCCAATCATCGATCGAGAAAGAGGGAAGGAAGGCCGTCATAAGTTACGTAACGAATGCGTTCGAAACCTTTTCTCTGAGTAAGTTGGCCCGTCTTCAAAAAACGTCACTTTTACTATTATAAGTACCAATTTTATTCAACCTACGTAATGCAGAATATAGTCAAAATTTATGTGTAGATATAATGTGCACTCTGAAGAAGCGTTACATTCATGAAATTCATAGATAAAAAATTATTGCAAAAAAACCGTGTTACAGAGGCCCTGAATCTCATAGTAGTACAGCCAGCACGGCCTGGGATTATGGTCCTCCTGCCATCCTTCCTGTGTGCTTCAAAGACGCCTTCCATAACTTGCATATATGTTATGGAGTTTTGCGGGGTTTTAGAAAGTCCTAAGGGATTCAAATTATCATTTAGATATATATAGGCCTAATGAATATCAGTCGACTTTCATTAGTTTAGATTTGGTCCATAAGTTATTGCTTTTATCTATTTTGACGGGTCGGGTATAACAGCAACAACAACAACAACAATAATAATAATTATTATAATAATATTCTCTCGTTTACATATACCATAGTACAATGATTAATAAGAAAACTCTACCAACATAAAAGGCAAAAACATCTGAAAATCAAACTTTCAAAATTGAAGCGGATACAAATGAACATTCTTACTAAGCAAAGGTTGCTCTCGGTCAACGGCCAGAATATTCTGGCCAAATCAACTCTCTCTCTCTCTCTCTCTCTCTCTCTCTCTCTCTCTCTCTCTCCCCCAGCACACACGTAGCTTGCTAGCGTTTTTTCTTCTGATTTTGTAGTTTGTTTGTCTGATCATCATCTCATCGTTATTATTGTTTTCATTGTTACTGCTACCAAAGCATCTCTCTCTCTCTCTCTCTCTCTCTCTCTCTCTCTCTCTCTCTCTCTCTCTCTCTCTCTCTCTCGACAAAGTAACGAGAATCTTCGTATTAAGATCGAAACATATATTGTATATGACGTTACTTCACTGAAATGTCATGCTGGTAAGTAACAGAAATTTCATATATTGGTTTAAAGGCCGCTCATGAATGACAGAGGCAAGGGACAGTGACGTTGCCCTATCGAACAAGACAATGCTCTAGAGACTGACCATATATACATACGATCAGCGGCCAAGCCTCCCGTCCACCTAGGCTAGGACCAAGGAGGGCCAGTAAATGGCTGTTGATGACTCATCGGATAGACCTATAGGCTCCCCCAACCCCCTCCCCCTGCTTCCTTAGCTGACAAGGATGGTGAGGTAGCAGCGACCAAAGAAACTAACGAGTCTGACCGGGATTCAAACCCCAGTCTGGTGTATGTGGTTCATTACTGAAAATACGAAAAATATTTCTAACAATTAGCGATAGGTCTAAAGCCACTACATTACAGCTAGTGATTCCGGTGTATGATCAAGATTGAATTTAAAATCCATCCAAATCATTAGACATAAGTTATGTAGGCCTAATGATGGGTATTTTCTTCTAATGGGAATTATTCGAACATGGGGATACCGTAACGTGGTGAAAGGGTTTTTATATCATAGTGATCAACTAAGCGTATTCAGGGCCACCCTTATATTGGTTGGTATGCTGCGAGCAATCAAACATGTCTCCCACCATCACCAATCCGATTCCGTAGTGGCCAGAGTAGTGATGAAAACTGGACAAACCCCAGACTTGAATAAGGACATGTCTGAGGCATTTGTCCTGCAGTGGACCAGAAACGGCTGCATTTGTTGTGATATATATATATATATATATATATATATATATATATATATATATATATATATATATATAACATGTGTATAAATATATTGATTGATTGATTTAAAGTTTCCAGGCATCCTAACATCTAAGGTCATTGACGCCGATATCTATATCTAAATATATATATATATATATATATATATATATATATATATATATATATATATATATATATATAATATAAATATATACATATATATATATATATATATATATATATATATAAATAGAGAGAGAGAGAGAGAGAGAGAGAGAGAGAGAGAGAGAGAGAGAGAGAGAGAGAGAGAGAGAGAGAGAGAGAGTGTGTGTGTGTACCTGCACCCCAAATATTTTCAAAATTTGGTGTTGAACCTCATACCAAATAGGTCTAATTACAGTAATTGATTTATCAAAGTTTACACGTATGAACTAATATTAGGAGATTGTCACATGGAATTTGGTGACGAGAGTAGGTAGCGTCAGAGAAAATTGTATTTATATAAATTATTTCTGAAGCTGACAAGGTGTGACTACTCTTTGTAGGAAGAAATCCAATACAGGAAGGTGAAAGTTTAAACATATAAATGTATCAAGAAATTATTTTAAACACATCATAGCAACAAACGCTTACTTTAAAAATACTATGCTTGGTAAATAACGCATTCTAGTGAACACTCAGGTAAGGAGGCCTATGTAGATTACTGTTTATATCCAAGAACTATTGAAAAAAAAATAAATAAAAAAAAAAGGAAAATATAATTAAAGGTGTGAATGTATGCTATTTTTTCCTTGTTGGAGCCTTTGGTCTTATAGAACCTTGCTTTTTCAACTAGGATTATAGTCTAGTTTTTAATAATAATAATAATAATAATAATAATAATAATAATAATAATAAATGCCATACAAGTCGAAGACTGCAATTACGACCTGGAGTCTTAGACCATTACAACTAAAATTACAACCGCCGTGTTAAACACAATCAGTTTTTCGGTCCTAATTATTTACGTTAAGGGTTGTTTCCTGGCCCTACCAAGGTCTATAGAATACGAGGTCTCCACATCCCTGGTCCAAAAATTGACATTTCTGCGCAGGTGGATTTCGTGACGTCACCACCTCCAAACGGACGGGTGCTACCTACAGTCAAGGTCTATAGAACACGTATTCTATAGACCTTGGGCCCTACCACAAATGGAAACCCTGTTTGTTGCATGCGTTCTTATGGTAGAGTACCACACGGTTATTTGGCGTTAATTGTTAAATGCATCTTGCTTAAATCCACATTATCTGGACTAAGACCATATTTTTTTACACTAAGTTACATCAACATAGCGAGGAATCCTTAAAGGTAGGCCTACATCCTAAATCCATATTTTAACTGTTACAGCAACATTGTGAGGAATCCTTAAACGTAGACCTACATCATAAATCCATATTTTTACACTATGTACCATCAACATTGTGAGGAATCCTTAAAAGTAGGCCTACATCATAAATCCATATTTTAACACTATGTTCCATCAATATTGTGAGGAATCCTAAAACGTAGGCCTACATAAAAAAAATCTAACTGCTACCCATTTTGTTTGAGAAAAAAATGATTGTTTAGACACTAAAGCTTAAGCCTTAGAGGGGGGGGGGGTTATAAACATGGCTCAAAAGTTAATAAGACCTATAGACCAGATTCCTTGATTTCGTTTCCTTATCTTACTTGGGAACTAAAATGAATTGGTAATTAGGTAGAAACACTTGGATATTTCATAATTTGTATTAATGCATCAATGTAATGTGCTTAAAACATTGGAATTGTTGACGGAAAGCAGTAGGTAGGCCTACATACAGCTAAACACTTTCAATAAACGGTTAAAATCTATAAGAAAACAAAATGAGGATAATATAAGACGAATTGTGTTCTAACTTTTGCAATAAAATGACCAAAATGAAATAACGTATCAATATAACGCAGAAAATGTGAGACTACCTGCCACCGAGTAGTTAAGAGTGTTGTCACTACAAAATGCAGAATAAAATCAGTCAAATAAACTTTGCTTACCTTTAGAGCTTGGTCACATTTCTTCAGGAAGAATTCCTATGTCCTTATTTAGACATGAACGCTCCACGACGTACCATTGTCGCACTAATTATAAGAAAACACTTCAGAATAATTTAAACTACGTGTTTCCCAGTTGTCAGGAAAGGGTGCCCGCCCGCCATTGCCGCCAATGCGAAAGCGCCGCCCTGGTGGCGGTAAAACAAACTACATAGTCCTTTCAAAATGAATAAAAAGAAAATAGACATGATAGCGGTACAACAAACTTCATAGATCTTTCAAAATAAATAAATAAATAAATAGACATGATAGCGGTACATCAATCTCCATAGACATTTCAAAATAGATAATTAAACAAACAAACCTGGTTGTGGTACAACAAACTACAGAGACTTTTCAAAATAAATCTCTTTCACTACTTTTGGCGATTTAAAACCGTTACATTGCATTATCGTACACTCGGTGGTCTTTGGGTTTTTCAGAGTAAAATAATACTTTATTGGGATTCGATACTTTACAACGTCTCTCCCTCTATTTTGTGGTTGCAATAAGTCCTATTTCATCTTTTTCTTCCATTTTCTATTCCTCAGATTTGTCCTAAACTTCCATTTCGTTACTGGCTGATATTTAAGAGTTTATAACATCAATATGTTGGCTTTTTCTGACCTACGGCAAAGCGTTTTATCACTTCGTAATTTCGTCAATTCGCAAAATTTACAAAGAAAAAGAATCTTTGTCAAACCATCTACTGTCTGACGATAAGAGTGCAATACGGAGAATAGTGAAGGTTGTGTAAAACGAAATCTTGAAAATATTCTAAGTCACCCATAAAGAGAATATAGAAAATGGATAGGAGTACCTGATAGAAAACCATTGCCTTGGTTCTATGGGAAACTTTGCAAATGAAAAATTGTTCGTTTGAATGTTTGAAATGTCTAAAATGTAAAATATGAAATTACAAAGCAATGTGCCATATAATAAATGGTTCTTATGTGGGGGGGGGGATATGAAGTAAAACGCTGGAAATAACAATAAAGATTAGCTTTCAAACAAATAAGTACAACGTTCTCAAGATAGAATATTTTACATAAAAATACAATTTATACTTTGTAAAATTCTATTGGGACAATTAGCTTAATAATCACAATTGTATTAAATATTCTACTTCATTGCTTAAAATGCCTAACACAAATTATGATTATCTATTATGAAATTAGTTATAGTATTGTATATATACGATATATGTAGGAATGTTCAATTTGATGTACGATATGTTTTCCCTGTTATGTGTATCTCTTTACACGGGGTTCAGGAAAAGACACAAGTCAGTTCCCGCTCATCCCTTGATCTGTAATCAACTCTTGTACATTAAAGGAATCAACTGTTCCCGAGTATGTCTTAACCTACTTACATGGCGCAGTGAATCTCGTTCCAAAGCAGGACCTACAAGATGCTGAGACGAGTCCATCACAACACACCCAGGGGCACAGCAAGACGTTCCCCCAGGGGCACTGCAAGCAGGAATGCAACACCGGCACGCCGGCTCCCCGAGGGACAGGACTTGTTACAGGCTTTGGTTGGCCTCATGTCACAAGGAAGACCACATGGTTCAGCCTCGGCAGGTGTTAGGGCGATGTGCCCTGAGAAGTGTAGCTATGAGATGACACAAAGCAGTTTTTGAGAATGGTGTCGCTCTATGAGTGATTGGCTGGCCTTAGGAAACGTCTCAGGAGAGAATGCACTTATCAGTATCCGGTTAAACTGCGATGAGAAGTTAAGGATGGCTATAGATGCAACGCACTCAGGGGTTCAGTGGAACTTATTAACGGCCTCTGAGGCATTTGACAGACTGGAGGAGATCACGACGAAGTCTGTGAATAAGGCAGTAGCATGGGACAAGTTTTTCTCAGCGCAACAAAGCGATCAAGAAACCGCGAAATCTTTTGTGCATAGGTGCCAACAATTGGCCTTAGATTGTGGGTTTAAGTGTCCCCATTGTCGAGCTGATCTGAATGATTTTGTGTTAGTTCAGCGGATAACAAGTGGTTTAAGCAATGTGGGACTTAAGCAAGAGATCCTACAGGATCATGAGGTTTTCAATACTGTGCAGAAATTGTTACGTAAATGTGAAATTTATGAATCCGCAGAAAAGGATAGTATTAGCGCTCGTGGAAGGGCAAACGTAGCTAGTTTGGTAAAAGGGGATGAGATAGGCTTAGGCCAAGTTGAAAGTGGGTTAGAAGGTGAAAGTAAAATTATTGCTAGCTATAGGTCTAATAATAGTGACAAGAGACACGGCCGTGGCCGTAGTAGCTCGAAACCTACTGGTAGCAGTAAGTCAGATACCAGGTGTAAAAAGTGTGGTGGTCGTTCTCATTGGCAGGGAAAATGTCCTGCTGATAATGTTAACTGTTTTCAGTGTGGTATTGTGGGGCACTTTGCTAAATTCTGTCGTCAAGGGGGGCAACAGCCCGCCAAAACGGCGCCCATTGTGAACGCGTCTGTTACGTCATGCACTGTTGCCTATCCACCTGCGGACAATCGCCAGGTAGGCCTATGTGCGGCAGTGAGGAAACTGCCGATGGTGAAAATAAAGGTTAAGCATGAGTTCTCATGTGAGTGTGTCGTTGTTGAGGGTGTTCCAGACACAGGGGCAGAAGTGTGTATAGTAGGGGTAGATTTGTTACCAAAATTGGGTTTGAAGGTACCTAATCTCTCTCGGTGTAATGTCATTGTAAATCACGCAGGGGAGAAGTCATTGAGAATATATGGGTCTGTTGATATGCTAATAGAATTGGGTGATAAATCAGTGAGCTCTAGTGTTATCGTTGTGCAAGGTGCTACCCGTTTTTATATGTCTTTAGGAGTGTGTAAATCACTAGGTCTAGTGCATACAAAGTTTCCCCATCATACTGTTGCTACCGTGAATGACGTCACTCGGAAACCCTCTGCGTCGACTAACCCCCGCCAAACGCCCGAAGAAAACGTTCGCAAACGGGTAGGGGGTGGTGGTCGTCAGCGCGAGATGCCATACGCTGCCACGGAGGAGAATGTCCCTAGGCTGAGGGACTGGCTACTGCAACGTTTTGCGAAGACTACGTTCAACGTTTCAAGAAACCCTCTGCCGATGATGAAAGGAGCCCCTCACCACTTTCACCTGAGGGAAGGTGCCATCCCCTGTGTGTGTCATACACCTATACCAGTTCCTAAGCATTGGGAGGCCGATGTTAAGGCTCAGCTCGACGAAGATGTCAAATTAGGAGTAATTAGGGAGGTCCCTGCTGGTACAGCTACGGACTGGTGTGCGAGGATGGTAGTAGTAGCAAAGAAAAATGGTAAACCACGGAGGACCGTGGACTATCAAGAGCTTAATAAGAATTGCAAACGAGAAACGCATCACACATGTGCTCCTTTTGACATAGTCTCGGGTGTGCCACTTCGTACATATAAGACTGTAGTTGATGCCTATGCCTGATTCCACCAGGTGCCATTAGATGAGGAGAGCCGACAGTTGACAACGTTTATTACACCATGGGGGAGATACCAGTATTGTCGAACACCTATGGGTCATTGCGCGGCCCCCGATGCATACACGAAAAGGTTCGATGACGTCATTATTGATGTACACAGAAAGTACAAGTGCATAGATGACGTGTTGTTATATGACGACAGTGTTGAGGGAGCCTTTTGGCATACTTGTGATTTTTTGCAATTATGTGGAGATGATGGTATTACGCTGAATCCGGATAAATTCCGATTTTGTCAAAGACAGGTAGAGTTTGTGGGGTACAAACTTGATTGGGATAATTATAGGCCTTCTAATGAGCGTATGAGTGCCATTAAGAACTTCCCCATGCCTGCAAGCCCAACTATCACGGATATAAGATCTTGGTTTGGACTTGTGAACCAAATTGCACCTTTTGTGGCTGTAGCACCAGTAATGGAACCATTCAGGGATCTTCTCAAGAAATCCCCCCCATCGGAAAGTTTATTGGGACCAACGCCTTCAAAACAGATTTGTTGCAGCCCGGGACAGCATTTGCAAGATGTTGGGCAACGGACTGACATATTATGATAAGACAAGGCGCACTGCTGTTGTTACCGATTGGTGCAGAGAAGGAATGGGATTTGTTATATTGCAACAATATTGCAATTGCGAGGATCTCAATGCCCCTTTTTGTTGTAAGGGGGGATGGAAACTGGCATTATGTGGCAGCAGGCACCTGACGGAGGCGAAGGCCGGCTATGCCGTCATTGAGGGGGAAGCGGCTGCAGTAGTATGGTGCCTTAGGAAATCGAGATTGTTTTTACTGGGATGCCCGAATTTCATTTTAATCATGGACCGTAGACCTTTGGTAAAACTCTTTGGGGATAGGAGCCTAAAAGACATTGCAAACCTGAGACTACTAAGGTTGAAGGAGAAAACTATGCAATATAGTTTTACCATAAGATATTTGCCGGGGAAGAAGAATTTGGCAGCCAATACGTTATCAAGATACCCAGTGATTCGCAGTGAAACTACCGTCAAAGACGAAGAAGAGAAGGAACTTATGAACGAAGTTTGTATTGCCTCCATGACGTCATCGCTGGCGGATGACGTCATTACTATGGACTGGGCTACCATGAGGGGGGAAGCAGAGAAGGATCCTGATTTACTATTGCAGCGACGTGTCAGCGAAGGGGGTTGGCCGTCATCAAGGTCTCAAGTGGAGCCCTGCCTAAAACCTTTTTTCAATGTACGTGATAGACTGAGTGTCATTGAAGGATTAGTCACATATGCATATGACGAGGGGCATGTTCGTCTGGTAGCTCCGGAGGTACTACGTTTACGCATTGCAACCAATTTACATTCAGGTCATCAATCAACTGACTCCATGATCAGAAGAGCACGACAGGCGGTTTATTGGCCTGGGATTGAGGGTGACTTGGCAAATTATAGGGCACAGTGTCATGATTGCAACGTTGCGGCACCTTCGCAACAAAGGGAAAGTATTATATACCCTCCCCCTCCCGAATATCCATTTCAGAGAACTGTTGCAGATTTATTTCAAGTAGCAGGGAGGCAGTATATGGTCTACGCCGATCGACTGACTGGATGGATGGAAATTTATTTCTTCGCTAACGGAACTACATCCGCGAGATTGATCCCAGTTTTTAGAAGATATTTTATGCAGTGGGGAGCACCTAAAGAAATATCAGTGGACGAGGGCACGAATCTAACGAGCATGGAAATGATACATTTCTTCGGTAAGTGGGGGGTATCTATGAGAGTGTCGTCTGCTCACTACCCCCAGTCCAACGGGCGGGCAGAAGCTGCTGTGCGCACCGCCAAACGAACATTAATGGGCAATACTCTACCTGATGGAGGGCTAGACAATGACAAGGTAGCTCAGGTGATATTGCAGTATAGAAATACACAATTACGTGGTATAGATAAGTCTCCTGCACAGCTGGCAATGGGTCGCCAACTTCGAGATTCGGTGCCAATGTTAAAAAGTTATCATTTCGTCACCGAGCATTGGTCGGAAACCTTGTCCGCAAGAGAGAGGGAAAGAAGCGTTGTTGAGCAACGAATATCATCCAAGTATAACGAGAAAGCCAAGGATCTTTCCCCCCTACAAATAGGTGAGAGGGTAGCTATCCAGGATGTGACTACACGAGCCTGGAATAGAAGCGGGGTGGTTATTGAAAAGAATAGATACCGCCAATACCGCATAAGGTTAGACGGGAGAGGAAGAATTTCAACAAGAAATCGCAAGCATTTGAGATCCCTGCCACCCACACCACCTGAGGGAGAACCTACTCCCACCGCCTCGGGGGAGGCTGGCCCAGTACCCACCCAGGAGAGAAGTAGCACTAAGGTACGTCGTCCTCCGCAATGGCACGATGATTATATTACAGAGTAATTCATTTTAGTTGTGTTTAATAAATATCCCCTAAACATGTCAAGTTTTGTGCATATACTTTAATCCTGATTATTTGGGTTTAATAAGTGTTCCTCTTGTCATGTTTACCATTTATGTATGTTCCAGCGCTGTGTCCGAAGGACTGTCTTTATTATAGCTGAATTCCTTTTGCTTCATATGTTACTACCTTTACCAGTTTTATTATTTTTGCAACTAAAAGGAGAAATCTATACTTATGTTTTAAATATACTATGTTTGCTTTGAATCGGGAGCTTTGATCTTAAAGGGGAGGTGTAGGAATGTTCAATTTGATGTACGATATGTTTTCCCTGTTATGTGTATCTCTTTGCACGGGGTTCAGGAAAAGACACAAGTCAGTTCCCGCTCATCCCTTGATCTGTAATCAACTCTTGTACATTAAAGGAATCAACTGTTCCTGAGTATGTCTTAACCTGCTTACACACACACACACACACACACATATATATATATATATATATATATATATATATATATATATATATATATATATATATGACGTGAGAAAACTTAATCACAAATTTAATCAGAAAAAATGAGACAGCTTATGGTTAATATCGTTTATAAGCTAACTCTGAACAGTAGGCCTAATGTTGGTTGAAGTCATAATGATAATTCGGGGTTAATGTAGTTCGGTTGGACAGGCAAAACTTTCTCATTACTTGTCAAACAGACATTATTTAGTCTTAGGGTAAGCTTAGGATATTATTATTATTATTATTATTACTATTATCACTAGCTAAGCTACAACCCTAGTTGGAAAAGCAAGGTGCTATAAACCAAAGGGCTCCAACAGGGAAAAATAGCCCATTCAGAAAATTAGATAAGGAAATGAATAAACAATATAAAAAATAATGAACAATTAAAATAAAATATTCTAAATACATTAACAACATGAAAACAGACTTATGTCAGCCTGTTCAACATAAAAACATTCACTGCGAGTTTGAACTTTTGAAGTTCTACCGATTTAACGACCCATTTAGGAAGATCATTTCCCAACTTAGTCACAGCTGGAATAAACCTTCTCGAGTAGTCTGAAGGGGTGAAACATGGGGCTAACCCCCGGCAGGTAAGGTTACGGCTCCTAGGTTAGGTTAGGTGCGATACCATAGCTTAGGTGGTGGCATTCTTGTGTTTGTTTCCTTTTAAAACGGAATTATATATATTTCTACTTCCAGAATCAAAGGAATGCCGACGTCCTTCAGAAAGAGGATAACAGCCCCTCTCCCTGAGAGAGGAACCTTCAGGAACTGGAAGGCGTCTGTGCTCTCTCTGATCGCCTACTCAGTTGGGCTAGGGAACTTCTGGAGATTTCCGTACCTATGTTTCAAACATAAAGGATGTAAGTTTTTTTTTCTTTTAATTTTGTGAGTGTTTTTGAATAGCATAAGTAGAACAGGCTTTGTTTCGTTCATGTACAATTACGAGGAATTGGTATTCGACCCAGATGGGTATGATTGGCTACTCAGTCACCTTGGGAGTTACCGGAGGCTTTCTTAGTGTTTGCTGTATTAATCATTCATCTTTGTATGTGTGTGTATGTATGTATATATATATGTATATATATATATATATATGTATGTGTGTGTATATGAATATGTATATATTATTATTATTATTATTATTATCATTACTTGCTAAGCTACAACCCTAGTTAGAGAAGCAAGATGCTATAAGGCCAAGGGCTCCAACAGGGAAAATAGCCCAGTGAGGTAAGGAAATAAATAAACAAGACAAGAGAAGTAATTAACAATTAAATAAAACAGTAACAATAAAATGAATTCATATATAAACTATAAAAACTTAAAAAACAAGTGGAAAAGAAATAAGATAGAATAGTGTACCCGAGTGTAATCTCAAGCAAGAGAACTCTAACACATGACAGTAGAACACCATGGTGCAGAGGCAAAGGTTATCTTAGATTATAGGCTATGCATTTACCTTCCCTTTGATCATAAAATCATTAGATACATGTAGTTATTGTCGTTTTCCTTAAATTTCCTAATTTCGTTTGAATACATCAACTTTCCTTATAAAGTTTTATCATTAGACATGTCTGTTACAATAATTGTACATCATTTCAAACCTATATTCTTTTAATTTGTCTTTTTTTTTTTTTTAATTCTTTCAAACAAAGTATGAAATAAAACAAGTAATTAGGATATTTTCTGTAGTTAAATTTTTCTGACCTACAACAATTTAAAAAAAAAAAATGAAAAGTCAACCGATGTATTTAGGCATCGATTTTCGTCAAAATCCTTCCTATAACTTCAAATAAAAACTATATCAATATGCTACTCAAAAATCATATGGTATTTTTGTAAATATCTTTTTTTTTTCCACACAACCCATTTGGTATGTTTTAATAAAAAAAGGGAATAATTTACCTTTGAATTTTTCGAAATAATAACATTCAACCATTATAATGTTTTCAATACATTAAAAAAAAAAATTTCCATTGCAGTAACATTCGTGATCCCATATATCATCGCGATGGTCTTCATAGGAGTACCGATCTACTTCTTGGAACTGGCTCTAGGACAGTACGTCAGCTTAGCGCCGACTCAGCTGTTTTCTTACATGTGCCCTGCCTTATCTGGTATGAGAGAGAGATTATTATTATTATTATTATTATCATTATTATTATTATTGATATTATTATCTATATATTAATACGATAGCGTGTGTGTTATTTATTTTGTGTCACGCTTTAAAGAAAACGGAAATAATTTCATGGTATACTCTTACAAATTCACATTAGACTTTGGTTATTCAACCAAAGCACATCATATATAGTTTTCCAAATTCATGTATTGCTCATTTTTTGAAATAAATATACAAGTCAAATCTTATCACATTTTATTCGAAAATGTATAGGTTAGGAACAAGATAATTAGTATTGAAAGTATCATTTCGTGTAATTTACACGGGTTCCGCTAGTTATTATCATCATTATTATTATTATTATTATTATTATTACAACTTGCTAAGTTACAACCCTAGTTGGAAAAGCAGGACGCCATAAGCCTAAGGGCTCCAACAGGAAAAATAGCTCGATGAGGAAAGGAAGTACAGTAAGGAAATAAATAAGCTACAAGAGAAGTAATTAACAATTAAATATATACAGTAACAATGAAATAAATCTTATAAATAACTAGACAAACTTTAAAAAACAAGATGAAGAGAAATAAGATAATGTGACGGGCCGAGAGAAGGTTGTGACTCAAAGGCAGGAAGCAATCAACTGAGTCACTTTATTAAAGAACACTCTCCTTTATATACAAAACCTCAAGGCAACAGGAAATTTCATGTTCGAGAGACAGACAATGTTACAGAGGAAAAACGCAGACATGTTTATTCTGGTTCTTTTAGTGCGAGGGAAGAGCGCAGATACAAGCATAATATATACAAAATAATTCATGTACGATCGTGTGACACACGGTTGGTACATGACTCCCCCCCCTAAAAATGACATACTGTACATGTTAAATAGGGCGCCCTGATCTAGAGAGGCGAACTTTAGGCGGGTCATCTGGCAGAAGATAAGCAGGTTTTAGACGAATGCCACGAATGTTTAGTAGGAATGCTTTCGGACTGCGTCGGATCACAAGGAAAGGGCCCGTGTAAGGGGGTGTTAGTGGTGGCTTGCTAGTGTCGTTGCGCAGGAAGGCGTGTGTTGCAGAGTACAAGTCTGTTGGTATGTGATGCTTTGCTGGGGGCTTGTGCATCTGGCGGCATGGAGTAAATTTTCCCACGACGTGACGTATGCGCTGGAGATCGTCGGAGGAGGTTGTAGAAGGAAAAAATTCAGCAGGGACGACCAACGGGTCGCCATACACCATTTCAGCTGCCAAGACGTCGAGGGCGTCTTTAGGAGTGGTCCTTAGTCCCAGGAAGACCCAGGGAAGCTGAGTAAACCAGTTGCAATCCTTGCAGCGGGACATCAAAGCTGCTTTGAGGGTGCGATGAAAACGTTCAACCATTCCATTGGCAGCGGGGTTATAGGCCGTTGTCTGGTGTAGGGTGATGCCCAGGAGATTTGCTAATGATGTCCAAAATTGAGAGGTGAAAGTGGTTCCCCTGTCAGAAGTAATATGCTCAGGGATACCAAATCTTGCAATCCATCCAGAGAGTAAGGCAGATGTACATGAGGCGGACATTGCAGTTTCCATGGGAATGGCTTCAGGCCAACGAGTGGAGCGGTCGATGACGGTAAACAGGTAACGATGTCCTTGTGATGTGGGTAGGGGGCCTACAACGTCAACGTGAATATGTGCGAAACGACGCTGAGGTTGAGGATAAGTGCCCACTCCTGAATCCGTGTGTCGATGTACTTTGGAAGTTTGGCAAGAAGTACAGGCGCGGACCCAATCCTTAGCATCCTTAGAAATGCCGTGCCTAATGAACTTTGCCTTCAGCAGCTGTGCAGTAAAACGGCACGAGGGATGTGAAAGGCCGTGAATGAAATCAAACACCTGTCAGCGCATGGGAGCAGGAATCCAAGGTCGCGGTCTGCCAGTACTGACGTCACAGAGGAGGGTGGTGTTGGAGTCTTCGAGGGGGAAGTGTTCCCAACGGAGGGACGTGCAGGATGTCCTACATGCTTGATACTCTGGATCCTGTCATTGGGCTTCAGCCAGGGCGTTGTAATCCAATCCCAGTTGAACGGCAGCCAACGTGTTTCTTGACAGGGCATCGGCAACGGGATTCATTTTCCCAGGGACGTATTGAAGGGTGCAATTGTATTCAGCCACGGCGGAGAGATGTCGGCGTTGCCGGGCGGACCAGGCATCAGACTGTCGAGTAAAGGCGTGCACCAGAGGCATGTGGTCTGTGCGAATGACGAAGGGCGTACCTTCTAAGAAATGGTGAAAGTGACGAACAGCCAAGTGCACCGCCAGCAATTCTCGATCGAAGGTAGAATAACCCAATTCTGCCTTGGACAGTTTTCTGCTGAAACAGGCCAATGGGCGGGGCGAGCCGTTGACCACCTGCTTGAGTACTGCACCAATAGCGACATCGCTGGCATCGGTGGAGAGAAGGAGAGGGGCATGTGGGATAGGAAAAGTGAGAGCCGCAGCAGTTGATAGGGCCTTCTTTGCATTGCAGAAGGCTGCTTCTTGAAGGGGACCCCACTTCAGGTCCTTTGGCTTGCCCTTGAGGGAGGCGTAGAGGGGAGCAAGAGTGGCGGCAATGGCTGGCAGAAAACGGTGATAATAGTTGATCATGCCCAAGAATTCCTGCAGAGCTTTGGCGGTCGAGGGCGCGGGGAAGTTCTGAACGGCTGCTACCTTCTCAGGGAGGGGATGGACTCCTTCAGGAGTGATGCGGTGCCCTAAGAATGACACTTCGTTGGCGCCAAAAGTACACTTGTCGTACCGGACTACAAGGCCGTTTTGTTGCAGGCGGTCGAGCACGATGCGCAGGTGATGGAGGTGTTCCTCTTTTGAGGAGGAGAACACAAGTATGTCGACCACATAATATACACAGAAAGGGAGGTCCCCTAAGATGCCATCCATGAGACGTTGAAACGTGGCCCCAGCATTACCAAGGCCAAAACAGGAGTAATTAAAGGTGTATGTACCAAACGGAGTGGTGATGACAGTCTTGGGGATGTCTTCTGGGTTCATAGGCACCTGATAATACCCCTTCAGGAGGTCGAGCGTTGAGAAAACCTTCGCTTTGTGCAGGTAGGAGGTCACGTCGGCAATGTTTGGGAGGGGGTAGTGATCTGGTTCTGTTTGCATGTTCAGGCGCCTGTAATCCCCGCACGGACGGAAGGAGCCGTCTTTCTTCAGAACGATGTGTAAGGGTGACGACCATGGGCTGGAGGCATTTTGGCAAAGGCCCATTTCCTCCATTTCGGCGAACGTCTGTTTGGCGGCTGCCAATCATTCCGGTGCCAGACGACTGAATTTTGCGAAGACTGGGGGTCCCGTCGTCTTGATATGGTGATAAATACCGTGCCTGGCAGGAACCATGGGCGTTTGGCGAAGTTCTGGACGGAAAACTTCTGGGTACGACGTGAGGAGGTGGGCGTAGGCATCCATGGGTGCGCTGATGTGGAGAGCGAGGTTAGAGGGGGCGGGTTGAAGAGGTGTCGACAAGTACGAGTCTGCGTTGACCAATCGTCGGTGGGCGACATCGACCAGAAGGTGGAAATGAGAGAGGAAATCCGCACCGAGGATTGGCAATGAGACGTCAGCAACGAGAAACTTCCAATTGAATTTACCGTTTCCGAACGATAATATGAGGTTCTCGTAACCGTAGGTGGGTATCGCAGATCCGTCGGCAGATGTAGACAAACTACGTTGTGTCTTGAAGAGTTTCCTTGGCAAAAGAGAACGACAAGCACCCGTGTCTTCCAAAAATCGCACGCCCGTTCCTGCATCATGTAAAAAGAAAAGATTAGAAACACGGGAGGCCACCGCCACGAGCGATGGCCTACTTACACGTTTTTTGGCCACTGACAATCTTCGGCACATTTCTTCGCGTTTGCCTCGAATCTGAAGTGGTAGTAGCAAATCTGCGGCGGATGGGAGGTAGTAAGTGGCTGTAGAAGTCATTTGTTGGGGCGCGAGCGATTGGTGGGTGGTGGGCGGCTTGTCGCTGCTTCGGGACGTCACGGGGTAGGCGTGTATGTCCTACGGCATTCATGTCAGCTATGTCCTACGGCATTCATGTCAGCTATGTCCTACGGCATTCATATCAGCTTCGGTTGACGTTGAATAGGCATCCTCTTCATCAGGGGTGGAGGCGTTGATGGAGGTCTTGAAGTGGCTGTCCATAAGGGCGTCGGCTTTGGTCATCAAGTCCTTTATGGGTAAACTATCGACATCGGGTATGGCCGCGCGTATAGGTCCGGGTAAACGGCGTATCCAAAGGGCACGAAGTAGGTTCACCTCACGAGCAGAGCCGTCTGCGGCAGGTTGAAGGCGAGCGATACTGGTCATTTCCCTGAGGGCAAGCGAAGCCCTTTGGTCCCCCAACGGTTGTTGTGAGAGCTGAAAAAGCTTTGCTATATGGGTGGCTGGCGACGGCGAGTACTGCTGCAGAAGGTATGTTTTGAGGGCGTCATACGCTATTGGGGTGTCTCCTTGTTCACAAAGCCAGTCGGATATTTCTGGGAAGGTGTCCTCGGGTATCGCCACGAGAACATAATCTGCTTTGGTGGTTGAGCGAGTCACGCCCTTGATGCAAAACTGGACTTCTGCGCGCTGAAACCAAGCCAACGCCTCTTCGCTGGCAAACAATGAAAGTTTCAACGGGGCAGCCGCAGCGCCAACTTCCCTAGAGTCCGCCATGGTACCAACGATGGAGGGGTGAGGGGGGCCGGGGTGGAAAGCGGTGGGAGCGAGTCGACTTCTGTGGTCACCAATGTGACGGGCCGAGAGAAGGTTGTGACTCAAAGGCAGGAAGCAATCAACTGAGTCACTTTATTAAAGAACACTCTCCTTTATATACAAAACCTCAAGGCACCAGGAAATTTCATGTTCGAGAGACAGACAATGTTACAGAGGAAAAACCCAGACATGTTTATTCTGGTTCTTTTTAGTGCGAGGAAAGAGCGCAGATACAAGCATAATATATGTACAAAGTAATTTATGTACGATCGTGTGACACACGGTTGGTACAATAGTGTGCCTGAGTGTACCCTCAAGCATGAGAACTCTACCCCAAGATTGTGGAAGGCCATGGTACAGAGGCTATGGCACTACCCAAGACTAGAGAACGATGGTTTGATTTTGGAGTGTCCTTCTAGAAAAACTGCTTACCATGGCTAAATATTCCCTTCTACCCTTACCAAGAGGAGAGTAGCCACTGAACAATTACATTGCAGTAGTTAACCCCTTGAGCAAAGAATTGTTTGGTAATCTTAGTGTTGTCAGATGTGTGAAGACAGAGGAGAATATGCAAAGAATAGGCCAGACTATTCGGTGTATGTGTAGCAAAGGAAAAATGAACCATAACCAGAGAAGGATCCGATATAGTACTGTCTGGTCAGTCAAAGGAACCAATAACACTCTAGAAAAACCAAAGGAACTCACACTTATATTCTCTTATCTGGCAAAGGACTAGAAGAAGCCAAGAACTCGAGGGGTTGCTTCTGCAAAAATATAACCTTAACCCTGAACCTGAATCAGGAGGGGAAAGCTGGAAGAAAGCTATGGTTTAGCAACAAAGGTTGCAGTAGACTTGACTCTTAAATGAATGAATGAAGGGATGTTAGGATCATGATGACAGATGCTGGAAGAGAAAAATCTCATTCAGTGGGCAAAATGTTTGCTAAAACATATCTCTCATGGCCCTCATGGGGCCAGTTTGAAGGGCCACACCGAAGCCATAAGGCTCCATTATAATTGTGACAGGCCAAAAGTAGGTTGTGACTCAAAGGTGAGATGAAAGCAACTGAGTACTTTATTATAGACACATCGAGTATATATACACACTAGGTCCCGGCAAGAAGGTCGCAAAATACAACATGCTATTTCTTGTCCAACCAGCAAATGGTTCTGTTAACAGTTAACAATGGGAAATAGGCAGACAGGTTGATGCAAGTTACTGTCAGTGCGAGGGGAGAGCGAAGATACAAAGGATATTATATACAAAAAAGAGAAATGTCTTACTATGTACAATCGTGTGATACACATGTGGTACACAATAGGTTAGATTGTGAACTAATTCGCAAACTTTTCAGTAGATGGAATGAAACATTCGATGAACTGGGATTGCAAAGACTGCAATTACTACCTCCAATTTCCCTTTGCCTTGGCTTAAATTTGCACTTTATTTTTCCTTCTTTATTTTCCAGGTCAATGAGATTGTCATACTCACTGAATGTAGCCCCAGCCTCAATCTGCAGGGCAACGGTTTCCATTCTATCCTAAAATAGATGAGCTATTTGATATTAATTATTTGCATTTAAATGCCTTTTTAGGCTGATAAAATGCAACATCAGTTTTTGTGTCAAAAATCTAAATACAGGGAGAATATAAGACGATAAAAGTTTAAGATGTACTGTGCATAAACCTATCAAATAGCAGAAATAAAAGTCATTGTTACTCGGTAATACTCCCATCACTGTACTGTGTAATTAGATTTTCAAATGTGGATAATCTAAGCTTTGAAAGCTTGTCAGTCAAATCCATCGCCAAAATGCTTCTTCACTGGGAATGTGTTAAACATGAATAAAAAGAAAAATGATAGATAGTATGTTAATTGATTATGATTGATTATGACTAATGAATATGTTAAGTATTTAACCAATAAAATCTAGTAACAGAAAATACACTGAACATAAAAATATAAAACTTAACTAAAAACAGTAATATATTTTTATGGGTGTGAAGATTGGCATGATTTTCTTACTCTATATATCATTAGAAATGAAAAATAATTAAAATAAATGACAAACAACAACATGGACTAATGTATGATTATCTTGCTGTTCTCCATCCAAGTTCTATCCCTATTTGGGGTCGCCATTTTAATGAGTCTTTTCTATCTACCTCTGTCCTGTCATTTCCTCCTATGCTCCTTTCTCCTTCATATCATCTCCAATGAAGTCTTTCCACTTGGTCTTCGGTCTGACTCTCCTTCTTGTTCCGTCTCCACGTTCATTATTTGTTTTGCCTTATGTTACTCTTCTCTTCACATCAATAGGCCTCACCATCTTAACCTTACCTCCTGCACTTTCTTAGATGCTTCAGTAACCTTTACCGTATCCCTAATATATCAATTTCTAACCCTGTCCATTCTGCTCTGCAACATACTATTATTACTACAACTTATATGACTCCGTTGAGCATTACTGGCCTTTTTGTCTGATTAGCATATGCTCTCTGATATACATTTTCCCCTGGCAGCCCTTAAACATCAAATAAGATGGCCTATCTCACCCTGTTTTTTTCCCAGAGACAACTGAATAATAGCTGAAAATCATTACAGGTATTGGCTATGGAATGATCCTGATAATCTTTGCCGTTGCAATCTATTACAACATGATGCTGGCTTGGTCACTGTACTATCTCGTAGCCAGCCTGAACACCAGCTTGAACTCCACCGAACCAGCCCCCTGGGGAACAGGAAGTAAGTGATTAACTAATTACCTGAAGCGCTACGATGTTTTGATGTAGTTAGGACATAAGTGCTAAGATAAATGACTGGCAGTGTAAAATAATCTAATTTGCAATATACCCTTTCAGTAAGTGCCAGTAGAGTGTTTTGGCATTATAGAACATCCACTCCATAAGTGCCAGTCATTTGGATTGGCAGACAGTGTAGAACGCTTGAGCATTATCATTAAAGTGCTTTGTCAGTAATTTCTAGCTGTGTTGATTGATTGCCCACATTTAGTACTTTAGTAATGCAGCACACCCAATCAGTAAGTACCATTGTGCAGAGTACTTGAGTACTACAACAGGCACAGTCAGTAAGTGCTATTTATAGTTGTTCACTGTTGCTGGTTTATGAGTAGGTATTTTGTTCTATATGTAGTTCCGTTATAATTTCTTCATGACACTTCTACTATTGTTAATTTATATTAGTGTTACACTTGTAATAATGATAAAGGCAAATGAAATGGATTCTTTAAAATGTTAGCCACCTGGTACTAGACGAAGACATACTTTAAGGATTTATAAGAAATCAGTATAGGCAACCAGACACGAGTGCATTGATGCAGCACGAATTAGAAATAAACGAGTCCCTTCACAAGCTACACGCTCGGAAGTGAGTCACTAGCCGCGTGCACTGCTAACCCACACAGTTCCAGTGTAGCGGCTCATAGAAACTACGAGGCTGCTCAGGGGAAATCCTCTCGTGTGAAGACATGGCTCCTAACAAGCGGATATATTTCCGTACGGAAAAAATCCGCTCGTGTGAAGCGAGCCTTAATGTTCCAAGCATCCCCAATTTCGAAAATACTGAATTTAATTAAAGAACTGTTAGCCATGCAGGCTCATATGCTGTTGTCACCTTCCAAAATATAAGTTATGCCTGAATGAATATCCATGTTTGTGTGACATTCTATAAGACATAAGGAAATGACCTACAGTACTTTCATATAAGTAGATTTTTTGTCATTTTTCTGGTAATGTCAAAAAAAATTAATGCTTATTAAAATTGAAAAATGAGAGTAAACATGAGTAATTGATAAAAGTTTAATCAAAGAGGGGATTAAAAAATGTCTACAGAATTAGAACCAAAATCAACTGGACAGGAGAGTAACACATTTAAAATGGCAATAAGTTTATAACCATTTATAGCCTTTTCTTCTTTAATCCAATTTCAGATTGCACAACAGAACCAGATGCAGCATGCCGCCTTGCAGCTTCGAAAGACTATTTTCTGTAAGTTTGTAGATCCTTTTAGATTGGTATATCATGGATAAGTAGATATATTTCTCTAATGTACAGTTGGACATAGGAGTCTCTAGCTCACTTTGCTCCGAAAAAGTGCACCCTGCCACACCATTACTTTGCAGCTAGTAACCAGACAGGTAGTATAGGAAGAGATGGCAGAGGTGGTGGGTGGGGCTAAATACATGAACTTGCCATGCAGTAAGGGTGTGGATGTGTGCTTTTCTTCAGAGGGAAGTGTACCACGAATTCCGGTGTCCAACTGTAAATTCTACACTCGTATCTTTTCTCCTCAAAGAAAGGGGGCGCTAAAAATACCAACTGGGAACAATTCATTTCACAATTACTACCTTCGGGTGAAATTTCCAACAGTTGACTGACTACCATATAGATAATTCAATGCTATGTCAACAGTAGTACAGTAAGTATGCTGACAAAGTCAAGGCGTCAGAATAAAACCTTGGTTCTTTAGATTGTGAGGCAAGAGGCTTAACCAATAACCACGAGGTCCCTTATAGATTCTTGCAAACAGTGAAATGGCTTAACCAATAACATTGAGATCCCTTATACATTCTTGCTAAGCAGTGAAACGGCTAAACCATTAGCCATGAGGTCTCTTATACATTCTTGCTAAGCAGTGAAACGGCTTAACCAATAACAATGAGGTCACTTATACATTCTTGCTAAACAGTGAAACAGCTTAACCAATAACCATGAGGTCTCCTATACATTTTTGCTAAGCAGTGAAACGGCTTAACCAATAACCATGATGTCTCCTATACAATTTTGCTAAGTAGTGAAACGGCCTAACCAACAACCACGAGGTCCTTTACAGATTCTTGCTAAGCAATGACACGGCTTGAACAATAACCACGAGGTATCTTATACATTCTTGCTAAACAATGAAACTGCTTAACCAATAACCATGAGGTCTCTTATACATTCTTGCTAAGCAGTGAAACGGCTTAACCAATAACCATGAGGTCTCTTATCCATTCTTGCTAAACAATGAAACGGCTTAACCAATAACCATGAGGTCTCTTATACATTCTTGCTAAGCAGTGAAACGGCTTAACCAACAACCACGAGGTCCTTTACAGATTTTTGCTAAGCAGTGACATGGCTTAACCAATAAACATGAGATGTCTTATACATTCTTGCTAAGCAGTGAAACAGCTTAACCAATAACCATGAAGTCTCTTATACATTCTTGCTAAACAGTGAAACAGCTTAACCAATAACCATGAGGTCTCTTATACATTCTTGCTAAGCAGTGAAATGGCTTAACCAATAACCACAAGGTCCTTTACAGATTCTTGCTAAGCAGTGAAACGGCTTAACCAATAACCATGGGGTTCCTTATAGATTCTTGATAAGCATTGAAAGACCTTAAACAATAACCCCGAAGTCCTTTATAAATTCTTGCTAAGCAGCGAAACGGCTTAACCAATAACCACGAGGTCTCTTACAGATTCTTGATAAGTAGTGAAAAATCTTAAACAATAACCACGAGGTCCCTTATAGATTCTTGCTAATCAGTGAAACGGATTAACCAATAACCATGGGGTTCCTTATAGATTCTTGATAAGCATTGAAACAGCTTAAACAATAACCCCGAGGTCCTTTATAGATTCTTGCTAAGCAGTGAAACGGCTTAACCAATAACTACGAGGTCCCTTATAGATTCATGATAAGCACTGAAACATCTTGAACAATAACCACGAGGTCTCTTATAGATTCTTGACAAGCATTGAAACGGCTTAAACAATAATTACGAGGTCTTTTATAGTTTCTTGATAAGCATTGAAACGGCTTAACCAATAACTACAAGGTCCCTTATAGATTCTTAATAAGCATTGAAACGGCTTAAACAATAACTATACGGTCCCTTATAGATTCTTGATAAGCACTGAAACGGCTTAACCAACAACCACGAGGTCTCTTATAGATTCTTGATAAGCATTGAAACGGCTTCACCAATAACCACGAGGTCTCTTATAGATTCTTGATAAGCATTGAAACTGATTAAACAAAAACCACAAGGTCCCTTTTAGATTCTTGATAAGCAATAAAACAGGTTAAACAATAATCATGAGGTCTCTTATAGATTTTGGATAAGCATTGAAACGGCTTAAACAATAAACAAGAGGTCCCTTATAGATTCTTAATAAGCATTGAAATGGCTTAAACAATAACCACGAGGTCTCTTATAGATTCTTGATAAGCATTGAAACGACTTAAACAAAACCACGAGGTCTCTTATAGATTCTTGATAAGCATTGAAACAGCTTAAACAATAACCACAAGGTCCCTTTTAGATTCTTGATAAGCAATAAAACAGCTTAAACAATAATCATGAGGTCTCTTATAGATTTTGGATAAGCATTGAAACGGCTTAAACAATAAACAAGAGGTCCCTTATAGATTCTTAATAAGCATTGAAATGGCTTAAACAATAACCACGAGGTCTCTTATAGATTCTTGATAAGCATTGAAACGACTTAAACAAAACCACGAGGTCACTTATAGATTCTTGATAAGCACTGAAGTGGCTTAAAAAATAACCAGAAGGTCCCTTATAGATTCTTGATAAGTATTGAAATGGCTTAAACAATAACTACGAAGTCCCTTATTGATTCATGATAAGCATTGAAACAGCTTAAACAATAACCACAAGGTCCCTTATAGATTCTTGATAAGCAGTGAAATGGCTTAAAATATAACCATGAGGTCTCTATTAGATTCTTGATATGCATTGAAACGGCTTAAACAATAACTATGAGGTCTCTTATAGATTCTTGATAAGCATTGAAACGGCTTAAACAATAACTACGAGGTCCCTTATAGATTCTTGCTAAGCAGTGAAACGGCTTAACCAAGAACCACGAGGTCCCTTGAATATTCTTGCTAAACAAAGAAACGGTTTAACCAATAACCATATGATCTCTTATACATTCTTGCTAAGCAGTAAAACGGCTTTACCAATACCCACAAGGTCTCTTATACATTCTTGCTATGCAGTGAAAAGGTTTAAACAATAATCATGAGGTCCCTAATAGATTCTTGATAAGCATTGAAACGGCTTAACCCATAACCAAGAGGTCCCTTATAGATTCTTGATAAACATTGAAACAGCTTAAACAATAACCACAAGGTCTCTTATACATTCTTGATAAGCATTGAAACGGTTTAAACAATAACTACAAGGTCCAATATAGATTCTTGCTAAGCAGTGAAATGGCTTAACCAAGAACCACGAGGTCCCTTAAAGATTCTTGCTAAACAGAGAAATGGTTTAACCAATAACCATGAGGTCTGTTATACATTCTTGCTATGCAGTGAAACGGTTTAACCAATATCAATGAGGTCCCTAATAGATTCTTGATAAGCATTGAAACGGCTTAAACAATAACCACGAGGTCCCTTATAGATTCTTGATAAGCAGTGAAACGGTTTAAACAATAACTACGAGGTCCCTTATAGATTCTTGCTAAGCAGTGAAACGGCTTAACCAAGAACCACGAGTTCCCTTAAAGATTCTTGCTAAACAGAGAAACGGTTTAACCAATAACTATGAGGTCTGTTATACATTCTTGCTATGCAGTGAAACGATTTAACCAATAACCAAGAGGTCCCTAATATATTCTTGATAAGCAATGAAACGGCTTAAACAATGACCACGAGGTCCCTTATAGATTATTGATAAGTAATGAAACGGCTTAAACAATAACCACGAGGTCTCTTATAGATTCTTGATAAGCATTGAAACGGCTTAAACAATAACTATAAGGTCCTTTATAGATTCTTGATGAGCAGTGACAAGGTTTAACCAATAACCATGAGGTCCCTAATAGATTCTTGATAAGCTTTGAAACAGCTTAAAGAATAACCACAAGGTCTATTAGAGATTCTTGATAAGCTTTGAGACGACTTAAACAATAACCACGAGGTCCCTTATAGATTCTTGATAAGCAGTGAAACAGCATAACTAATAACCATGAAGTCTCATAGATTCTTGAAAAGCAGTGAAACGGCTTAAAAAATAACTATAAGGTCCTTTATAGATTCTTGAAAAGCAGTTAAATGGTTTAACCAATAACCATGAGGTCCCTAATAGATTCTTGATAAGCTTTGAAACAGCTTAAACAATAACCACGAGGTCCCTTATAGATTCTTGATAAGCAGTGAAACGGCTTAACTAATAACCATGGGGTTCCTTATAGATTCTTCATAAGCATTGAAACAGCTTAAACAATAACCCCGAAGTCCTTTATAGATTCTTGCTAAGCAGTGAAACGGCTTAACTAATAACTACGAAGTCCCTTATAGATTCTTGATAGGTATTGAAACGGCTTAAACAATAACCACGAGGTCTCTTATACATTCTTGATAAGCATTGAAAAGGCTTAACCAATAACTACGAGGTCCATTATAGATTCTTGATAAGCACTGAAACGGGTTGAACAATAACCACGAGGTCTCTTATAGATTCTTGACAATCAGTGAAACGGCTTAAACAATAATTACGAGGTCTTTTATAGATTCTTGATAAGCATTGAAACAGCTTAAACAATATCTACAAGGTCACTTATAGATTCTTGATAAGCATTGAAACGGCTTAAACAATAACTATACAGTCCCTTATAGATTCTTGATAAGCACTGAAACGGCTTTCACAATAACCACGAGGTCCCTTATAGATTCTTGATAAGCATTGAAATGGCTTAACCAACAACCACGAGGTCTCTTATAGATTCTTAATAAACACTGAAACAGCTTAAACAATAACCACAAGGTCCCTTTTAGATTCTTGATAAGCAATAAAACAGCGTAAACAATAATCATAAGGTCCCTTATAGATTTTTGATAAGCATTGAAACTGCTAAAACAATAAACACGAGGTCCCTTACAGATTCTTGATAAGCATTGAAATGGCTTAAACAATAACCACGAGGTCTCTTATAGATTCTTGATAAGCATTGAAACGACTTAAACAAAAACCACGAGGTCACTTATAGATTCTAGATAAGCACTGAAGCGGCTTAAACAATAACCGCAAGGTCCCTTATAGATTCTTGATAAACATTGAAATGGCTTAAACAATAAACACGAGGTCCCTTATAGATTCTTGATAAGCAGTGAAATAGCTTAAACAATAACCACTAGGTCTCTATTATATTCTTGATATGCATTAAAACGGCTTAAACAATAACTATGAGGTCTCTTATAGATTCTTGTTAAGCATTGAAACGGCTTAAACAATAACTACGAGGTCTCTTATAGATTCTTGCTAAGCAGTGAAACGGCTTAATAACCAAGAACCACGAATTCCCTTAAAGATTCTTGCTAAACAGAGAAACGGTTTAACCAATAACCATGAGGTCTCTTATACATTCTTGCTAAGCAGTAAAACGGCTTTACTAATACCCACAAGGTCTCTTATACATTCTTGCTATGCAGTGAAAAGGTTTATCCAATAATCATGAGGTCCCTAATAGATTCTTGATAAGCATTGAAACGGCTTAACCCATAACCACGAGGTCCCTTATAGATTCTTGATAAATATTGAAACGGCTTAAACAATAGCCACGAGGTCTCTTATACATTCTTGATAAGCATTGAAACGGTTTAAACAATAACTACGAGGTCCCTTATACATTCTTGATAAGCAGTGAAACGGCATAACCAATAACCATGAAGTCTCTTACAGATTCTTGATAAGCAGTGAAACGGCTAAAACAATAACTATAAGGTCCTTTATAGATTCTTGATAAGCTTTGAAACGGCTTAAACAATAACCACGAGGTCTCTTATAGATTCTTGATAAGTATTGAAATGGCTTAAACAATAACCACGAGGTCTCTTATAGATTCTTGATAAGCATTGAAACAGCTTATACAATAACTACGAGGTCCTTTATAGATTCTTGCTAAGCAGTGAAACGGCTTAAAATCAAGAACCATGAGGTCTTTTAAAGATTCTTGCTAAACAGAGAAAGGCTTAACCAATAACCATGAGGTCTCTTATAGATTCTTGATAAGTTGAAACGGCTTAAACAATAACCATGAAGGTCTCTTATAGATTCTTGATATGCAATGAAACAAACAATAACCATGAGCTCCCTTATAGATTCTTGATAAGCATTGAAACGGCTTAAACAATAACACGAGGTCTCTTATAGATTCTTGATAAGCAGTGAAACGGCTTAACAATAACTATAAGGTCCCTTATAGATTCTTGATAAGCAGTGAAATGGCTTTAACCAATAACTATGAGGTCTCTTATAGATTCTTGATAAGCATTGAAACGGCTTAACCAATAACCACGAGGTCCCTTAAAGATTCTTGATAAGCAGTGAAACGGCTTAACCAATAACCATGAGGTCTCTCTTATAGATTCTTGATAAGTATTGAAACACTTAAACAATAACTAAGGTCCTTATAGATTCTTGATAAGCAGTGAAACGGCTTAACCAATAACTATGAGGTCCCTTATTGATTCTTGATAAGCATTGAAACAGCTTAAACAATAACCACTAGGTCCCTTATAGATTCTTGATAAGCATTGAAACGGCTTAAACAATAACCACGAGGTCTCATTAGATTCTTGATAAGCATTGAAACGGCTTAAACAATAACCATGAGGTCTCTTATAGATTCTTGATAAGCATTGAAACGGCTTAACAATAACCACGAGGTCCCTTATAGATTCTTGATAAACATTGAAACGGCTTAAACAATAGCCACGAGGTCTCTTATAGATTCTTGATAAGCATTGAAACGGTTTAAACAATAACTACGAGGTCCCTTATAGATTCTTGATAAGCATGAAACGGCTTAACCAATAACCACGAGGTCCCTTAAGATTCTTGATAAGCAAAGGAACGGTTAACCAATAACCATAGGTCTCTTATAGATTCTTGCTAAGCAGAAAACGGCTTAAACAATAACCCACAAGGTCCTTATAGATTCTTGCTAAGCAGTGAAAAGGTTTAACCAATAATCATGAGGTCCTTATAGATTTCTTGAATAAGCATTGAAACAGCTTAAACAATAACCACGAGGTCCCTTATTGATTCTTGATAAGCATTGAAATGGCTTAAACAATAACCACGAGGTCTCTTATAGATTCTTGATAAGCATTGAAACGGTTAAACAATAACTACGAGGTCCTTATAGATTCTTGATAAGCAGTGAAACGGCTTAACAATAACCACGAGGTCCCTTATAGATTCTTGATAAACATTGAAACGGTTAAACAATAACCATGAGGTCTTATACATTCTTGATATGCAGTGAAACGGTTTAAACAATAACCATGAGGTCCCTAATAGATTCTTGATAAGCATTGAAACGGCTTAAATAATAACCACGAGGTCCCTTATAGATTCTTGATAAGCATTGAAACGGTTTAAACAATAACTACGAGGTCCCTTATAGATTCTTGCTAAGCAGAGAAACGGTTTAACCAAGAACCACGATCCCTTAAAGATTCTTGCTAAACAAAGAAACGGTTTAACCAATAACCATATGGTCTCTTATACATTCTTGCTAAGCAGTAAAACGGCTTTACCAATACCCACAAGGTCTCTTATACATTCTTGCTATGCAGTGAAAAGGTTTAACCAATAATCATGAGGTCACTAATAGATTCTTGATAAGCATTGAAACGGCTTAACCCATAACCACGAGGTCCCTTATAGATTCTTGATAAACATTGAAACGGCTTAAACAATAACCACGAGGTCTCTTATACATTCTTGATAAGCATTGAAACGGTTTAAACAATAACTACGAGGTCCCTTATAGATTCTTGCTATGCAGTGAAACGCTTAACCAATAACCACGAGGTCCCTTAAAGATTCTTGCTAAACAGAGAAAAGGTTTAACCAATAACCATGAGGTCTGTTATACATTCTTGCTAAGCAGTGAAACGGTTTAAACAATAACCATGAGGTCCCTTATAGATTCTTGCTAAGCAGAGAAACGGCTTAACCAAGAACCACGAGGTCCTTAAAGATTCTTGCTAAACAAAGAAACAGGTTTAACCAATAACCATATGGTCTCTTATACATTCTTGCTAAGCAGTAAAACGGCTTTACCAATACCCACAAGGTCTCTTATACATTCTTGCTATACAGTGAAAAGGTTTAACCAATAATCATGAGGTCACTAATAGATTCTTGATAAGCATTGAAACGGCTTAACCCATAACCACGAGGTCCCTTATAGATTCTTGATAAACATTGAAACGGCTTAAACAATAACCACGAGGTCTCTTATACATTCTTGATAAGCATTGAAACGGTTTAAACAATAACTACGAGGTCCCTTATAGATTCTTTAAGCAGTGAAACGGCTTAACCTAAACCACGAGGTCCCTTAAATATTCTTGCTAAACAGAGAAAAGGTTTAACCAATAACCATGAGGTCTGTTATAGATTCTTGATATGCAGTGAAACGGTTAACCAATAACCATGAGGTCCCTTATAGATTCTTGATAAGCAGTGAAACGGCTTAAACAATAACCACGAGGTCCCTTATAGATTCTTGATAAGCAGTGAAACAGGTTTAAACAATAACTACGAGGTCCCTTATAGATTCTTGCTAAGCAGTGAAACGGCTTAACCAAGAACCATGAGGTCCCTTAAAGATTCTTGCTAAACAGAGAAACGGTTTAACCAATAACCATGAGGTCTGTTATAGATTCTTGATAAGCATTGAAACAATTAACAATAACCATGAGGTCCCTTATAGATTCTTGATAAGCATTGAAACGGCTTAAACAATACCACGAGGTCCCTTATAGATTCTTGATAAGCATGAAACGGCTTAAACAATAACCACGAGGTCTCTTATAGATTCTTGATAAGCATTGAAACGGCTTAAACAATAACTATAAGGTCCTTTATTGATTCTTGATAAGCAAGTGAAAGGTTTAACCAATAACCTTGAGGTCCCTTATAGATTCTTGATAAGCTTGAAACGGCTTAACCAATAACCACGAGGTCTCTTATAGATTCTTGATAAGCTGAAACGGCTTAAACAATAACCACGAGGTCCCTTATAGATTCTTGATAAGCAGTGAAACAGCTTAACAATAACCATGAAGGTCTTATAGATTCTTGATAAGCAGTGAAACGGCTTAAACAATAACTATAAGGTCCTTATAGATTCTTGAAAAGCAGTGAAACAGGTTTAACAATAACCATGAGGTCCCTTATAGATTCTTGATAAGCATTGAAACAGGCTTAAACAATAACCACGAGGTTCCCTTACAGATTCTTGATAAGCATTGAAACGGCTTAAACAATAACCACGAGGTCCCTTATAGATTCTTGCTAAGCAGTGAAACGGCTTAACCAATAACCACGAGGTCCCTTATAGATTCTTGATAAGCATTGAAACAGCTTAAACAATAACCCCGAGGTCCTTTATAGATTCTTGCTAAGCAGTGAAACGGCTTAACAATAACTACGAGGTCCCTTATAGATTCTTGATAAGCATTAAACGGCTTAACCAATAACCACGAGGTCTCTTATAGATTCTTGATAAGCATTGAAAAGGCTTAACCAATAACTACGAGGTCCCTTATAGATTCTTGATAAGCACTGAAACGGCTTAACAATAACCACGAGGTCACTTATAGATTCTTGACAAGCAGTGAAACGGCTTAAACAATAATTACGAGGTCTTTTATAGATTCTTGATAAGCATTGAAACAGCTTAAACAATAACTATAGGTCCCTTATAGATTCTTGATAAGCACTGAAACGGCTTAAACAATAACCACAGGTCCCTTATAATTCTTGATAAGCATTGAAACGGCTTAACCAAAACCACGAGGTCTCTTATAGATTCTTGCGATAAACATGAAACGGCTTAAACAATAACCACAAGGTCCCTTTTAGATTCTTGATAAGCATAAAACAGCTTAAACAATAACATGAGGTCCCTTATAGATTCTTTGATAAGCATTGAAACGGCTTAACAATAACACGAAGTCCCTTATAGATTCTTGATAAGCATTGAAACGGCTTAAACAATAACCACGAGGTCTCTTATAGATTCTTGATAAGCATTGAAACGGCTTAAACAATAACCACGAGGTCCCTTATAGATTCTTGATAAGCAACTGAAACGGCTTAACAATAACCACGAGGTCCCTTATAGATTCTTGATAAGCATGAAACGGCTTAAACAATAACTACGAAGGTCCTTATTGATTCTTGATAAGCATTGAAACGGCTTAAACAATAACCACAAGGTCCCTTATAGATTCTTGATAAGCACTGAAACGGCTTTAACAATAACCACGAGGTCCTTATAGATTCTTGACAAGCATTGAAACGGCTTAACCAATAACCACGAGGTCTCTTATAGATTCTTGATAACATTGAAACGGCTTAAACAATAACCACAAGGTCCCTTTTAGATTCTTGATAAGCATTGAAACGGCTTAAACAATAACCACAAGGTCCCTTATAGATTCTTGATAAACATTGGAGCAGCTTAAACAATAACCACAAGGTCTCTTATACATTCTTGATAAGCATTGAAACGGTTTAAACAATAACTACGAGGTCCAATATAGATTCTTGCTAAGCAATGAAACGGCTTAACCAAGAACCACGAGGTCCCTTAAAGATTCTTGCTAAACAGAGAAATGGGTTAACCAATAACCATGAGGTCTGTTATATATTCTTGCTAAGCAGTGAAACGGTTTAACCAATAACCATGAGGTCCCCAATAGATTCTTGATAAGCATTGAAACGGCTTAAACAATAACTATGAGGTCCCTTATAGATTCTTGATAAGCATTGAAACGGTTTAACAATAACTACGAGGTCCCTTATAGATTCTTGCTAAGCAGTGAAACGGCTTAACCAATAACCACGAGGTCCCTTAAAGATTCTTGATAACAAAACCGTTTAACCAATAACCATATGGTCTCTTATACATTCTTGCTAAGCAGTAAAACGGCTTTACCAATACCCACAAGGTCTCTTATACATTCTTGCTATGCAGTGAAAAGGTTTAACCAATAATCATGAGGTCCCTAATAGATTCTTGATAAGCATTGAAACGGCTTAACCAATAACCACGAGGTCCCTTATAGATTCTTGATAAACATTGAAACGGCTTAAACAATAACCACGAGGTCTCTTATACATTCTTGATAAGCATTGAAACAGTTTAAACAATAACTACGAGGTCCATTATAGATTCTTGCTAAGCAGTGAAACGGCTTAACCAAGAACAACGAGGTCCCTTAAAGATTCTTGCTAAACAGAGAAATGGTTTAACCAATAACCATGAGGTCTGTTATACATTCTTGCTATGCAGTGAAACGGTTTAACCAATAACCATGAGGTCCCTAATAGATTCTTGATAAGCATTGAAACGACTTAAACTATAACCTCGAGGTCCCTTATAGATTCTTGATAAGCAGTGAAACGGCTTAACCAAGAACCACGAGGTTCCCTTAAAGATTCTTGCTAAACAGAGAAACGGTTTAACCAATAAATATGAGGTCTGTTATACATTCTTGCTATGCAGTGAAACGATTTAACCAATAACCAAGAGGTCCCTAATATATTCTTGATAAGCATTGAAACGGCTTAAACAATGACCACGAGGTCCCTTATATATTCTTGATAAGTAATGAAACGGCTTAAACAATAAACACGAGGTCTCTTATAGATTCTTGATAAGCATTTAAACGGCTTGAACAATAACTCTAAGGTCCTTTATAGATTCTTGATATGCAGTGACAAGGTTTAACCAATAACCATGAGGTCCCTAATAGATTCTTGATAAGCTTTGAAACGGCTTAAAGAATAACCACGAGGTCTATTATAGATTCTTGATAAGCTTTGAAACGGCTCAAACAATAACCACGAGGTCCCTTATAGATTCTTGATAAGCAGTAAAACAGCATAACTAATAATCATAAAGTCTCATAGATTCTTGATAAGCAGTGAAACGGCTCAAACAATAACTATAAGGTCCTTTATAGATTCTTGAAAAGCAGTGAAATGGTTTAACCAATAACCATGAGGTCCCTAATAGATTCTTGATAAGCTTTGAAACAACTTAAACAATAACCACGAGGTCCCTCTTAGATTCTTGATAAGCACTGAAACGGCTTAACCAAGAACCACGAAGTCCCTTATAGATTCTTGCTAATCAGTGAAACGGCTTAACCAATAACCATGGGGTTCCTTATAGATTCTTGATAAGCATTGAAACAGCTTAAACAATAACCCCGAAGTCCTTTATAGATTCTTGCTAAGCAGTGAAACGGCTTAAATAATAACTACGAAGTCTCTTATAGATTCTTGATAAGCATTGAAAAGGCTTAACCAATAACTACGAGGTCCATTATAGATTCTTGATAAGCACTGAAACGGGTTGAACAATAACCACGAGGTCTCTTATAGATTTTTGACAAGCAGTGAAACGGCTTAAACAATAATTACGAGGTCTTTTATAGATTCTTGATAAGCATTGAAACAGCTTAAACAATAACTAAAAGGTCACTTATAGATTCTTAATAAGCATTGAAATGACTTAAACAATAACTATACAGTCCCTTATAGTTTCTTGATAAGCACAGAAACGGCTTAAACAATAACCACGAGGTCCTTATAGATATTGATAAGCATTGAAATGGCTTAACCAACAACCACGAGGTCTCTTATAGATTCTTGATAAACACTGAAACGGCTTAAACAATAACCACAAGGTCCCTTTTAGATTCTTGATAAGCAATAAAACAGCTTAAACAATAATCATAAGGTCCCTTATAGATTTTTGATAAGCATTGAAACGGCTAAAACAATAAAGACGAGGTCCCTTACAGATTCTTGAGAAGCATTGAAATAGCTTAAACAATAACCACGAGGTCTCTTATAGATTCTTGATAAGCATTGAAACGACTTAAACAAAAACCACGAGGTCACTTATAGAATCTAGATAAGCACTGAAGCGGCTTAAACAATAACCACAAGGTCCCTTATAGATTCTTGATAAACATTGAAATGGCTTAAACAATAACTACGAAGTCCCTTATTGATTCTTGATAAGCATTGAAACGGCTTAAACAATAACCACGAGGTCCCTTATAGATTCTTGATAAGCAGTGAAATGGCTTGAACAATAACCACTAGGTCTCTATTATATTCTTGATATGCATTAAAACGGCTTAAACAATAACTATGAGGTCTCTTATAGATTCTTGATAAGCAGTGAAACGGCTTAATAACCAAGAACCACGAATTCCCTTAAAGATTCTTGCTAAAAAGAGAAACGGTTTAACCAATAACCATGAGGTCACTTATACATTCTTGCTAAGCAGTAAAACGGCTTTACCAATACCCACAAGGTCTCTTATAGATTCTTGCTATGCAGGTAAAAGGTTTAACCAATAATCATGAGGTCCCTAATAGATTCTTGATAAGCATTGAAGCGCCTTAACTATAACCACGAGGTCCCTTATAGATTCTTGATAAACATTGAAACGGCTTAAACAATAACCACGAGGTCTCTTATACATTCTTGATAAGCATTGAAACGATTTAAACAATAACTACGAGGTCCATTATAGATTCTTGCTAAGCAGTGAAACGACTTAACCAAGAACAACGAGGTCCCTTAAAGATTGTTGCTAAACAGAGAAATGGTTTAACCAATAACCATGAGGTCTGTTATACATTCTTGCTATGAAGTGAAACGGTTTAACCAATAACCATGAGGTCGCTAATAGATTCTTGATAAGCATTGGAACGGCTTAAACTATAACCTCGAGGTCCCTTATAGATTCTTGATAAGCAGTGAAACGGCTTAACCAAGAACCACGAGTTCCCTTAAAGATTCTTGCTAAACAGAGAAACGGTTTAACCAATAACTATGAGGTCTGTTATACATTCTTGCTATGCAGTGAAACGATTTAACCAATAACCAAGAGGTCCCTAATATATTCTTGATAAGCATTGAAACGGCTTAAACAATGACCACGAGGTCCCTTATAGATTCTTGATAAGTAATTAAACGGCTTAAACAATAAACACGAGGTCTCTTATAGATTCTTGATAAGCATTTAAACGGCTTGAACAATAACTATAAGGTCCTTTATAGATTCTTGGTATGCAGTGACAAGGTTTAACCAATAACCATGAGGTCCCTAATAGATTCTTGATAACTTTGAAACGGCTTAAAGAATAACCACGAGGTCTATTATAGATTCTTGATAAGCTTTGAAACGGCTTAAACAATAACCACGAGGTCCCTTATAGATTCTTGATAAGCAGTAAAACAGCATAACTAATAACCATAAAGTCTCATAGATTCTTGATAAGCAGTGAAACGGCTCAAACAATAACTATAAGGTCCTTTTTAGATTCTTGAAAAGCAGTGAAATGGTTTAACCAATAACCATGAGGTCCCTAATAGATTCTCTATAAGCTTTGAAACAACTTAAACAATAACCACGAGGTCCCTCTTAGATTCTTGATAAGCACTGAAACGGCTTAACCAAGAACCACGAAGTCCCTTATAGATTCTTACTAATCAGTGAAATGGCTTAACCAATAACCATGGGGTTCCTTATAGATACTTGATAAGCATTGAAACAGCTTAAACAATAACCCCGAAGTCCTTTATAGATTCTTGCTAAGCAGTGAAACGGCTTAAATAATAACTACGAAGTCTCTTATAGATTCTTGATAAGCATTGAAAAGGCTTAACCAATAACTACGAGGTCCGTTATAGATTCTTGATAAGCACTGAAACAGGTTGAACAATAACCACAAGGTCTCTTATATATTCTTGACAAGCAGTGAAACGGCTTAAACAATAATTACGAGGTCTTTTATAGATTCTTGATAAGCATTGAAACAGCTTAAACAATAACTACAAGGTCACTTAGATTCTTAATAAGCATTGAAATGGATTAAACAATAACTATACAGTCCCTTATAGATTCTTGATAATCACAGAAACGGCTTAAACAATAACCACGAGGTCCTTATAGATATTGATAAGCATTGAAATGGCTTAACCAACAACCACGAGGTCTCTTATAGATTCTTGATAAACACTGAAACGGCTTAAACAATAACCACAAGGTCCCTTTTAGATTCTTGATAAGCAATAAAACAGCTTAAACAATAATCATGAGGTCCCTTATAGATTTTTGATAAGCATTGAAACGGCTAAAACAATAGCCACGAGGTCTCTTATACATTCTTGATAAGCATTGAAACGGCTTAACCAATAACTACGAGGTCCGTTATAGATTCTTGATAAGCAGTGAAACGGCTTAACCAATAACCATGAGGTCCCTAATAGATTCTTGATAGGCATTGAAACGGCTTAAACAATAACCACGAGGGCTCTTATAGATTCTTGATAAGCAGTGAAACGGCTTAAACAATAACTATAAGGTCCCTTATAGATTCTTGATAAGCAGTTAAATGGCTTAACCAATAACTATGTGGTCTCTTATAGATTCTTGATAAGCATTGAAATGGCTTAACCAATAACTACGAGGTCCCTTATAGATTCTTGATAAGCATTGAAACGGTTTAACCAATAACTACGAGGTCCGCTATAGATTCTTGATAAGCAGTGAAAAGGCCTAACCAATAACCATGAGGTCTCTCTTACAGATTCTTGATAAGTATTGAAACGGCTTAAACAATAACTATAAGGTCCCTTATAGATTCTTGATAAGCAGTGAAATGGCTTAACCAATAAGTATGTGGTCTCTTATAGATTCTTGATAAGCATTGAAACGGCTTAACCAATAACTACGAGGTCCCTTATAGATTCTTGATAAGCAGTGAAACGACTTAAGCAATAACCATGAGATCTCTTATAGATTTTTAATAAGCATTAAAACGGCTTGAACCATAACTACGAGGTTTCTTATAGATTTTTGATAAGCAGTGAAACGGCTAAACCAATAACCATGAGGTCTCTTATAGATTATTGATAAGCAGTGAAATGGCTTAACCAATAACCACGAGATCTCTTATAGATTCTTGATAAGCATTGAAACGGCTTAAACAATAGCTATGAGGTCCCTTATAGATTCTTGCTAAGCAGTGAAACGGCTTAACCAAGAACCACGAGGTCCCTTGAAGATTCTTGCTAAGCAGTGAAACACGTTCTGGAGCCCCTCTCCTCTAAGGGGAAAATAGTATGACATACATAATTATGTGGGAGTTAGTTTTTTACTATCTGCATTCTCTTCTGTAATGAGGTTGCTTCAACAAATATTAGTATTCTGTCTCGGTCGTACGATTGTGGCATAATTTGTTTCCTCTCTGACAGGGATTGATCTTTCAAGACTTCCCATGTAAATATACATACATGCATTACAAAAAAAAAAAAAAATATATATATAATAAAATAAAATGAACTCAAAATAGAGACGACTGCTGAAATCTAACCGAGTCCCTTTGTGTCAATAGGCGTAGTAGGAGATGATGATGGTATATATCTTTTTATGTACGAATGTATAAATATGCAAATATATTATATATATATATATATATATATATATATATATATATAATCATACATACACAAATATACTCATATATATTTATATATATTCGTAGATATTATCATTGTTATTAGTATTACTAGCTAAGCTACAGCCATAGTTGGAAAATCAGGATACTAAGAGCTCAAGGGCTCCAACAGGGAAAATAAACCAGTCGGGAAAGGAAATAAGGAAACATAGAATAGTGTGCCTCATTGTACCCTCAAGCAAGAGAACTCTGAGTGTAAAGGATTACCCATTAAACAAAAAAAAAATTAGTATAGGACATGAACCGGTTTTTTTGTAAATTCCACAAAAACCCTTGTTTATATATATATATATATATATATATATATATATATATATATATATATATATATATATATATATATATATATATATATACATATATATATATATATATATATATATATATGTATATATATATATGTATATATATATATATATATGTATATATATATATATATATATATATATATATATATATATGTGTGTGTGTGTGTGTGTGTGTGTGTGTGTGTGTGTGTGTGTATTACTAGCTTGTTGGAGACCAAGGGGTCCAAAAAGGAAAATTACCCCAGTGAGGAAATGGAAGAAGCAAATAAACAAATATGAGGAGTAATGAACAGTCAAAATAGAATATTTTAAAAACAGTAACATTAATATATATTTCACATGTAGACTATAAAAAAGACTTATGTCACCACGTTCAACATAAAAACAATTCCTACAAGTTCGAACTTTTGAAGCTCTATAAACACACACACACACACACACATATATATATATATATATATATATATATATATATATATATATATATATACATGTATATATATATATATATATATATATATTTATATATATATGCGGGGGCATAAAAACAATTAGAATAGCGCCAACGTTATCCCTGCGTGTCGTAAGAGGCGACTAAAAGGGACGGGACGAGGGGGCTGGGAACCCTCTCTCCTGTAAATAATCCTGTGAGACGTCAACAAAGAGAATGACTGCTCCCTGCACTCTAGTTTTGGGGTGTTTGAATGTGCGTGGATGTAGTACCATAGAGAGTTAAGATGTGAGATTGGAAGTATGTTTAGTAAGAGAAGGATGGATATATTGGCCTTGTGTGAGACAAAGATGAAAGGAAAGGGTGAAGTGATGTTTGGTGAAATGTCTGGTAGAGTGTCTGGGATTGAAAGGGGAAGAGCGAGTGAGGATGTGGCTTTATTGCTGAGTGAATGGATAACAGGTAAAGTAGTGGAATGGAAGGAAATATCATCTAGGTTAACCCTGGATAGGTACGCTCCTCGGACACCCCTTTAAGGGTATACTCGGACGCGAACGACCCCGACGCCAAAAAAAAATTCTTGAAAAATCAGTTTTTGCAGTAACCTCCTTTTTTCTTTTGCCAAAAAAAACTTCAATGAATGCTTAAAACAACTGTAAAGATGAATACTACTCATCTGCAGAAAAACTATTTATTATAAATATTTTAAAAAATTAAGTAGAAAAAAAAAGACCTGACATAAAAATTCATAAAAAAAAAGTTTATACATATATACACAAATCCTTTTAGGAATTGATTCTTGAATGTTTAGGACACATCTTGATGTATTTTGGATGAAGTCAGACCCATGGAGGTGAAGATCTGAAATGAGAAAAAAAGAGTAACTTTTTTTGGCCAAAAAAATTTGTCCAAATTTCATGAATTTTTTTGGGTACCCAAATGAAATAGGAAGTGGCTAATTTTTTTAGGGAATAAACATATGTTATCCTAAAATAGAAATATGTAAAAAAATCTTCATTATTTTGTAAATTACATTTATATCAGGGGCCATATCTAAAGGTAATTTTTTGAGTACTTAGAAATTTCGTAAACAAATACATATATTTAATATATAATATGATATTTATGCAAATAAAAATATACCAAAATATCACAAATTCTATAGGGAACAAGAATATATATAGATAGGGCAGCTTACGCTTCGGATATGTCCACAAAATGGCCGCCAACCACACTGACTCAGACTCCCTAATCTGCCACTTGAAATGTAGGAAGGGTATGTCAATTTCAAGGTGTTATTTACTAATCTAATTATTATTGGATATGCATAAAAATTGTATGGTGGGTTGCTGGATAATTGTCGATTATTTTACGACTATAAAATTGAAATTCTGACCCAAAAATATTTTTTTGAAGGGAAATAAAATCGAAAAAAAAAATGTAAAACAATATAATATTTTAGCTAAAAAAATTTGATGATATTCAATCAAAAAAAAGTAAACAAAATTTTCCGACAAATAAACATCTAGAGGAATCATTACTCTGTGATAGTTCCTTAGTACGTAGTAATTTTGAAAGAATTGGGAAAAAACGAAAAAATGGCAATCACCGGAAAATCGAACACATACCTATATATACGCCATATCTGGCTAAAAAAAAGATAGGCATGGGTAGCCAGATCATCTAGAAACACTTTCCAACACTATAAAAATATAAGTTTTGCGACACTACTTGCCAATTCCTTACGGTAACATGACTAAGCGAAAAAATGCAAAATAAATAAAAAGGGGCACTCTCGGAAAAATGGCTAACATTCTAATATACGGCATTTCAGAAAAAAAAAAATTCAGCCACGTGCTAGGCAAACCATCAAGGCACATTTTCCGACAAATAAACATCTAAATGAATCATTACTCTGTGATAGTTCCTTAGTACGTAGTAATTTTGAAAGAAATGGGAAAAAACGAAAAAATGGCAATCACAGGAAAATCGAACACATACCTATATATACGCCATATCTGGCTAAAAAAAAAAAAAGATAGGCATGGGTAGCCAGATCATCTAGAAACACTTTCCAACACTATAAAATTATAAGTTTTGCGACACTACTTGCCAATTCCTTACGGTAACATGACTAAGCAAAAAAATGCAAAACAAATAAAAAGGGGCACTCGTGGAAAAATGGCCATTCTAATATACGGCATTTCAGAAAAAAAAATTTCAGCCACGTGCTAGGCAAACCATCAAGGCACATTTTCCGACAAATAAACATATAAATGAATCATTACTCTGTGATAGTTCCTTAGTACGTAGTAATTTTGAAAGAAATGGGAAAAAACGAAAAAATGGCAATCACAGGAAAATCGAACACATACTTATATATACGCCATATCTGGCTAAAAAAAAATAGGCATGGGTAGCCAGATCATCTAGAAACACTTTCCAACACTATAAAAATATAAGTTTTGCGACACTACTTGCCAATTCCTTACGGTAACATGACTAAGCAAAAAAATGCAAAACAAATAAAAAGGGGCACTCGCGGAAAAATGCCCAACATTCCAATATACGGCATCTCAGATAAAAAAAAGACATGCACGTGTTAGCCCAACCATCAAGGCACACTTTCTAACACATAAACATGAAAAAAAAATCAATAATATACGGCAATTCCTTACTACGTAGTAAATTTTTACAAATATTGAAAAAAAACAGAAATTGGCAACCGCAGTTAAATACCCAATATACCAATAACTACGTCGTATCTGACAAAAACAAAATCACGCATGGGTAGCCAGATCTTCTAGACACACTTTCCAACACTAAAAAAGCAAAAGTTTTACGACACTATTTCGCAATATCTTACGGAAAAATGACTTGGCAAAAAAATGAAAAAAAATGAAAAAGGGGTACTCGCGGTAAAATGCCCGACATTCTAATATACGGCATCTCAGATAAAAAAAAAGACATGCACGTGTTAGCCCAACCATCAAGGCACACTTTCTAACACATAAACATGAAAAAAAAATCAATAATATACGGCAATTCCTTACTACGTAGTAATTTTTACAAATATTGAAAAAAAAACAGAAATTGGTAACCGCAGTTAAATACCCAATATACCAATAACTACGTCGTATCTGACAAAAACAAAGTCATGCATGGGTAGCCAGATCATCTAGACACACTTTCCAACACTAAACAAGCAAAAGTTTTACGACACTATTTGGCAATATCTTACGGAAAAATGACTTGGCAAAAAAATGAAAAAAAATGAAAAAGGGGCACTCGCGGTAAAATGGTCCTCGTGGTGATGAACGACATTTTAACTAAAAAAAAAATCATGCACATGGTAGCCAAACAATCCACCAAGACTTTCCACAACTGATAACCTATACAAGTTGCACCATTCTACGACAATTTCATAATACGTAATAACTTTGATAATTATGCAAACTACCTTAGAAGGGTAAACTCGGTCGCGCTCGACCCCGACGCGTCTCAGAAATCGGGGAAGGAGTACAGCTACAGCAATGCACATCTGGACACTACTAGAGCGTGTAGGGGAGACACCTCCTGCAGGTCGATCACCCACAAATTCAGTCACGGGGGTGAGTCACGTGAGAAAAACCTGTTTTTTTTTGACGCTCGGGGTCGCGAACGACCCATCGTACCTATCCAGGGTTAATGTGGGTAAGGGTTAGGTTGGGTAGGGAATGTTGGGCGTTTGTCAGTGCGTATGGGCCAGGTAGTGAGAAAAGTGAAGAAGAGCGGAATGAGTTCTGGAATGAATTAACTAGGTGTGTAGAAGGACTGGGTAGAAGGAATTATGTAGTTGTCATGGGTGACTTAAATGCTAGAGTGGGCACTGGAGAGGTAGAAGGTGTCATTGGGAAGTATGGCGTACGAGGTGAAAATGAGTGGTGAGAGACTGGTAGATATGTGTGTTGAACAAGAGATGGTAATAAGTGCTAGCTTTTTCAAAAAGAAAGATAAAAACAAGTATACATGGGTAAGAGTGGCAAATGGATGAGTAGTAGAAAGGGCATTAATGGATTATGTGTTGATAACTAAAAGAATGTTCGGAAGATTGAAAGACATGCAAGTGTTTAGGGGTATGGCTAACGGCATGTCTGATAATTTTTTGGTGGAAGAAAAATTAGTTGTAGCAAAAGAGTGGGGGAATAGAGTAGGTGGATGTAAAACGGAGCTAGTGAGGGTTGAAGAGCTAATAAAACCGTGGGTAAAAAGTAAATATCAGGAAAGGTTGAAAATGGCATATGACGAAGTGAGAGTAAGAGAAACTGGCAATTTAAAGGAGGAGTGGAAGTTAGTAAAAGAAAATTTTGTTGGGATTGCAAGTGATGTGTGTGGCAAGAAGGTT
>NC_090741.1:63724128-63754128 GCF_036898095.1 Palaemon carinicauda
ATTTAATATTGTAAGGGAGGTCACAGCAAACCGGCTGGGTAGGATACACAAATATATGTCTTTTATACTTCCTAGTCCAGTCGGTGTCATGCCGGCTGGACCCTGCCGTCAGATGCTTGCCACAACGGCAGCACACTGGCTGAACTACATTATATATAATTATACAGTAGCCAGTAATTTGCAATATAGTATATACTGCAAACAGAAAACTATAGTATGATTATACAGTAGTTAGTTTCTAGCACCTAGTAGGCTGACAGCCGGTGACCTGCCGGCAGCCAGCAAGCTGCCGACCGCGTCATATATATCTAGTTCGCCGCCGGCAGATCGCCGGCTGTCGGTGGACTTCCGGCAGCCGGCGAGCTGCCGGCCACCACCATAGCCGACAATACGTCGACTAAACTGTCCCTGGTGGTAGCCTTGCCGGCAATATGCCGGCTAGAACTACAGTATATGACTATACAGTAGCCAGTATATTTGCAATATAGATCATACTGCAAACAGAAAACTACAGTATATAATATACAGTAGCCTAATTTTTCCAACATACTCTGTGTTGTCATGCACAGCCTATTGTTGAGACCATATAAAGAAAGTAAGTTCTTTCTATACACTAATAAATGATCAATAATAACGATCCTCAATCGTAAACCGTCTGGGAGCTAGAATTAAGTTACACTTACCTATCCTCTCAGGATAGAAATCTTCCGATGGGCTTTCCAAAATAGAATGATCCATAGTTTTAATTTTGAGGGAGGTCACAGCAATTGGCTGGGCAGGAAACACATGTATGTGTCTTTCCTTTTTCATTTCTAGCTTATCTATCCTAGGCTATATGCAAAAAAAAAAAAATCTATCTTGGTTACCCTTGTATGGGCTTCTGCTGGGACCGTTCCTATATTGAAAGAATAGAATTCCTTCAAAACTATGATTAGAAATCAGTCATCCTTACCCCAGTGTTAAGAATATAAAGGGGCAGTGATTTGTACACTTCTCTACCCCTAGGGGTTAGAACCCTTTCATTGGAGTTCCCTTGATAGAGGAATCTCCTTATAGTTAATACTGAGGGGGAGGTAACAGCATTTGCTTGCAGGGGATACACAAGTATGTGTCTCCTACTATCCCTTTCTAGCTTACTATCCTATGCTATTTTAGTTAAAAGATGACTTTTACACATTGCTTATCAGTGAGACAATCAATTGTATACTCATTCGGCTTTCCTTTCTTTACAGGAGGAACCCCAGATGACATGTGTTGCAGTCTTCTGCAATATCAAGAGTAAGTGTTTTTACGGTCATAATTCATGCAGGCTTCATGCCTCCTGCAATATTATTTCCGAATCCCTACATTATTGGAACCCGCAGGTTTGCAATGTATGTCGGACCCTAATGTCAGAGGGTTTCGAGAATCCCAAGTCGATAGAGTCTAGGGATGCAGCTCGTAACAAACTACGCAACTAGGTGAGAGGCTTCCAGAAAATCTCTCCGGGACCATATCTACCTAATGATAGGATGCGTAACCTACTATTTCAGAAAGCAAATAAGGAAATAGTGGTGCCCCAGGCACCATTCACACCTCCCGGCGGCCAGATAGCCTTTGGGACGGAGGGCAGGAAGCCCCCACGGGAAGAGGGGGAGAATGTCGTGTTGGAATTGTTTCCGTCTGTGCCGGCTCTAGAGCCACTGACATTGACATCTTCACCTCCTACCCCTCTATTAGATGGAATGGACCAATTATGGGCCCAAGTGAAAGACCTAATAGAAAAATTTTGCAAACAAGACGAAAAGCAGGAAGCGAAATGCAAGATAGAGCTCTGTGAAGCTCCACTTGTCGCTCCCCAAGAGTCATACAAACGACCCATAGAACAAGACCTTTTGACATGCTCCAAAACCAATCCCTGGAGGTTTGCGGAGCTTATGCCGATTTTAAACGGCAAACTCTACATCTCGGAGAAGATGGGTGCTGTTCCTTTGGACAAAATCGAGTTTTGGCCAAGCTTTGACGCTTTCCCTAATTGTTTCATTCGACTGAAGCATGAACAAACGTCAAGAAAAGAAACGGAATCGAAGGAGGTCATGATTCTCAACCATGATAAGGCACAGGCTATCTTGTCAAGTAGCCTGAAAAAGGCATGTTACCGGTGTTAAAAGTATTCACGCTAGGTAACAGACACCCTTCCTTTCTTGCTCCTGCTTCAATTTCATTCCCCTTTATGTGGAAGGCATTTAAATCTGTTGCCAAGGCAGTGGAGGCAGGTAGACCATGTACTGCACTCGAGGAGTGCAAGCCTCTGTCACTAGCTTTCCCAAACAGGAAAAGGACTGGAAGGAAGTCCACTTAACCTTTTCAGTAGGAAGACTAGAGACAAAGGAGAGACTTGCAGCCTCCCTATCCCTACAAAACTACATAGAGTTGTGTTCAACCCACCAAAGTACCCCAGACATGCTCATGGTCTTGGCCAAAATGCATATGGCTACCTTAGTAAAAGACCTTTATGCCTTTATGAAGGCTAGGAGAACCTGTAGGGAGTTTGTGTTTTCTGCCACAAAAGTGAAACAGGAAACCAGGAAGCTAATATCTTCCAACATCTGGGGTAAAGACCTCTTTCCAGACGAGGTAGTTAGAAATGTGATTAAAAAAGCCACCACGGAGAACATAGGACTTCTCCAAAAGTGGGGCATCTTTTCAAAGAGAAAGTCTTCCACGGTCGTGGGTCCCCAACCTAAAAGGAAGACGGAAAAGTCTGTAAATATACCTCGGGCTGTTCAACAACATCCCACAGTTGCAGTGACTGCGGTGCCACAGGCAGGTGGTCGAATATATAAACCTACTGATCATTCGAAGCAGAGATGCTTCTGGTAGGAGGGAGGTTCCTTCAGGATCGCTGGACCTTCGATCCTTGGGTCCAAGGCCTAATCAAGATGGGACTAAGATGGGAGATAGACATGCCTCCACCATCATTTCCTCAACTCTCCCTACACTCCAAAACCCTCCTGGAAGAGTATACCTTAGAGATCTAGAGCATACAGGTGGTAAGGAAACTATAGTCCATCGAATTCCAGGGGAAGCTGTTTGGTGTTCACGAGAAGGACTCAAGAAAACTCAGAGTCATTCTGGACTTGTCGCCACTCAACAAGTTGAAATAAAACAGCAAGTCCAAAATGTTAATCCTTCTGAACATAAGGACCCTGTTTCAAAAAGGGTTGTTCGCAGTCTTGTCAGACCTGAAAGATGTCTATTGGCAACTTCCAGTCAGTCACCCCCTCCCCTCCTACCTAGGATTCAAGTTACAGAGGACAACGTAGATCTTAGGAAAGATACTTATCGGACTAGACACAGTCCTAAGTATCTTCACAGGATTAGCAGACACAGTCACGCAAAAAGCAAGCCTAGAAATGGTTCAGGCAACAATGTACTTGGACGAAAGGCTGGGGTGGGCAGCACCCGTAGTGGCTGGTCTATGAGCATCCAAGGAAGTGTTCGGGTTCCTGGAACATCGGGGATGCAACATAAGCCTCAAGAAGTCTCGATTCTCTCCAGCTCAAAGGCTTTAATGATTGAAAAACCATTGAAACCTGTGGTCACACCAACTCTCCTTTCACTTGGGGATGTAAAAAGAGGTCGCAGGGTCGGTCAAGAGACTCTGGTAATCAGTCAGGATTCCAAGACGCTAACAGGGAGGAGTTCTCAACTCTCTCCAGTTCGCAATAGTGACAGACCCAGTGCTAAGAGCACAGCTGAAAGATGCGTTAAGAGTCTGGAGAAGATACGCATCAAATGCTCGAAGAGATCTAAACAGACCGACATCGGTCCTTCCTTAATTGCTCCTCTAACAGGGGTCAAAGACCAAAAGTTCCAAGACCATGTTGGTCCTGTCATGAGTGGGGAAACTCTCTCCACCCAGATCAGACCTCCTAAGGCTGATCTGGGATACCAAAGCGATAATGAGACGTCAGAATCGACAATGCTAAAGAACGTCTCATACAGTCTAGGCGAAGTTGACCATCCCTTACCTAAAGGGATGACACCTGTCAGCAGTTCAAGCGTAATCGATCCACAATGTGACAGTGGATGCTCTACTCGGGCTCAAGCCGATAGAGTTAGAATGGTTCAGAGACGCAGACCTATTCTTCCCCAGATGGGAACAAGTCCCCGAGCTGCAGATTGACCTCTTCATCGCGAGCATCTTCAAGATACTAACTCGATTTGCAGCCCCATATGAGGATCCTCTTGTGGAGATCACAGCCGATCTCCGGCTGAAGGTCCTCAATATGCTGAGATCCTTCCAGGGAGGAGTGGCTCTGTTGGCTCCCAAGTAGCCCAAGAGAAATCTGTTCAAATTAGTGAAGGAACTGAAGCTGAGGCTGGCCCTAGTTCTGAACCCAGGACTATCTCAGAAGGTTCAGCAGTTAATTGCCTTCAATTTATCAGAGAACCCAAACCCTTCATTTCATGATTTTCTTGCCCTAGCAGTTAGGAAAAGATTTGCGATCTCAGAAAGCAATATAGAATTCTTAGAAGAATACAAGTCTAAGTCAACAAAAAGACAATATGAGTCTTCTTGGAAAAAGTGGGTTGCTTTTGTAAAAGCAAAAGGTCCTAAAGCAATTTCAATGAACTTCTGTCTGTCCTTCTTTGTCCACCTTCATAATCAAGGCCTGGCGGCAAACACGATAACTACGTGCAAGTCAGCCTTTACTAGACCTCTTCTATATGCCTTTCAAGTGGATCTAGTGAATGAAATCTTTAATAAGATTCCGAAGGCATGTGTAAGGCTTAGGCCTGTACCACCACCAAATCCCATCTTATGGTCTTTGGACAAGGTCCCACATTATGCCTCATCTGTGAACAATGAAGATTGTCTCCTGAAGGATCTATGAAGATTGTTCCCTGAAGGATCTAACACAAAAGGTTATTTTTCTGTTCGCTATAGCCTCCGGGGCTAGAGTTAGTGAAATAATGGCCCTATCTAGAGATGAGGGCCACATTCAGTTCACAGAAGCGGGAGAACTGAATCTCTTTCCTGATTCAACCTTTCTTGCTAAGTACGAGCTACCCACTAAGAGGTGGGGTCCCTGGAGAATCTGCCCTCTGAAGGAAGATGTCTCTCTATGCCCTGTAGAGTGTCTAAAGGTCTATCTTCGTAGAACTTCAGACTTCAGGGGAGGACAGCTCTTTAAAGGAGAAACCTCTGGATCAAACTTATCCCTAAAACAACTGAGGGCGAAGCTCACCTACTTTATTCGTAGAGCAGATCCTGACAGTACTCCTGCAGGTCATGATCCGAGAAAATTTGCTTCATCACTGAACTTTTTTCAGTATATGGACTTTGAGCGGCTTCGCTCATATACTGGATGGAAATCATCCAGAGTGTTCTACAAACACTATGCTAAGCAGGTCTATGAACTGAAGCATTATGTGGTGGCAGCAGGTAGTGTATTAAAACCTGTCGTCTAACTCTGCGATGAACAGTTAATGGACTGGGACTGTCACTTAAAGGGAGAAGGGGTCATCACTTTTAGTGTGACCTCCTTTTGAATGAGTGTTACCATGGTGACACTAACTCTGTTCAAAATCTCAGGTGTGGAATTATACAGATAGCACTAGTGCCATGTGTACGTAGTACACAGTATTAATAGAATAAAACAGGTACAGAAATTATGAAGAGAAATTTTATTATAAACATTTCTTCAGTCTGAGAGTGGCACTCACCATTTCTTCCCTTTCAAAAAGGAAATATAATTTCTGTATATGTTACATGTATAATTCCGTTATCATGCTACATTCGTTTTACTTGTTAATTCATTTAGTAATTTATTAGAAATAAATGTCTATTAGAATGCAATTGCGTCCTAATTCGCTTGACAATTGCATGTTTAAGAGGCCAGAGTTCTTTGACTTACTGATGTAAGTATTCTTCATATCAAAGTAGTCTTCATATCATTGTATGCTTACAAACAATGGATATAATGGACACTGATATTGGTTCAGCAATATATACAAACTATGAGACTGTTTTTATATTCAGTGTATACTTATGTTTGTTCATACAATATATGATAACCTTGAGGCCCCTTTTCTACCGTCTAGAATGACTCTTCCCTGTAGGGGGCAGGAAGCACTAACATTGTGTATGATTAGTGATGATGACGGATAACGGTAACGTCATTTGTCTCAAATGGTCCAAATGACCATAGAAATGCTGTCCCGAGGTTAAGGCACTGATGAAAATCCACAGATACATTAATGCTCTGGTATGCTTCCATCAGGACGACATGGCTTGAGCCCAAAAAACGGATTTGGAGCAAAGCGAAAAATCTATTTTTGGGTGAGATGGCCATGTCGTCCTGATGGACCCACCCTTCTTTTCTAAAAGAAAAGATCTTCACAGTATCCCTCCCGAAATACTGTATCTGTAGCACCATGCTCAATGCTACAAGGAATGTCCACCATCTTGGATATGGTGCTGTTGTGATACTCTGTAGTAGTATGGGAACTAGGGTAACCTTGATACGGCTCTCCTTCTAATTCTGCCACTTTCCCCCTCGAAGTGTAAACGCTATTCGGGGTGCAGATTGCTATGTGGCGTGTCAAGAATATGTCCCCTGATATTATGCGATATCCTTGAGAGAAAATTTAAGGATATTCGTGCCAGGAGTTAGAATTCTGGAGACCTAAAGGTAAAATTCTCTGGGAATATCACTGTACTATATATATCCCTTAGGAAGCTACTAATAGGAACTTCCATCAGGACAACATGGCCAACTCACCCAAAAATAGATTTTTCGCTTCGCTCAAAATCCGTTATATATACACACATATTTCTCCCCACTTTACTCCTCTTTCACATAAGCATTAAATTTTCAGGTCATTCTAAGGTCATACCATTGACATAAACACTTTGCCTCACCAGCATCATCATCACTACAGGCACGTTGTTCTCCGCACGTCAACAGAAAACATTACAGAAAATCGTTGGGATCTCAGAGGGAATATTATCGACCAGCCAACAGAAAACGGGGGTGATCTCGGAGCGGGTCCTATCCACGTAGAGATGGTTTTTGCCTTAGCAGCGGCTTGGTTCCTGATCTTCGTGTGTTTAGCTAAAGGAGTGAGGAACACGAGCAAGGTTTTGATCTTCACCGTGTTCTACCCGTATGTCATCATGGCCTTCATCAATGTTTGGAGTAGGTTTCCCTGGTTTGGTTTACTTGCATTTCAGTTGTGATTTGTCATTCATAAATTTGAGCTTTGATTTTGATGATTTCGATGATGATGATGATGATGATAATAATAATAATAGAGAGAGAGAGAGAGAGAGAGAGAGAGAGAGAGAGAGAGAGAGAGAGAGAGAGAGAAATATAAATATCAAAATTATTAAAATCATTATTATTATTGAAATTATTATTAATATCAGAATTATTAAAATTAGGATAATTATTGAAATTAATATTTTTAAAATCAATAAAATGACAATAATTATCAAAATTATGAAAATTATTACTATTATTGTAGATATTGATATTATTACTGTTATTGAAGTTATTAAAATTATTAAGATGTGTAACATTGATCAAAAAGTTGTTTTGAAGATGATTAGAGGTTTTTGTTACATGATACTCTAAACTTGCAAAAATGTCTACATAATGTTTACTTTCATTCAATGCCTTCAATCCTACTCTGTACTCTGAATGCTCATGTAACACTTGATGGCCTCTTCAGATTTTTGCACATCGATACAAGTTATTTTCTAACATAATTCGACTTCACCGCAGCCCTACTCTCTACCTGAAAACTTCCTGCAAGTTAATCAGACCTTATTACTAACATTAGATGAATTTTCTCTCAGCTGTTGACAATCCGACTTCACCTCAGCCCTACTCTACCTGAAAACCTCTTGCAAGTCTATCAGACCTTATTACTAACTTAAGATGAATGTTCTCGCATCTATTGACAATTTGACTTCACTTCAGCCCTACTCTCTACCTGAAAACTTCCTGCAAGTTAATCAGACCTTATAACTAACTTTAGATGAATTTTCTCTCACCTGTTGACAATTTGACTTTACCTCAGCCCTACTCTACCTGAAAACTTTCTGCAAGTCAATCAGACCTTATTACTAACTTTAGATGAATTTTCCCTCAGCTGTTGACAATTTGACTTTACCTCAGCCCTACTCAACCTGAAAACTTTCTGCAAGTCAATCAGACCTTATTACTAATTTAAGATTAATTTTCTCACAGCTATTGACCATTCGATTTCACCTCACCCCTACTTGCTACCTGAAAACTTCCTGCAAGTCAATCAGATCCTACTACTAAATTTAAATAAATTTTCTCTCAGGTGTTAGCAATTCGACTCCATCTCCTAAGGCCAATCACACTGATGGCAATAATAATAGTATTTCATTGCAACCCTGCTATCTACTTCAAAACTTTCTGGAAATCAATTGGACACATATTCAGGCGAATACAAGCGTGTGGATTGATGCCTCTGCACAGGTTATTTACTCCTTGGGTATTGCCCAGGGTGGTATTACAACAATTGCCTCTTACAATAAGATAAATCAGAACATTCTCAGGTAAGGAAATATATTTTTCTTGTGGTATATTCTTATGGTAAATTACATTTGGGTCCGTTTTACTGGAATTTCCATAAATTTTTCACGTTTGGGGTTTCTACAATAATTGACTTAAAGTTTGAGTTAAATTTATTGATTTTTTTTAAAAATAAAGTTGAGATAAATGTTACTGACGTAAAGACAGCAAATTACTTTTATGCCTTAAATTAGCTTTTAGTCTTTTCAATGTAATGGAATAATTCATTTTCTGAATTTAGATACACCTAAATATACAATGTTATGTAGTACAATAAAAAATCAAATAGAATAACTCTTACCTCTGATGTAATACATTTTCAAAGTGTTGGTTATATATCTACTGTGTTCATATGTGGCTATTGAATATACTGCACATTCTATCCCATCTCATAATTATTTGAAAATGTGAAAATCCCAAGGGGTAAACTTGAGACTGCAATGGAAACTTAACTTATGGCTAGTGCCATAAGTTTAAGTATAATATAGCACTGAATTATTGGCTTATGAAAAATTATCACAGATCTGCAAGCTCATGTACAAATTCTCTATAATTCGAGATGGTCTTTATTAAAGTTTTCTCTTTTGGAACATTATCAATTCATTTGCTTTTCCTATGAATTCATTAATGAAGTTTAACTGAAGTGCCTGAACCAAAGATAGTGAGAAAAACAATAATTTTTCTTGCATTTTCAATTCACATAATTTCTTCTTACTTCAACTGGAAATTAGTTTAATCTTGTGGTCAGACAAAAATCCCTTATTGTAGGAGTCTACAGATATCTCATGTCCATATCCATCTGTTTCTGTTACAGAGATACCATTATTGTATGCTTGCTTGATAGTTTTACATCTGTATACTGTGCGTACGTCGTCTCCAGCACTTTCGTTTGCATGTCAAAAGAGTTTCTGAAGAACAATGAAAACTCCCCATATCTGGTTTTCATCGTATTTCCTGCACTAGTCTCAGGAATAGGAAATGGGGGTCTCTGGTCCTTGCTCTTCTTCATTATGATTCTGGCCCTCGGATTTGATACCCAGGTAAGCTAAGATTTTGCAATAAGGTATAGGACATGATAATCAGCTAATTTACGATTTGACAATTAACTATGTGATTAGATAGCTAGGATTGCTATAGCATTTGGAAGTCAGAGTACTGGGTTAAGTTCAAGGTTTGCAGTTAGCAACGGGGTTTCATGGATAGGTAAAAGTTAAGGTCTTGGAATGAACTTTAGTATTTGATATTCATGTAAGTAAAAGTTTCCACATTAGCTATAGGATTTGCTAGTCAAGTGAAAAAAAAAAATATTCATACATGGGGGATTGCTAGCCATGTAAGTTAAGCTTTTTATGTAGCTATGGCATTTGAAAGTCTGGTAAATTAAGGTTTTATCATTGATTCAAGGATTATTTAGCCCGGTTAGAAAAGGTTTGACAATTATCCATGGGATTTTATAATTACATAACTGGTTTAAGTTAAGAAGATTTTGTAATTAGCTATAATCTCTGATGGCCAAGAAACTCGGGTGAGTTATTTTTTCGCAATTACCTGTGACATTTGAAGGGCAAGTAATAATTAAAATTTTGTCATTTGCTATAAAATTTGATAGTCAAGTACGATAAAGTTTTTCTATTAGCTGACATCTGTTTGCTTATATGTATATATATATATATATATATATATATATATATATATATATATGTATGTATGTATATATATGTATATATATATATGTATATATATATATATACATATATATGTATATATATATATATATATATATATATATATATATATATTCTATGGGCTTTGATATTGAGGCAAGTTAAGCTTAGCTATGGGATTTGTTAACCAAGTAAGCTAAGGCTCTATAATCCCTATGACAACAAATTACCCATTAAAGCTTCATGAACAAACACTATAATAACAACAATATACTGCCATTACCTTTCATTATCAGTCCTCTATTATTGCCACTATACATAAAATTATTATTTTTTTTCCTACATACCTCATGATGGTGGAAAGTTTATATTTCCTAAAGTATACTGTACATCATTACCTTTAATAAGGGTTCCTCTAATACATGTAATACATCTAACATCAATTTTGTCACTCCTGCCTAGCTCATGATAGTGGAAAGAAGTTTATATTTCTATATACATTAGGATTCATCTAAAGCATTTTATCTATCTAATACCAATTTAGGCACTTCTACCCAGCTCATGATGGTGGAAATGGTAACAACATTTTGTTCCGGAGCTACGACGCTGTCATAACCACAAGCTGTATCGTGTTAGTGGAAGGTTTATATCTTTATATTTAATAGTATTACTTTAATGCACCTCCTCCATTTGATAATGATCTTGAACTTCTACCCAACTCATGATGATGGAAACGGTAACCACGGCCCTGTTTGATGAATGCCGTATTTTCTGCCATCCCTATGTCAATCTCCCAGCCGCTAACTGTTTCCTACTAGTGGAAAGTCTACTTTTCGATATTTATTAGTATTACTTTAATGCACCTCCTCCATCTCTTAACAATTTTGACAATCCTACCCAGCTCATGATGGTGGAGACAATAACCACAGCCCTGTTCGACGAATGCCGCATTTTGTGCCAACACTATGTCATTCTCCCTGCCCCGAGCCATTTCCTGTTGGTGGGAAGTCTATATTTCTATATTTACTAGTATTACTTTAATGCATCTTCTCCATCTCTTAACAATTTTGACAATCCTACCCAGCTCATGATGGTGGAGACAATAACCACAGCCCTTTTCGACGAATGCAGCATTTTGTGCCTTCACGATGTTATTCTCCCAGCTGTGAGCTGTTTACTGTTAGTGGAAAGTATATATTTCTATATTTATTAGTATTACTTTAATGCATCTCCTCCATCTATTAACGATTTTGACACTCCTACCCAGCTCATAATGGTGGAAACGGTAACCACGGCCCTGTTTGATGAATGTCGCATTTTGTGCCATCACTATATCATTCTCCCAGCCGCTAGCTGTTTCCTATTAGTGGAAAATCTATTTTTCTATATTTATTAGTATTACTTTCATGCATCTCCTACATCACTTAACAATTTTGACAATCCTACCCAGCTCATAATGGTGGAGACAATAACCACGGCCCTGTTCAACGAATACCGCATTTTGTGCCTTCACTATGTCATTCTCCCAGCTGTGAGCTGTTTACTGTTAGTGGAAAGTCTATATTTCTATATTTATTAGTATTACTTTAATGCATCTCCTCCATCTATTAACGATTTTGACACTCCTACCCAGCTCATAATGGTGGAAACGGTAACCACGGCCCTGTTTGATGAATGTCGTATTTTGTGCCATCCCTATATCATTCTCCCAGCCGCTAGCTGTTTCCTATTAGTGGAAAGTCTATTTTTCTATATTTATTAGTGTTACTTTAAAGCATCTCCTCCATCTGATAAAGATTTTGACACTCCTTTCCAGCTCATGGGTGTGGAAACAGTAATGACGGCCCTGTTTGATGAATGGCACATTTTGCGCCAGCGTTACGTCGCTGTCATAGCCGCATGCTGTTTCCTGTTATTCCTCCTCGGAATCCCCATGACAATGAAGGGAGGGAAGGAGATTTTTGACATGCTTGACTCTTCCAGCACCAAGCACTCCCTCCTGCTGCTCTGTTTATTGGAAGTTGTCATTGTTGCTTACATCTACGGTAGGTTTTGTGAATTTTATATGGAGCGCATGCATTCTGTAATGTCCATTAAGAATCCAACTGCATTGCTCTCGGTCTTTTCATTTTACATTAATTTGTATAATGCACTCAATCGCACTTTCTATCTTCTCTAACTTAGTCCTACATCTATTCCCAGTCTCATATAAGAAATTCTAATAATTCATTTTACTATAAAATGTCATGGGCTACTGAAAGGTTAGCTTTTTATATGATAATAGCCAATTTCCTTTGACTGTAAATCCATCTTTCACTCTTAGATATCGCAAGGTCCCCAACAGGGAAAATAGCCCAGTGAGAAATGGAAATAAGGAAAAATAAAATATCTTAACAGTAACAACATTAAAATAAACATTTACTGCATAAACTATAAAAGCTTTAACAAAACAAGAGCAAGAGAAATAAAATAGAATAGTGTGCCCAAATATACCCTCAAGCAAGAAAACTCTAACCCAAGACAGTGGAAGACCATGGTACAGAGGCTATGGCACTACCCAAGACTAGTAGGAACAATGGTTTGATTTTGGAGTGCCCTTCTCCTAGAAGAGCTACTTACCATGGCTAAAGAGTCTCTTTCAATGATAGAATGTTTCTTAATTGATAGGTTTTGATATTCTTTGTCTAAAAGGCCATACATTTTGGTGTTATAATGTCAAATTTTCTAAAAGGCCAGGTTTCTCATTATTAAAATTTCTATTATAGACAAACCATTTTTCTTAATAACAGTTCTAAGTTCTACACAGAAAAAAATACCTTTTTGATAAATGTTCATTATTTATAAAAGAAAATAGCATTCCTGATAATGCAAAATGTTTACTTGTATGGCAGCTAGGCCCTATATTAGAAGAAAATCTTGAAACAATACAGGGTTCCTTTGTAGAAAGAAAATTCTAGCTTTCTTACTCTTTAAGGCCACTAAAGGAAGAGTAACTCTCTGAATAAGATATTTTACTCTGTTCTGCATACAATACTAATTTCTAAAATATCTTTACTCGATATAAGATAGTAAAGGTAGTAGGTTGGCCATGGCACCAGCCACCCGTTGAGATACTACCACTAGAGAGTTATTGGGTAATTTGACTGGCTAGACAGTACTACATTAGGTTCCTCTCTCTGGTTACGGTTCCTTTTTCCTTAGCCTAAACATACACCGAATAGTCTGGCCTTTTCTTTCCGAAGTCTCCTTTGTCCTCATACACCTTACAACACTGAGATTACCAAACAATTCCTTTTCGGTCAAGGGGTTAACTACTGCACTTAAGTTGTTAAGTGGTTACTTTCCTCTTGGTAAGGGAAGAAGAGACTCTTTACCTATGGTAAGCTCTTCAAGGAGAAGAACACTACAAAATCAAACCAATGTTCTCTAGTCTTGGGTAGTGCCATAGCCTCTGTACCATGGTCTTCCAATGTCTTGGGTTAGAGTTCACTTGTTTGAGGGTACACTCGGGCGTACTATTCTTTATATTTTTCCTCCTCTTGTTATTCTGAAGTTTTTAAAGTTTATATATGAAAGATTTATTTCAATGTTGTTACTGTTCTTGAAATATTTTATTTTAATTGTTTATTGCGTCTCTTGTAGCTTATTTATTTCCTTTCCTCACGGAGCTACTTTCCCTGTTGAAGCCCTTGGGCTTACAGCATCTTACTTTTCCAACTAGGGTTGTAGCTTAGGAAGCAATAATAATAATAATAATAATAATAATAATAATAATAATAAATATTGACAGAGATGTTAATACAATCCCACATTGCGCTTCAACATATCATACTTTTATTCTCAAAATATGGTTATTATGTTGACGGTAAGAAAGCATTAATTATATAGCAAATAGTTTTATTAAAATATTTTACTAATTTTGAATATCTTTATAAAGTAATCATCAAAATTATTTAGAATTTCACAAAATATTTTCACATTTAGCACGAAAGCCAAAATGAAGTTTCACATACATCCTCATTACCACCTCATTCTGAAATTTCAGGTTACAAGAAATTTATCAAGATTATCAAGGCAGAACTGAAGGTGTGGGTACCAGCTCCACTATATTACTTCTGGGGCCTTACTTGGTTATGCCTCACACCTCTGTCTCTTTTGGTAAGAAAACAGGAAATTGTTGCACTAAACTAACTTTAAAACCATAATTAGAAACCATAATGTACCTTTATATAAATAAAATTGTGATTAAATCACACTCTCCATTACGTTTACTACTACAGAGGTTCCTCAACAAACACAAATACTGCTAAGATTATAAATCTTAGATATTGTATCAAAAGTTTGTCTACTGATAAAGAAATATTGTAATAAAACAATATTATATCATTTAATACAGTAAGCAAAACAATATTTGCAATGACCTGATATTTATTTCATATGAAACAGGGGCTATTTGTTGACTTTCACAGCTGAAAATCGTAGGCCTGGTAGTCCGGTCAGGCCTACCCTAGGCTAAAATTTAACAAAATTTGACTTACAAAAGATTCGACTTCAAACAATTCGACTTACGAACAGTTTGTAAACTGAGGAGCTTCTGTACTTGACTTTCCAAACTATTTTCTACCAAGGTTAGCTACCTAACTGCCATCATTCATCTTTCACCCACCTCTCCTACCAGCTAAAGAAAAAAGTACATTGCCTTTATGAATTCTAATCCCCTCATATAACGGACTTTGACATAGGAAAAACCATAGCTTGTTATCAACATGTCCCTGATTTATACACGATATCTCCGAAGCTTGTCGCGGCTATAATCGGCCCTTATTTGGTTATGCCCAGCCCTTGGAATTTCCCGCCTTCGTAGCACCACCTGTAGGCCACTTGAACAGTGGCGTGACGTCATACCAGGAACACCTGATTTCACTGGCAATGGCGGACACATTGGAAACTCCAAGCGATACTGAAGAAATTAGCTTTGATTTCACCAATACAGATGACGAAAATGACCCACAATTAAAAATTTTGACAGCTGAATGTCCGGGCAGTATTCAGCCTTATAGATTTGAGACAGAGCGCTCATCTTCAGAAGAAAATGAGGAAAGTTCCGACGAGGGCAGCAACAGAGAAGACACCGAGGATAGAATCTTGAGAAATAAAATTGGTCATTAAAAATAACAGAATGGGTCCTTAGCGATTGTTAAAAAAGCAGAGGAAGGAAGATAAGACGATGGTTGTCGAACTAAGGAAGTTTGCAGGTGTGGACTGGCACAGAAAAACTATATACAGACGCAAGTAGGAGGATATGTCTGAGGACATTATTCTGCAGTGAACTAGTAACGGCTGATGATGATGATGGCGATGATATATATATATATATATATATATATATATATATATATATATATATATATATATATATATATATATATATACATATATGTATATATAAATATATATATATATATATATACGTATTTATATAAATATGTATATATATATGAGTGTGTGTATGTATATATCTATATAAATATATATATATATATATATATGTGTGTGTGTATGTAAATTTAAATATATATATATATATATATATATATATATATATATGTGTGTGTGTGTGTGTGTATATAAATATATATGTATATCTATATATTTATATCTATATAAATATATATATATACATATAAATATATACATATATATATATGTGTATATATAAATATATTTATATATATAAATATATATATGTATTACTATATATTTGTATGTATATAAATATATATACATATATATGTATATATATATAAATATATGTATACATATAAATATATATAGGTATATCTATATATCTATATGTATATAAATATATATATACGAATATATGTATACATATATATGTATAATGTATATACATAAACAACCCCGGTAAACAGGTAAACACGCCGGCCACCATGCATCTCACACGGCAAGTTCCTGGTATGACGTCAGCATAACATGACATAGTTAACGGCTGGCTGACTAAATTTGGCTGTGGCGCGCCAACTTTAAGAACTTGCAGCTGGCGCATGAGGCTGCTGAGACAGATGGCAATGGGTGGGTCTTGAATTACACACCAAACCCGACATTTTGACATATGATAGAACCTGATTGCTGATATTACTGCAGGACGTGAGTCTCAAGTTCTGTGTCACTGCTTGTTGCTAACGTCAGTTGCAGTCCCGAGAACAATCCCATAACCTCTTTCGGACTGATGTATTGATGCTTTACTTAGGAACATTAAAAGTATGATAAGAGTGTCACGACTGAGATGGTGTGGGCACGTGTTGAGGATGGATGGTGGGGAGGGAGTGAGGAGGACTTGGGTGGAACCTGTTAGGAGGAGAAGATCGAGAGGGAGGCAGAGAATTAGATAGCGAGATAAGGTGAAGGATGATATGGAGAAAAGAGGTTTGGTGGAGGAGGATGCCTTTGATCGAATACATTGCAGAAAGCATATCAGGCAACCGACCCCCTCAAAGGTTTAAAGGTTTAATGGTCACTCATGAATGGCAGAGGCAAGGGACAGTGACAGTGCCCTATCAAACAGAGCAATGCCCTAGAGACTGACCATATATACATATGATTAGCGCCAAAGCCCCCTCTCCACCCAAGCTAGGACCAAGGTGGGCGAGGGAATGGCTGATGGTGACTCAGCAGATGGACCTATTTGCTCTCCCAAACCCCCAACCTTAGCTTACAAGGATGGTGAGGCTGCAGCAACCAAAGGAACTAACGAGTTTAAGCGGGACTCGAACCCCTCAGTCTGGCGTTCACCAGTCAGGGACGTTAACACATCAGCCACCACAACCCTAATCATTGAACTAGAGTCCCCTCGCTTAGTTGTTTCATAGCACTATGTGGCAACGTAGTTGTTAGGTTCTACCAGAGAGGCGAGGTGAATTCATCTAGCTTTTATTTAACAGATAATGAGCTTATATATAAGACCTTGCAAGAAAAAATACCACGAAATTCAGACAAACTAAAACATGAGATCACAAGCTTAAACAGGTTGTCCACTTAAAAGTATGAAACTAATATCCATTTCCTCACAGGTTCTGCTCGGTTTCTCTTTCTACGACGAGTACGAGGTCTGGGAGAACATGTCCAAGAACAATTGTGACTTCGATGGCCTCTTCTACACCGGCTTGACCTTATCTTTCTCTGTCTTCATAATCGTCTCTCTGCGGGCTGCGTTCATATTACTCAAGAAATGGATCAAAGATGGATTAAAGTGTGAAGTAAGTAGGAGAGAGAGAGAGAGAGAGAGAGAGAGAGATTCCTACATGCAATGTTATGATTAATACATACATATATGTTAATCAGTCTTTATACATGTGTGCTTAACATTAGTAAATTGGTTATTCGAAGACATTATATAACTAAGTCATTACCTATAGCAGAATTTCAGTATTATTTTTATTATTATTTTTATTATCATTACCAAGCTACAACCCTAGTTGGGAAAGCAAGAAGCTATAAGCCCAATGTCATCATTTTATCACCAATGTTATTACTGATATTGCTGCTGCTGTTATTGTTGCATTTAAATCAATCATGCCACTGTCCTCTTCTTCAGAACATGTCCCAAACCTGGAAGGCCACGTCTAACTTCTGTCCGGAGTACGTCAGAAATGGAAGAGATCCAGACTTCGGGAATTCTCATCTCCCAGAGGGAGAGTTTACCTGCACGGGCGTCTGAAACCTCTTAAACCACTTATAAAAACCCAAAATTTTGATAGGAAATATTCTGTTCTCAGCCGTATTTCAGTAAAATACAGGCGGCCGTAATTTTTACCCTGCTTTGTTATTATCTTGTACGAGTTGGTGACCGTAATATCACTCCTTTATGTCAATGTGTTCGTTTTTAAAAAGGTAAATACCTGGCAATATTTATTCCAGGATTGTTACCATTTTTTAAGGCAAATCTTTAACAGTGTTATCGAAAAATGTCCCCCACCCCTCTCCAGTGACCAAGTTGTTAGCGTCGGATATTTTGGAAGTGGGCGGAGCCAATGCGAGGACGATTGACTGATTGATTTTCAGTTTTCTGGCATCCTGACATCGAAGGTCATTGACGCTGATATCCTTTGTTTTAAATAAAAGCATAAAAGGAAGTTCAACTAAAAGCCACAAAACACCTTTTCGAAGTTGAATAGCTTCCAGATGACCTACTTCTGAAATAAACCTAAAAATGACGATCTACAGCCAATTTTGCATTTGGTTGAGATTTGGATGTTTTGTGAAAGTGCAACCGTAAGGTCTCCAACTGAATTACATACTTAAGCCCTGTCCACACGATCGAGCATGCCCGACGGGCAAACAGTGATACCATGCCACAATAGTTAGTGAAAATGATGGTTGATGACGTCAGAAGCGGGAATACTACAGGCAGGGATCTGGCAACACTGTATGATGCCAGATCCCTGTCCATGGTTTTCCCGCTTCTGACGTCATTAACTCTCGTTCTCACTAACTATTGTAGTCTGGTATCACTGTTTGCCCGTCGGGCATGCTCGATCGTGTGGTCAGGGCTTAAGATATAAAGTTGTTAGAAGTACACCTTCTAAAAGGTATAAGGCAAAATGTTTTTTAAAAAAAATTAAGATACGATTCTTTTACGTTCATCATAGATATTGTAAAACAATATCCCAAAATATCAAGAATAATTAATCGTTAGTTGCTGAAGAAAGCATATATATATATATATATATATATATATATATATATATATATATATATATATATATATATATATTCTAAAAAGGTTTTTGTGTGAGAAATTGGTGCTGGGGTAGACCATATATATGTGATATTGATTGTGCAATAATCAAAAAACTTATTTTTTTTTTTAAATCCTTCGGTTTCATATATGATTTTGTAAGTTTGATTATGATCACTTTTTTTTCCCAAAAAAATCCAATATGTAATGCAAATTTCATTATTAATTCATCTAGGAGTATGTTTAGAATCTCTCTCTCTCTCTCTCTCTTTAGTAGACTTATTACTTTCATAAACAATGACATCCAAGGATTATGATACTTCTCTATCCAATTACTTTCCAGGATTCTAACACCATTACATGCAAAATTATTCAAATTCATTCTCCTTTAATAACATTCATGTACTCTGATATTTTCTGAGAGTCTGACGAAATGACATTCCTTCAACTTTCCTCTTCTGCTGCTGGTAACAAAATGGCGCCCCGTTTTGAGGTTGGCGCTGCACTTGTTTTATATAGGTACTCTAGGTAGGGCCATGGGGATTTTGTCAGGCTGGTCTTTACATTAATAAGAAAATTAAACTTAAGCTACGCCGGAAGTGAACCTCTATGATTGTGATACTCTTGGGAAACTCAAATTTCTCATATACTTTACTTACTTACTTTACTTTGATGGTTGCTTTTCCGGTCCCTTACAGCAGGAGAACCCCATTTTCTACAGGACCTCCGCTGTCGTTTTACCTTGTTCGTTCAGAGTATTTATCGTTTCAGATCACGTATTGTTCATTTACTGTTGAATCGTCACTGTTGTAAGACTGTTTAAATTAGAAAGTCTTCAGTTTCTTCTTGAAATCCTTAATGTCTTCAGTCATTCGAATGTTTCGTGGGAGCTTATATAGTCTCGGGGCCGCATATTTCAAGGCTCTGGGGCCTAAAGTAGACATATATCAAGGTTCCAACAGTTTGAAGCCATCTGTAACTATTCTCGTGTCGACACGATTTGTACCAATAAATACCACTAGAATAACTCTATAAAGTTTAACAAGAGCTTCAAAACAAGAAATTTCTCTCTCTCTCTAAAATTAAATTTTGAAATTTTGAAGCTTACTCTATGATAAATTTTAAGCATTTTCGTTTAGATTGGAACATTCAGTAGAGAGTGTACGTTAAGTCGATTACTATCATTGTAATTATTATCGTTAGTCAAGCTACAACACTATTTGGAAAAAGCAGGATGCCATAAGGCCAAGGGCTCCAACACGGAAAAATAGCCCAGAGAGAAAAGGAAATAGAAAATAAAGTATATAAGAAAAGTAAAGAATACAGAATATAAAATAACTCAAGATCAGTAACAACGTTACAATAGCGTTCAATCGACAATTTTATTATCATTATTATTATCATCATTATCATTATTATTCCTCAAAACTTCTATAACTAGAAAGATAGTTGGATTAAGCATGGTTCAAAGCTTCGTAGGTAAAAGGTAAAACGTAGAATATATCATCATCATCACCATCATTATTATTATTGTTAAGGTTTTTTGTTGATTTTGTTATTATTTCCAGACGTTTATAATCATTTTTATACACCATTTATATATTTACATACATGAATATGCATGTATGTGTATACGTATGTATACAGAAACATACACACGTATATATATATATATATATATATATATATTATATATACATATACACATACGTAGTGTATATACAGTGTATATATGTGCATATATACACAGTATATATATATATATATATATATATATATATATATATATATATATATATATATATATATATATATATATATAGCGTATGTACAGTATACATATATGCATACATATATACACAGTATATATATAAAATGTGTGTACACACGTACACTTTAAGTGAAACATCACACAAGATTTATTTGTCCCAGCCAAAAGGGAAACAAAGGCTTTCAATAAATCAAATACTTTGTATATGTTGTTTCATTCACCTATTACCCGACGAGAAATGTTCATGAACAAAACCTCTAATGACCTTATGAAAGACGCACACTCCAGTGTTTTTGTAAACAAACAACAATGACATTGAAAAGAAAATAAGGAAAGGCAAGAGAACTCTAGCTCAAGACAGTGGAAGACCATGGTGAAGAGGTTATGGCACTAACCAAGACTAGAGAACAATGGTTTGATTTTGGAATGTACTCCTAGAAGAGCTACTTACCATATGTAAAGAGTCTCTTATACTCTTACCAAAAGGAAAGTATCCACTGAACAATTATAGTGCAATAGTTAACCTCTTGAGTGAAGAAGAATTTTTTGGTTATTTTAGTGATGTCAGGTGTATGAGGAAGGATGAAAATGCGTATAAAAGTATGCCAGACTATTCGGTGTATTTATAGGTAAAAGAAAAATGAGCCGGAACCAGAAAGATATCCAATGTATTACTATCTAGCCAGTCAAAGGATCCTATAACTAAATGTTGTACCTCAACGGGTAGCTAGAATGGCAGAAATATCTTATAAGTCCAGAAAACCTATGGGTTAAGGTATTCTCAACAATGCAAAAATATCTGTAGTCATTTTGGTGAAAATAGAAAACACTGATCCCACAGGAATAATTGTCAATGTTCTGCTTTTCTTATGGCACAAATTAAAAGGTATATAACTATTATATAGAACACTGGAATACATCAATCTTAATAGAATTTGTTAATGAGCGATGGTAAAATTCAGTTTACGGGTTAAAAATTTTAACACGATGTTGTGTTGATATTTATCCATATTGACTCATCAGGGGTAATTTGAATGAATTACTACCAATTGTGTCACGTGGTGGGTCGGGATATCGGGTAAAACTCGCTGGTAAGAGACTGATGTCTCGCCAGGTAAATCCTCGGACAGCTGGGTAGCGTCAGGTTCCGATATCTTTTATGGCCTCTCGTGTCATGGTTGGTTTTGACTTGGCCTTTCATTAGAAGGGGCTAGCGTTCGATCCCATGTATGAGGTAGAAATTTATTTCTATTTGAACACGATGTTGTGTTGATATTTATCCATATTGACTCATTAGGGGTAATTTGAATGAATTACTACCAATTGTGTCACGTGATGGGCCGGGATATCGGGTAAAACTCGCTGGTAAGAGACTGATGTCTCGCCAGGTAAATCCTCGGACAGCTGGATAGCGTCAGGTTCCGATATCTTTTATGGCCTCTCGTGGCATGGTTGGTTTCGACCTGGCCTTTCATTAGAAGAGGCTAGCGTTCGATCCCAAGTATGAGGTAGAAATTTATTTCTATTTGAACACGATGTTGTGTTGATATTTATCCATATTGACTCATTAGGGGTAATTTGAATGAATTACTACCAATTGTGTCACGTGGTGGCTCGGGATATCGGGTAAAACTCGCTGGTAAGAGACTGATGTCTCGCCAGGTAAATCCTCGGACAGCTGGGTAGCGTCAGGTTCCGATATCTTTTATGGCCTCTCGTGGCATGGTTGGTTTCGACCTGGCCTTTCATTAAAAGGGGCTCGCGTTCGATCCCAAGTATGAGGTAGAAATTTATTTCTATTTGAACACGATGTTGAGTTGATATTTATCCATATTGACTCATTAGGGGTAATTTGAATGAATTACTACCAATTGTGTCACGTGGTGGCCCGGGATATCGGGTAAAACTCGCTGGTAAGAGACTGATGTCTCGCCAGGTAAATCCTCGGACAGCTGGGTAGCGTCAGGTTCCGATATCTTTTATGGCCTCTCGTGGCATGGTTACTTTCGACCTGGCCTTTCATTAGAAGGGGCTAGCGTTCGATCCCAAATATGAGGTAGAAATTTATTTCTATTTGAACACGATGTTGAGTTGATATTTATCCATATTGACTCATTAGGGGTAATTTGAATGAATTACTACCAATTGTGTCACGTGGTGGGCCAGGATATCGGGTAAAACTCGCTGGTAAGAGACTGATGTCTCGCCAGGTAAATCCTCGGACAGCTGGGTAGCGTCAGGTTCCGATATCTTTTATGGCCTCTCTTGGCATGGTTGGTTTAGACCTGGCCTTTCATTAGAAGGGGCTAGCGTTCGATCCCAAGTATGAGGTAGAAATTTATTTCTATTTGAATACGATGTTGTGTTGATATTTATCCATATTGACTCATTAGGAGAAACTTGGCGTTTGGGGGTATCGAGGGGCCCAAAGAAGCCCGAAGCCTATTGGCCTACCATGGGTTCATGTAGCACTGAATAGAAGCTTCCGATATATTCGACTGAGCTACGGCTATTGTTCTCATCATTGCTATCCATTAATGAAGCAGACAATAGGAAACAGCTTTAAATTCCAGCTTGCCGAGCCTCCCTGTCCCTTCCAGTCCTTAGTAACCAGGGTTAAAAGAATACCAGTCCGCTTCTGACAAAAATAAGAACAATCTTGCGCATGTTGCTCAGCGGCTCCATTGGTTAGGGTTCAGATTAAGAAATGTCATTAGTCTGTATTTGACTCTACTCGGGAGAACAAGAACTCAAGCCCTCTTAACTACGCGGTTTTCATCTACCTGGTTAATCTCTGGATAAATTCTCGTTAATCCTCTGGGTCCTGAGGAGTCATGGCTACTTGTTCCGTCTATGGCTGCAAGATCAAGTCAAAGGAGAAAGGAAGACCAAAATGTGATATTTCATCGATTTCCTAGAGATCAGAAGCTGCAACAGAAATGGCTTCAGTTTTGCAATCGCAACGCAGTTAATGTTAAACATGCTAGGGTCTGTAGCCTCCACTTTAAACCTACAGACTACAAAAGAAATCTCAAGTATGAGTTCCTTGAACTTCCAACTCCAGGTAATGTAAAAGCCTTGTCTTATAAGATTTAGTTTTCTAGAAATCATATAACATGTCATATTCTGTTTGATTTAAAACCACAAACCTGTAAATCAAAATAGTCTCTTTCATTTATTCATAAGAATAGAACATCGGTTATTTTGAAATGTAGTATTTCTCAAATATGGTCGTACGATAAGGGAAAAGATGTTTTGTGCTGGCAAAAAAAATCGGGTTCAATGTGTCATAATTCGAGGTTTAATTAAATCCTGAAAACAATTAATATATTATGACTTCAATTGTGATATTACGAAAGATATTTTGTTTCATATCATAAGGAGAGTTGCAGCAGCAGGCTATATTATTGTAGGTATGGTAAATGATCTAGGCCCTAAATGTAAGATTTTGGAAGCAGTTAGGGATAGGACTTGAAAATTCTTCATTTCTTCTTTGCACCTTTTCCCACTTTTATGTGGGGTCGATGTTTCTGGCCAGTGTTCTTCATTTACAAACCCATATTGTAATGATATGAAAGTGTATGTATTTGCAGACGCCCCTCATCTCATTAAATAAATGCGAAACAAATAAATAAAAACAAAGAGAAAAAACTAAAATAGGTAAAGAAAAACAAATGCGAGGTTCTATCATTTTTACCTTGTGAGAGACACCTGGTACGGATTAACAATGCAGGAGGGCATTTATAAGGACATAAGGACTTTCTAATCTTCAAATAATAAAGTACCTGAAAATTAAGGGAATAGTTATCTTCTGCGGTCACGAAAGAAAGAAGTGTGCTATGGGGGAAACAACCTACTATAGTGACCCTAAAACTTGTTTGCCTCGTTTTCTTCAACAGTCACTTACCAATGACCTCACGAAGGTGCGCAGTAACTCAGAGACGGTCTAACTCATTCTTTTAACCCTGTTAGTAACATTCCCAAGGCGGGGAAAGACATCGGGTAATTCCCTTATTTCCGAATACGAATCACACCCTCGGTAAATATACAATTTTTTTTAATGAGGCGCACTTGCACCGACTCGCAGGGGTGCCCTTTTAGCTCGGAATAGTTTCCTTCTATCTGATTGGTTAGAATTATTTTGTCCAACCACTGAGCTATTAGGATACTTTTCCAAGCTAAAAGGGCACCGCAGCGAGTCGGTACAAATGCAGCTCTTCAAAAAATATTGATTATATCTGGTTTACTGACTGAGGGATATGATATTGTTTTAAAATTTTGAAAAGTGTTTACAAAATGAATATTATGATGATTATCGATTAAAAATGCATTTTTTATTTCCCTCGTTTTAATCCAAAGTAAACATTTTCATAAATCGTGGTACTTGTTAATAAATCTAAATATACTACCGCTAGAGAGGTATGAGGTCCTTTTACTGGACAGAGAGTGCTACATTGGATCCTTCTCTCAGGTTACGGTTCATTTTCCATTTGCCTACACATTCACCGAATAGTCTGGCCTACTCTTTGCAGATTCTCCTCTTTCCTCATACACCTGACAACACTGAAATTACCAAACAATTCTTTTTCACTCAAGGGGTTAACTACTGCACTGTAATTGTTCAGTGGATACTTTCCTCTTGGTAAGGGTAAAAGAGACTCTTCAACTATGGTAAGCAACTCTTCTAGGAGAAGGACACTCCCAAATCAAACCATTGTTTTCTAGTCTTGGGTAGTGCCATAGCCTCTGTACCATGGTCTTCCACTGTCTTGGGTTAAAGTTCTCTTGCTTGAGGATACATTCAGGCACACTTCTAATTAATTTCTCTTCCTTTTGTTTTGTTAGAGTTTTTATAGTTTATATAGGAATTATTCATTTTAATGTTGTTACTGTTCTTAAAAATATTTCTTTGTTTCCTTTCCTCACTGGGCTATTTTCCCTGCTGGGGCCTCTGGGCTTATAGCATCCTACTTTTCCAACTAGGGTTGTAGCTTAGCAAGTAATAATAATAATAAAGTTTAAGGTGAAATATGAAATGGTTCATCATTCCGCCTGTCATATAACTGCAAGATGTCTTATAATCATAAGAAGCATTGGTAATAATTTTTACATTATTTTCTTTTGTAGCTCATTTCACATACTTATAGTTGGTTTTATTATCTCACCTTTCCTCTGCGGTGGGAATACCTTAACGTGGTGAAAGGGTTTGAGTATCACCATGATCAGCAAAGCTATCCTAGTAAAGGCCACCCATACTAGGATGGTTTGCTGAGAGCGATCAGACGAAAATATCCCATCACCAATCCGCATTGGCTAGCGGGAACATTAGTTGTTGCTGTTGGTGTTATTGTTGTTCTTGCTGCTATTATTATTAAAGACATGTCTGAGGCCTTTGACCTACAGTGGACTAGAAACGGATCCATTTGTTGCTGTTGCTATTATTATTATAGACATGTCTGAGGCCTTTGACCTACAGTGGACTAGAAACGGATCCATTTGTTGCTGTTGCTATTATTATTATAGACATGTCTGAGGCCTTTGACCTACAGTGGACTAGAAACGGATCCATTTGTTGCTGTTGCTATTATTATTATAGACATGTCTGAGGCCTTTGACCTACAGTGGACTAGAAACGGATCCATTTGTTGCTGTTGCTATTATTATTATAGACATGTCTGAGGCCTTTGACCTACAGTGGACTAGAAACGGATCCATTTGTTGCTGTTGCTATTATTATTATAGACATGTCTGAGGCCTTTGACCTACAGTGGACTAGAAACGGATCCATTTGTTGCTGTTGCTATTATTATTATAGACATGCCTGAGGCCTTTGAGCTAAAGTGGACTAGAAACGGATCCATTTGTTGCTGTTGCTATTATTATTATAGACATGCCTGAGGCCTTTGACCTACAGTGGACTAGAAACGGATCCATTTGTTGCTGTTGCTATTATTATTATAGACATGTCTGAGCCCTTTGACCTACAGTGGACTAGAAACAGATCCATTTGTTGCTGTTGCTATTATTATTATTGACATGTCTGAGGCCTTTGTGGACTAGAAACCGATCCATTTGTTGTTATTATCATTATTATTATTATTATTATTATTACAGGCATGTCTGAGGCCTTTGTCCAGCAGTGGACTAGAAACGGATCCATTTGTGGTTGTTGTTGTTGTTGTTATTATTATAATTATTATTATAATATGCATGTCTGAGGCCTTTATCTTGCAGTGGACTAGAAACTAATGCATTTACTATTGTTGTTATCATAAACATGTCTAAGGCCTTCGTCCTGCAGTGGACTAGAAACGGCTGATATACTGTTGTTATTGTTAATAGCTAAGCCAATGAAGTAAGAAAGAAGGCAACGTATTCGTGTGTGGCTGTTTCCTCGTTCGTTTGTCAACAAGATGTCCCAAAATAACAGTCCCAAAATGGTATTGGTCCATTAAATGTAATTTCGCGGAGGAAAAGGCTCCTTGCCAAGGAAGAATTGACAAGATTCAAGAATGGGTGGAAATTATAGGGAGTAGGTTGGCCAGGGCACCAGCCACCCGTTGAGATACTACCGCTAGAGAGTTATGGCGTCCTTTGTCTGGCCAGACAGTACTGCATTGGATCCTTCTCTCTGGTTACGGTTCGCTTTCACTTTGCCTACACATACACCGAATAGGCTGGCCTATTCTTTACAGATTCTCCTATGTCCTCATACACCTGGGAACACTGATTAATTATCAAACAATTCTTCTTCACCCAAGGGGTTAACTACGGCAATGTAATTGTTCAGTGGCCACTTTCCTCTTAGTAAGGGCAGAAGAGACTCTTTAGTTATGGTAAACAGCTCTTCTAGGAGAAGGCCAGTCCAAAATCAAACCATTGTTCTCTAGACTTGAATAGTGCCATAGCCTCTGTACTATGGTCTTCCACTGTCTTGGGCTAGAGTTCTCTTGCCTGAGGGTACACTCGGGCACACCATTCTGTCTGGTTTCTCTTCCTCTTGTTTTGTTAAAGTATTTATAGTTTATTTAGGAAATATTTATTTTAATGTTGTTACCGCTCTTGAAATATTTTATTTTCCCTTGTTTCCTTTCCTCACTGGGCTATTTTCCCTGTTGGGAGTTCCTGGGCTTATAGCATCCTGCTTTTCCAACTAGGGTTGTAGCTTAGCAAGTAATAATAATAATAATAATAATAATAATAAAATGTAGTTGCAGGGTTAGGGGATGTGGTGAGTCACAAGCTAGTTATGGTAGTTTCATGCGTGGATGGATCCATAAAAGTGTGCTACTCACGTCACCATTCATTCACCTACAACAACGTTAACCACATAAGTTACCTATAGTTCCAAGTATTATTATTATTATTATTATTATTATTATTAAAAACACTAATAATTGTAAATATTTTGATTGTTTATTACTTGTTTTGTAGTTTTTTTCTTTTTTTTTCCTTTCCTCACTGGCTATTGTACCCCGTTGGAACCCTTTGGCTTATACCATCCTGTTTTTTTTCATACTAGGGTTATAGCTTAACTTATAATAATAATAATGATAATAATAATAATAACAACAACAATAATAATAGTATATTCTATTTTGATTCTATATTACTTCTCGCATTTTTTCCCTTGTTTCCTTTCCTCACTCGGCTATTGTAGACCAAAGCTTAATTCAGTAAAGTCAAAGGTAAATCAAAGTGAGACTTTAATTTCCATAAAGTTTCTACATTTTTTAGTGACGCCAAAAAAAGTTACCATATTTATTGTAGATAGTAAGGCGAGTTTAAACTTTCATGATCTCAGAAAGAAAAGGTAAAATTTATTAAATAGTATTTGGATTTATTAATGATATTCGGATTAATTATTTTTCTGAAACGGTTATAGATATCACGTAATTTCTATATATGAACTATAAGTTTTTTTTTCTTATCTAGATAATTATATCCCACGCCAGCTGTTAAATATCTATGATATCCTTTTACTTAATTGATAGGAGTAAAATATATGTTTCTATTAGGAGGATAAAAATATTTGATGATGTTTCAATCTAAAAACTTGGAATACCTGTAAATTTTCAACGAAAAAAAAAACAACACCAATAATAATAATAATAATAATAATAATAATAATAATAATAATAATAATAATAATAATAATAATAATGCTTTACAGCGTTCCAGTCTTTCCGTCGCGAGAGCATATTCCATAAACGACCGGGGAAATTTTATGGGAATCCTCGTCCAGAGATCACATGGTTACTACTGTCGTATTGCATTATTGCATAGCATGGCGTAACAGCAGTAGACTAAAATCCTCAAGGTCAAGGACATGCAGGTTAGAACAGTTATGAATATGCGTCTTGCTCAAACCTTTCGATGATATAAAAACATATGGTAATTATTACTTTAATGTTATGGATGATATTTACATGAATGAATTGTTTTATAAACAGTTCGCCTTAATAACACAAACTTGAAATCGAAACACTTGGCCAACGTACGATACTCTTTCCCCCAAGAAGTGCGCCATCTGGCAGCGCTATTCCCAACAAGACACTGCACTTGGTGGTTAGAACTTAGAATTCCTCTTCCAGTGCATTGCAACTTGCAATCTGAACTAGGTGTTTATGCAGGTTCTTGAGTTTTCTTTGTGCCGTGTGTTTTTCAATGGACATTGCCGCACATTTTCGCAGCAGACAATTTTACGAAACGTCAAGTGATTCTAATCTTTCGATTGAGGCATTGGAAAAGGGACAGCCTACGGAACAATGTCTATCTTACTATACATCAAAGAAATGTAAGGATCTTAATTCATGTTGTCATTGGATATACATGTGTGTATACACACAACACACACATATATATATATATATATATGTATATATATATATATATATATATATATATATATATATATATATATATATATAATTATATATATATATACACACACACACACAAAACACCAACAAATGCAGCCGTTTCTAGTCCACTGCAGAACAAGGCATCAGACATGTCAATTATTGTCTGGGGTTTGGCCATTTTCATCACCCCGTTGGCCAGTGCGGATTGGTGTTGGTGGGAGATTTTCTGTCAGATCGCTCACAGAAAACTAACCTGACTATACTCTATTTTTTATAGCGGTGCATATTTTCACTGACTCACAGGGGTGCCCTTTTAGCTCGGAAAGGTTCCTGATACCTGATTGGT
>NC_090741.1:63756628-63759128 GCF_036898095.1 Palaemon carinicauda
CTCAAGCAAGAGAACTGTGCATTAAGTAACATTATGAATTTACAATTCTTATAAATTCAGTTATTATCATTATTATTATTACAAGCTAAGCTACAACCCCAGTTGAAAAAGCCGGATACTAAAAGCCCAAGGGCTCCAACAGGAAAAAATAGCCCAGTAAGGAAAGGAAACAAGAAAATAAATATATAAACGATATAGAAAGTAATGAAAATGAAAATAAAACATTTCAAAAACATTAACAACATTAAAAGATATTTCATATATAAACTATAAAAGAGACTTATGTCAGCCTGTTCAACATAAAAACATTTGCTGCAAGTTTGAACTTTGTGAAGTTCTACCGATTCAACTACCCGATTAAGAGCATTCCAAAACTTGGTCACAGCTGGAATAAAACTTCTAGAATATCCTTAAACGAAAGGATATCACTATTCTAACTCATTCCTTCACGAGCTTTACCAATCTCCAGTTCCTCACACATTCTCCGAGATTCACATTTCCAGTCACACCACTCTTGTCAACTGTTAACTACAAGTACACTGTTAAAAATCCGCAATTTTAATCGAAAATTCTCCGTAAAAATATACTGTTCTCAACCGTATTTCCGTAAAATACAGGCGACCGTAATTTTACCATACTTTGTTATCTTTTTCGGGTTGGTGGCCGTAATATCACTCTTTTACGTCAATAATATAGTGTTCACTTTAATTCCTTCAATACTGGCAACTAGTTACGTCTGCTCAGGTCTTTATTAAATTTTCTATATTACAAGAATGGCTACGTATGGCATAAGGACGGTAGGAGTACCAGTAATTACATATTTCTCCTTTAAATAGCCCCTTACACTTCAAAATCAAACCATTGTTCTCTGGTCCTGGATAGTGCCATAGCCTCTGTACCACGGTGTTCCCCTGTCTTGGGTTAGAGTTCTCTTGCTTGATGGTACACTCGGGCACACTATTCTATCTTACTTCTCTTCCACTTATTTTTTTTTTCATTATAGTTTATATGTGAAGGATTTATCTAAGTGTTGTTACTGTTCTTAAAAAATATATATATTTTAATTGTTAATTACTTCTCTTATTTCCGTTTCTCACTGGGCTATTTTCCCTGTTGGAGCTCCTGAGCTTTTCCAACTAGGGTTGCAGCTTTGCCACCAATAATAATTATAATAATAATAATAATAGCGTAAAAGTATCCATGAATTTTATCCATTTTTCCTTGCAGTGATCTCAACTCTTTTTTTCATCCCTTACTTGTCTCTTACTCAAACTGTTATCTCAACCTTTCTTCAAATCTAAAATCTAGCTAATACTCTTCATATCGCAGCATCCATCAATCTATTCTTCCATCTAATCTGTCTCAACATATCATATAACAAACTTTTTTCCCTTATTCTCTCTTTACCAAGTATACTTAATAAATATTCAATGGATACCCTATAGTTTCCTACAATCAAGTTCCTTCCTAAACATATTTCGGCAAGATTCTACCCAATTGAAGTTTTCTTGTCACTTTTGCATTTAAATCACCTAGCACAGGTAGTGATCTCACAACTCATCAAGAACCACTTTCATTCTAGTCTACCCCCCCCCACACATTTGTTTACCTCCTGACTCACTCTTGCCAGTGCAATTCCAAGTAAAGAAATATGTAATCTGACTTTTCATTAGAAACTACCAATTCACTATACACCATTTGCTTGGTTACTCCCCGTGAGACAGTGACTTCTTTGGAGCGAGGTGTGCCGGGCACTCCTGTAACCAAGTATACAATGAAGCTCCTCTCCACAGCACCGTCTAATTACAAAGCTTACTACAATTAGTTATTTTTCCTAAGTGTACTTATTCTCCTCAGAGACTGGTGTCAGGTGTCAGATCTTCTTTCTTAACAAATCTCTGTGGATGAGGTAATTAGTCCGATGTCTTTTTTTTTTTTTTTTTTTTTTTTTTTTTTACCTTGGTTTCATCATGGATAGGCCAATACAAGTACCATGGACTGCTTCTATATATCTATCCACGCCCTAGAGGCAAGCACTGGGCCTAACAGTTACACTTGATGAGTGTGTTACTGATCATCATCGTGGTTACTTCACTAGAACCGCCTCTCTCTCTCTCTCTCTCTCTCTCTCTCTCTCTCTCTCTCTCTCTCTCTCTCTCTATTGCCATTGCTACTCACTTTGTATGAGGTCTCCAAGGAAGCATTTGCATCATAATCACCAGAAGGAATCAGGGCTTTCTCTCAATAGGAAAAGAATAAAAGAAGGGATCGGAGAGTCTTACTTAGGTATTTATTCTTCTTTTTCTTCTGCTTCTTCTCTCTCTCTCTCTCTCTCTCTCTCTCTCTCTCTCTCTCTCTCTCTCTCTCTCTCTTTTATATATATATATATATATATATATATATATATATATATATATATATATATATATATATATATATATATATATATATATATTACCCTTTTTAATGATGACATTCTCAACGTTAAAGAAAAAAAGAA
>NC_090741.1:63764128-63779128 GCF_036898095.1 Palaemon carinicauda
GGTTCTTATGTGGGGGGGGGGGATATGAAGTAAAACGCTGGAAATAACAATAAAGATTAGCTTTCAAACAAATAAGTACAACTTTTCAAGATAGAATATTTTACATAAAAATACAATTTATACTTTGTAAAATTCTGTTGGGACAATTAGCTTAATAATCACAACTGTATTAAATATCCTACTTTATTGCTTGAAAATCCTAACACAAATTATGATTATCTGTTAAGAAATTAGTTACACAGCATCGTGTATATATATATATATATATATATATATATATATATATATATATATATATATATATATATATATATATATATATATATATGTTACAACTACAGATTATCTGTGCATTTTCATATAAAAATGACGTGAGAAAACTTAATTACAAATTTAATAAGAGAAAAGGAGACAGCTTATGGTTAATATCGTTTACAAGCTAACTCTGAACAGTAGGCCTAATATTGGTTGAAGTCATAATGATAATTCGGGGTTAATGTAGTTCGGTTGGACTTTTTCATTACTTGTCAAATAGACTTTATTTATTCTTAGGGTAAGCTTAGGATATTATCATTATTATTATTATTACTATTATTATTATTATTACTAGCTAAGCTACAACCCTAGTTGGAAAAGCAAGATGCTATAAGCCCAAGAGCTCCAACAGGGAAAAATACCCCGTTCAGGAAATTAGATAAGGGAATGAATAAACGATATCAGAAATAATGAACAATTAAAATAAAATATTTTAAAAACCTTAACAGCATTAAAACAGATAGTTCATATATATACTATAAGAAGGGTTATGCCAGCCTGTTCAACATAAAAACGAGTTTGAACTTTTGAAGTTCTACCGATTCAACGACCCGTTTAGGAAGATCATTTCCCAACTTGGTCACAGCTGGAATAAACCTTCTAGAGGAGTCTGAAGGGGTGAAACATGGGGCTAACCCCCGGCAGGTAAGGTTAGGTTAGGTGGGACACCTTAGCTTAGGTGGTGGCGTTCTTGCGCTTGTTTCCTTTTAAAACGGAATTATATATATATTTCTACTTCCAGAATCAAAGGAATGCCGACGTTCTTCAGAAAGAGGTTAACAGCCCCTCTCCCTGAGAGAGGAACCTTCAGGAACTGGAAGGCGTCTGTGCTCTCTCTGATCGCCTACTCAGTTGGGCTAGGGAACTTCTGGAGATTTCCGTACCTATGTTTCAAACATAAAGGATGTAAGTTTTTTTTTTTTCTTTTAATTTTTTCTGTTTTTGAATAGCATAAGTAGAACAGGCTTTGTTTCGTTCATGTACAATTACGAGGAATTGGTATTCGACCCAGATGGCTATGATTGGCTACTCAGTCACCTTGGGAGTTACCGGAGGCTTTCTTAGTGTTTGCTGTATTAATCATTCATCTTTGTGTGTGTATATATATATATATATATATATATATATATATATATATATATATATATATATATATATATATATATATACATATATACATATATATATATATATATATATATATATATATATATATATGTATACAGTATATATATATATATATATATATATATATATATATATATATATATGTGTGTGTGTGTGTGTGTATATATGAATATGTATATATTATTATTATTATGATTATTATTATTATTATTACTTGCTAAGCTACAACTCTAGTTAGAGAAGCAAGATGCTATAAGGCCAAGGGCTCCAACAGGGAAAATAGCCCAGTGAGATAAGGAAATAAGGAAATAAATAAACAAGACAAGAGAAGTAATTAACAATTAAATAAAACAGTAACAATAAAATAAATTCATATATAAACTATTAAAACTTAAAAAAACCAGAGGAATAGAAATAAGATAGAATAGTGTACCCGAGTGTACTCTCAAGCAAGAGAACTCTAACACAAGACAGTGGAACACCATGGTGCAGAGGCAAAGGTTATCTTAAATTATAGGCTATGCATTTACCTTCCCTTTGATCATAAAATCATTAGATACATGTAGTTATTGTCGTTTTCCTTAAATTTCCCAATTTCGTTTGAATACATCAACTTTCCTTATAAAGTTTTATCATTAGACATGTCTGTTACAATAATTGTACATCATTTCAAACCTATGTTCTTTTATTTTGGCAATTTTTTTTTTTAATTCTTTCAAACAAAGTATGAAATAAAACAAGTAATTAGGATATTTTCTGTAGTTAAATTTTCCTGACCTACAACAATTTAAAAAAAAAGAAAATGAAAAGTCAACCGATGTATTAAGGCATCGATTTTCGTCAAAATCCTTCCTACAACTTCAAATAAAAACTATATCAATATGCTACTCAAAAATCATATGGTATTTTTGTAAATATCTTTTTTTTTTTTTTTCCACGCAACCCATTTGTATGTTTTAATAAAAAAAAAGGGAACAATTTACCTTTGAATTTTTCGAAATAATAACATTCAGCCATTATAATGTTTTAAATACATTAAAAAAAAAAATTTCCATTGCAGTAACATTCGTGATCCCATATATCATCGCGATGGTCTTCATAGGAGTCCCGATCTACTTCTTGGAACTGGCTCTGGGACAGTACGTCAGCTTAGCGCCGACTCAGCTGTTTTCTTACATGTGCCCTGCCTTATCTGGTATGAGACAGAGATTATTATTATTATTATTATTATTATTATTATCTATATATTAATATGATAGCATGTGTGTTATTTATTTTGTGTCACGCTTTAGAGAAAACGGAAATAATTTCATGGTATACTCTTACAAATTCACATTAGACTTTGATTACTTAACCGTAGCACATCTTATAGTTTTCCCAATTCATGTATTGTTCATTTTTTAAAATAAATATACAAGTCAAATCTTATCACATTTTATTCACACATGTATAGGTTAGGAATAAGATAATTAGTATTAAAAATATCATTTCGTGTAATTTACACGGGTTCCGCTTAAAGAAAACGGAAATAATTTCAAGGTATACTCTTACAAATTCACATTAGACTTTGGTTACTCAACCAAAGCACATCTTAAATAGTTTTCCCAATTCATGTATTGCTCATTTTTTAAAATAAATATACAAGTCAAATCTTATCACATTTTATTCACACATGTATAGGTTAGGAATAAGATAATTAGTATTAAAAATATCATTTCGTGTAATTTACACGGGTTTCACTTAAAGAAAACTGAAATAATTTCAAGGTATACTCTTACAAATTCACATTAGACTTTGGTTATTCAACCAAAGCACATCTTATATAGTTTTCCCAATTCATGTATTGCTAATTTTTTAAGATAAATATACAAGTCAAATCTTATCACATTTTATTCACACATGTATAGGTTAGGAATAAGATAATTAGTATTGAAAGTATCATTTCGTGTAATTTACACGAGTTCCGCTAGTTATTATTATTATCATTATTATTATTATAACTTGCTAAGTTACAACCCTAGTTGGAAAAGCAGGACGCCATAAGCCTAAGGGCTCCAACAGGAAAAATAGCCCGGTGAGGAAAGGAAGTAAGGAAATAAATAAGCTACAAGAGAAGTAATTAACAATTAAATATACACAGTAACAATAAAATAAATCTTATAAATAACTAGACAAACTTTAAAACACAAGATGAAGAGAAATAAGATAATGTGACGGGCCGAGAGAAGGTTGTGACTCAAAGGCAGGAAGCAATCAACTGAGTCACTTTATTAAAGAACACTCTCCTTTATATACAAAACCTCAAGGCAACAGGAAATTTCATGTTCGAGAGACAGACAATGTTACAGAGGAAAAACGCAGACATGTTTATTCTGGTTCTTTTAGTGCGAGGGAAGAGCGCAGATACAAGCATAATGTATACAAAATAATTTATGTACGATCGTGTGACACACGGTTGGTACATGACTCCCCCCCCCCTAAAAATGACATACTGTACATGTTAAATAGGGCGCCCTGATCTAGAGAGGCGAACTGTAGGCGGGTCATCTGGCAGAAGACAAGCAGGTTTTAGACGATCAATGGAGACCCAGTCTTCTTTGCCACGAATGTTTAGTAGGAATGCTTTCTGACTGCGTTGGATCACAAGGAAAGGGCCCGTGTAAGGGGGTGTTAGCGGTGGCTTGCTAGTGTCGTTGCGCAGGAAGGCGTGTGTTGCAGAGTACAAGTCTGTTGGTATGTGATGCTTTGCTGGGGGCTTTTAAGTCTGGCGGCATGGACTAAATTTTCCCACGATGTGACTTATGCGCTGGAGATCGTCGGAGGAGGTTATAGAAGGAAAAAATTCGGCAGGGACGACCAACGGGTCGCCATACACCATTTCAGCTGCCAAGACGTCGAGGGCGTCTTTAGGAGTGGTCCTTAGTCCCAGGAGGACCCAGGGAAGCTGAGTAAACCAGTTGCAATCCTTGCAGCGGGACATCAAAGCTGCTTTGAGGGTGCGATAAAAACATTCAATCATTCCATTGGCAGCAGGGTTATAGACCATTGTCTGGTGTAGGGTGATGCCCAGGAGATTTGCTAATGACGTCCAAAATTGAGAGGTGAAAGTGGTTCCCCTGTCAGAAGTAATATGCTCAGGGATACCAAATCTTGCAAACCATCCAGAGAGTAAGGCAGATGTACATGAGGCGGACGTTGCAGTTTCCATGGGAATGGCTTCAGGCCAACGAGTGGAGCGGTCGATGACGGTAAACAGGTAACGATGTCCTTGTGATGTGGGTAGGGGGCCTACAACGTCGACGTGAATGTGTGCGAAATGACGCTGAGGTTGAGGATAGGTGCCCACTCCTGAATCCGTGTGTCGATGTACTTTGGAAGTTTGGCAAGAAGTACAGGCGCGGACCCAATCCTTAGCATCCTTAGAAATGCCGTGCCAAATGAAATTTGCCTTCAGCAGCTGTGCAGTAGAACGGCACGAGGGATGTGAAAGGCCATGAATGAAATCAAACACCTGTCAGCGCATGGGAGCAGGAATCCAAGGTCGCGGTCCGCCAGTACTGACGTCACAGAGGAGGGTGGTGTTGGAGTCTTCGAGGGGGAAGTCTTCCCAACGGAGGAACGTGCAGGATGTCCTACATGCTTGATACTCTGGATCCTGTCGTTGGGCTTCAGCCAGGGCGTTGTAATCCAATCCCAGTTGAACGGCAGCCAACGTGTTTCTTGACAGGGCATCAGCAACGGGATTCATTTTCCCAGGGACGTATTGAAGGGTGCAATTGTATTCAGCCACGGTGGAGAGATGTCGGCGTTGCCGGGCGGACCAGGCATCAGACTGTCGAGTAAAGGCGTGCACCAGAGGCATGTGGTCTGTGCGAATGACGAAGGGCGTACTTTCTAAGAAATGGCGAAAGTGACGGACAGCCAAGTGCACCGCCAGCAATTCTCGATCGAAGGTATAATAACCCGATTCTGCCTTGGACAGTTTTCTGCTGAAACAGGCCAATGGTCGGGGCGAGCCGTTGACCACCTGCTCGAGTACTGCACCAATAGCGACGTCGCTGGCATCGGTGGCGAGAAGGAGAGGGGCATGTGGGATAGGAAAAGTGAGAGCCGCAACAGTTGATAGGGCCTTCTTTGCATTGCAGAAGGCTGCTTCTTGAAGGGGACCCCACTTCAGGTCCTTTGGCTTGCTCTTGAGGGAGGCGTAGAGGGGAGCAAGAGTGGCGGCAATGGCTGGCAGAAAACGGTGATAATAGTTGATCATGCCCAAGAATTCTTGCAGAGCTTTGACGGTCGAGGGCGCGGGGAAGTTCTGAACGGCTGCTACCTTCTCAGGGAGGGGATGGACTCCTTCAGGAGTGATGCGGTGCCCTAAGAACGACACTTCGTTGGCTCCAAAGGTACACTTGTCGTACCGGACTACAAGGCCGTTTTGTTGCAGGCGGTCGAGCACGATGCGCAGGTGACGGAGGTGTTCCTCTTTTGAGGAGGAGAACACAAGTATGACGTCCACATAATATACACAGAAAGGGAGGTCCCCTAAGATGCCATCCATGAGACGTTAAAATGTGGCCCCAGCATTACCAAGGCCAAAACAGGAGTAATTGAAGGTGTATGTACCAAACGGAGTGGTGATGGCGGTCTTGGGGATGTCTTCTGGGTTCATAGGCACCTGATAATACCCCTTCAGGAGGTCGAGCGTAGAGAAAACCTTCGCTTCGTGCAGGTAGGAGGTCACGTTGGCAATGTTTGGGAGGGGGTAGTGATCCAGTTCTGTTTGCATGTTCAGGCGCCTGTACTCCCCGCACGGACGGAAGGAGCCGTCTTTCTTCAGAACGATGTGTAAGGGTGACGACCATGGGCTGGAGGCCTTTTGGCAAAGGCCCATTTCCTCCATTTCAGCAAACGTCTGTTTGGCGGCTGCCAATCGTTCCGGTGCCAGACGTCTGAATTTTGTGAAGACTGGGGATCCCGTCGTCTTGATATGGTGATAAATACCGTGCTTGGCAGGAACCGTGGGCGTTTGGCGAATTTCTGGACGGAAAACTTCTGGGTACGACGTGAGAAGGTGGGCGTAGGCATCCGTGGGTGTGATGATGTGGAGAGCGAGGTTAGAGGGGGCGGGTTGAAGAGGTGTCGACAAGTACGAGTCTGCGATGACCAATTGTCGGTGGGCGACATCGACCAGAAGGTGGAAATAAGAGAGGAAATCCGCACCGAGGATTGGCGATGTGACGTCAGCAACGAGAAACTTCCAATTGAATTTACCGTTTCCGAACGATAATATGAGGTTCTCGTAACCGTAGGTGGGTATCGCAGATCCGTTGGCAGCTACCAAGCGGACGTCAGCAGATGTAGACAGACTACGTCGTGTCTTGAAGAGTTTCCTTGGCAAAAGAGAACGACAAGCACCCGTGTCTTCCAAAAATCGCACGCCCGTTCCTGCATCATGTAAAAAGAAAAGATTACAAAACACGGGAGGCCACCGCCACGAGCAATGGCCTACTTACACGTTTTTTGCCCACTGACAATCCTCGGCACATTTCTTCGCGTTTGCCCCGAATCTGAAGTGGTAGTAGCAAAACTGCGGCGGATGGGAGGTAGTAAGTGGCTGTAGAAGTCGTTTGTTGGGGCGCGAGCGATTGGTGGGTGGTGGGCGGCTTTGTCGCTGCTTCGGCACGTCACGGGGTAGGCGTGCATGTCCTACAGCATTCATGTCAGCTATGTCCTACGGCATTCATGTCAGCTTCGGTTGACGTTGAATAGGCATCCTCTTCGTCAGGGGTGGAGGCGTTGATGGAGCTCTTGAAGTGGCTGTCCATAAGGGCGTCGGCTTTGGTCATCAAGTCCTTTATGGGTAAACTATCGACATCGGGTAAGGCCGCGCGTATAAGTCTGGGTAAATGGCGTATCCAAAGGGCACGAAGTAGGTTCACCTCACGAGCAGAGCCGTCTGCGGCAGGTTGAAGGCGAGCGATACTGGTCATTTCCCTGAGGGCAAGCGAAGCCCTTTTGTCTCCCAACGGTTGTTGCGAGAGCTGAAAAACCTTTGTTATACGAGCGGCTGGCGACAGCGAGTACTGCTTACAGAAGGTATGTTTTGAGGGCGTCATACGCTATTGGGGTGTCTCCTTGTTCACAAAGCCAGTCGGATATTTCTGGGAAGGTGTCCTCGGGTATCGCCGCGAGAACATAATCTGCTTTGGTGGTTGAGCGAGTCATGCCCTTGATGCAAAACTGGACTTCTGCGCGCTGAAACCAAGCCAACGCCTCTTCGCTGGCAAACAATGAAAGTTTCAATGGGGCAGCCGCAGCGCCAACTTCCGTAGAGTCCGCCATGGTACCAACGATGGAGGGGCGAGGGGGGTGGGGGTGGAAAGCGGTGGGAGCGAGTCGACTTCCGGGGTCACCAATGTGACGGGCCGAGAGAAGGTTGTGACTCAAAGGCAGGAAGCAATCAACTGAGTCACTTTATTAAAGAACACTCTCCTTTATATACAAAACCTCAAGGCACCAGGAAATTTCATGTTCGAGAGACAGACAATGTTACAGAGGAAAAACCCAGACATGTTTATTCTGGTTCTTTTTAGTGCAAGGAAAGAGCGCAGATACAAGCATAATATAGGTACAAAATAATTTATGTACGATCGTGTGACACACGGTTGGTACAATAGTGCGCCTGAGTGTACCCTCAAGCATGAGAACTCTACCTCAAGATTGTGGAAGGCCATGGTACAGAGGCTACGGCACTACCCAAGACTAGAGAACGATGGTTTGATTTTGGAGTGTCCTTCTCCTAGAAAAACTGCTTACCATGGCTAAATATTCCCTTCCACCCTTACCAAGAGGAGAGTAGCCACTGAACAATTACATTGCAGTAGTTAACCCCTTGAGCGAAGAATTGTTTGGTAATCTTAGTGTTGTCAGATGTGTGAAGACAGAGGAGAATATGCAAAGAATAGGCCAGACTATTCGGTGTATGTGTAGCAAAGGAAAAATGAACCATAACCAGAGAAGGATCCGATATAGTACTGTCTGGTCAGTCAAAGGAACCAATAACACTCTAGAAAGGCCAAGGGAACTCACACTTATATTCTCTTATCTGGCAAAGGACTAGAAGAAGCCAAGAACTCGGGGGGTTGCTTCTGCAAAAATATAACCTTAACCCTGAACCTGAATCAGGAGGGGAAAGCTGGAAGAAAGATATGGTTTAGCAACAAAGGTTGCAGTAGACTTGACTCTAAATGAATGAATGAAGGGATGTTAGGATCATGATGACAGATGCTGGAAGAGAAAAATCTCATGCAGTGGGCAAAATGTTTGCTAAAACATACCTCATGGCCCTCATGGGGCCAGTTTGAAGGGCCACACCGAAGCCATAAGGCTCCATTATAATTGTGACAGGCCAAAAGTAGGTTGTGATTCAAAGGTGAGATGAAAGCAACTGAGTACTTTATTATAGACACATCGAGTATATATACACACTAGGTCCCGGCAAGAAGGTCACAAAATACAACATGCTATTTCTTGTCCAACCAGCAAATGGTTCTGTTAACAGTTAACAATGAGAAATAGGCAGACAGGTTGATGCAAGTTGCTGTCAGTGCGAGGGGAGACCGAAGATGCAAACGATAATATATACAAAAAAGAAAAATGTCATTACTATGTACAATCGTGTGACACACAAGTGGTACATGATAGGTTAGATTGTGAACTAATTCGCAAACTTTTCAGTAGATGGAATGAAACATTCGATGAACTGGGATTGCAAAGACTACAATTACTACCTCCAGTTTCCCTTTGCCTCGGCTTAAATTTGCACTTTATTTTTCCTTCTTTATTTTCCAAGTCAATGAGTTTGAAATACTCACTGAATGTAGCCCCAGCCTCAATCTGCAGGGCAACGGTTTCCATTCTATCCTAAAATAGATGAGCTATTTGATATTAATTATTTGCATTTAAATGCCTTTTTAGGCTGATAAAATGCAACATCAGTCTTTGTGTCAAAAATCTAAATACAGGGAGAATATAAGACGATAAAAGTTTAAGATGTACTGTGCATAAACCTATCAAATAGCAGAAATAAAAGTCATTGTTACTCGGTAATACTCCCATCACTGTAATGTGTAATGAGATCTTCAAATGTAGATAATCTAAGCTTTGAAAGCTTGTCAGTCAAATCCATCGCCAAAATGCTTCTTCACTGGGAATGTGTTAAACATGAACAAATAGAAAAATGATAGATAGTATGTTAATTGATTATGATTGATTATGACTAATGAATATGTTAAGTATCTTACCAATAAAATCTAGTAACAGAAAATACACTGAACATAAAAATATAAAACTTAACTAAAAACAGTAATATATTTTTCTGGGTGTGAAGATTGGCATGATTATCTTACTCTATATATTACTAGATATAAAAAATAATTAAAATAAATGACAAACAACAACATGGACTAATGTATGATTATCTTGCATTTCTCCTTCCAAGTTCTATACCTATTTGGGGTCGCCATTTTAATGAGTCTTTTTCTATCTACCTCTGTCCTGTCATTTCCTCCTATGCTCCTTTCTCCTTCATATCATCTCCAATGAAGTCTTTCCACTTGGTCTTAGGTCTGACTCTCTTTCTTGTTCCGTCTCCAAGTTCATTATTTGTTTTGCCTTATGTTACTCAAGAGGCCACACCATCTTAACCTTACCTCCTGCACTTTCTTAGATGCTTCAGTAACCTTTACCGTACCCCTAATATATCAATTTCTAACCCTGTCCATTCTGCTCTGCAACATACTATTATTACTACAACTTATATGACTCCGTTGAGCATTACTGGCCTTTTTGTCAGCTTAGCATATGCTCTCTGATATACATCTTCCCCTGGCCGCCCTTAAACATCAAATAAGATGGTCTATCTGACCCTGATTTTTTTCCAGAGACAACTGAATAATAGCTGAAAATCATTACAGGTATTGGCTATGGAATGATCCTGATCATCTTTGCCGTTGCAATCTATTACAACATGATGATGGCTTGGTCACTGTACTATCTCGTAGCCAGCCTGAACACCAGTTTGAACTCCACCAAACCAACCCTCTGGGAAACAGGAAGTAAGTGATTAACTAATTGCCTGAAGCGCTACGATGTTTTGATGTAGTTAGGACATAAGTGCTAAGATAAATGACTGGCAGTGTAAAATAATCTAATTTGCAATATACCCTTACAGTAAGTGCCAGTAAAGTGTTTTAGCATTATAGTACATTCACTCCATAAGTGCCAGTCATTTGGATTGGCAGACAGTGTAGAACGCTTGAGCATTATCATTAAAGTGCTTTGTCAGTAAGTTCTAGCTGTGTTGACTGATTGCCCACATTTAGTACTTTAGTAATGCAGCACACCCAATCAGTAAGTACCATTGTGCAGAGTACTTGAGTACTACAACAGGCACAGTCAGTAAGTGCTATTTATAGTTGTTCACTGTTGCTGGTTTATAAGTAGGTATTTTGTTCTATATGTAGTTCCGTTATAATTTCTTCATGACAATTTTACTATTGTTAATTTATATTAGTGTTACACTTGTAATAATGATAAAGCCAAATGAAATGGATTCTTTAAAATGTTAGCCACCTGGTACTAGACGAAGACATACTTTAAGGATTTATAAGAAATTACTGTACGCAACCAGACACGAATGCATTGATGCCGCTCGAATTAGAAATCAATGAGGCCCTTCACAAGATACACGCTCGGAATTGAGTTACTAGCCGCAAGCACTGCTAACCCACACAGTTCCAGTGTAGCGGCTCATAGAAACTACGAGGCCGCTCGGGGAAAATCCTCTCGTGTGAAGACATGGCTCCTAACGAGCGGATATATTTCCGTACGGAAAAAATCTGCTCGTATGAAGCGAGCCTTAATGTTTGAAGCATCCCCAATTTCAAAAATACTGAATTTAAATAAAGAACTGTTAACCACGCAGGCTTAATTAAAGAACTGTTAACCACGCAGGCTCATATGCTGTTGTCACCTTCCAAAATATAAGTTATGCCTGAATGAATATCCTTGTTTGTGTGACATTCTATAAGACATAAGGAAATGACCTACAGTAGTTTCACATAAGTAGATTTTTTGTCATTTTTCTGGTAATGTCAAAAAAAAATAATGCTCATGAAAAATGAAAAATGAAAGTAAACATGAGTAATTGATAAAAGTTTAATTAAAGAGGGGATTAAAAATGTCTACAGAATTAGAACCAGATTCAACTGGACAGGAGAGTAACACATTAAAAATGGCAGTAAGTTTATAACCATTTATAGCCTTTTCTTCTTTTATCCAATTTCAGATTGCACATCAAATGCAGATACAGCATGCCACCTTGCAGCTTCGAAAGACTATTTCATGTAAGTTTGTAGATCATTTCAGATCGGTATGATATCATGGATAAGTAGATATATTTCTCTAATGTACTGTCTGACAAAGGAGTCCCTGGCTCACTTTGCTCCGAAAAAGTGCACCTTGTCACACCATTACTTTGCAGCTAGTAACCAAACAGGTAGTATAGGAAGAGATGGCAGAGGTGGTGGGCAGGGCTAAACACATGAACTTGCCGTGCAGTAAGGGTGTGGATGTGTGCTTTTCTTCAGAGGGAAGTGTACCACGAATTCCGGTGCCCAACTGTAAATTTTACATTCATATCTTTTCACCTCAAAGAAAGGGGGCGCTAAAAATAGAACTGGGAACTATTCATTTCACAATTAATATTTTCGGGTGAAATTCCCAACAATTGACTGACTATCATATAGATAATTCAGTGCTATGTCAACAAAGGTACAGTAGGTATGCTGACAAAGTCATCGCGTCAGAAAAAAATCTCAGTTCTTTAGATTGTGAGGCATGAGGCTTAACCAATAACCACGAGGTCCCTCATAGATTCTTGCAAACAGTGAAACGGCTTAACCAATAACCATGAGGTCCCTTATACATTCTTGCTAAGCAGTGAAACGGCTAAACCATTAACCATGAGGTCTCTTATACATTCTTGCTAAGCAGTGAAACGGCTTAACCAATAACAATAAGGTCTCCTATACATTCTTGCTAAGCAGTGAAACGGCTTAACCAATAACCATGATATCTCCTAGTAGTGAAACGGCCTAACCAATAACCACGAGGTCCTTTGCAGAATCTTGCTAAGCAGTGACAGGGCTTAAACAATAACCATGAGGTCTCTTATACATTCTTGCTAAGTAGTGAAACGGCCTAACCAATAACCACGAGGTCCTTTACAGATTTTTGCTAAGCAGTGACATGGCTTAACCAATAAACATGAGGTGTCTTATACATTCTTGCTAAGCAGTGAAACAGCTTAACCAATAACCATGAGGTCTCTAATACATTCTTGCTAAGCAGTGAAACGGCTTAACCAATAACCCCAAGGTCCTTTACAGATTCATGCTAAGCAGTGAAACGGCTTAACCAATAACCACGAGGTCCTTTACAGTTTCTTGCTAAGCAGTGACAGGGCTTAACCAATAACCATGAGGTCTATTATACATTCTTGCTAAGAAATGAAACGGCTTAACCAATAACCACGAGATCCTTTACAGATTCTTGCTAAGAAGTGAAACAGCTTAACCAATAACCACAAGGTCTCTTATACATACTTAGTAAGCAGTGAAACGGCTTAACCAATACCGACGAGGTTTCTTATACATTCTTGCGAAGCAATGAAACGGCTTAAACAATAACCACGAGGTCTCTTATACATTCTTGCTAAGCAGTGAAACGGTTTAACCAATAACCATGATGTCCTTTATAGATTCTTGCTAAGCAGCGAAACGGCTTAAACAATACCCACAAGGTCTCTTATAGATTCTTGCTAAGCAGTGAAACGGCATAACCAAAAACCAGAGTCCCTTATAGATTCTTGATAAGCACTGAAACGGCTTGAGCAATAACCACGAGGTCTCTTATAGATTCTTGGCAAGCATTGAAACGGCTTAAAAAATAACTAAGAGGTCTTTTATAGATTCTTGATAAGCATTGAAGAAGCTTAAACAATAACTACAAGGTCCCTTATAGATTCTTAATAAGCATTGAAACGGCTTAAACAATAACTACGAGGTCCCTTATAGATTCTTGATAAGAACTGAAATGGCTTAAACAGTAACCACGAGGTCTCTTATAGATTCTTGATAAGCACTGAAGCGGCTTAAACAATAACCACAAGGTCTCTTATAGATTCTTAATAAGCACTGAAGCGGCTTGAACAATAACCACGAGGTCCCTTATAGATTCTTGATAAGCATTGAAACAGCTTAAACAATAACTATGAGGTCACTTATAGATTCTTGATAAGCAGTGAAATGGCTTAAACAATAACCACGAGGTCCCTTATAGATTCTTGATAAGCAGTAAAATGGCTTAAACAATAACCACGAGGTCTCTTATAGATTCTTGATATGCATTGAAACGAGTTAAACAATAACTACGAGATCCTTTATAGATTCTTGCTAAGCAGTGAAAAGGCTTAACCTAGAACCACGAGGTCCCTTAAAAATTCTTGCTAAACAGAGAAACGGTTTAACCAATAACCATGAGGTCTTTTATACATTCTTGCTAAGCAGTGAAACGGCTTAACCAATAACCATGAGGTCTGTTATACATTCTTGCTATGCAGTGAAACGGTTTAACCAATAACCATGAGGTCCCTAATAGATTCTTGATAAGCATTGAAATGGCTTAAACAATAACCACGAGGTCCTTTATAGATTCTTGCTAAGCAGTGAAACGGCTTAACCGAGAACCACGAGGTCCCTTATAGATTCTTGATAAAAAGTAAAATGGCTTAAAAATAACCACTAGGTCTCTATTAGATTCTTGATATGCATTGAAACGACTTAAACAATAACTATAAGGTCCTTTATAGATTCTTGCTAAGCAGTGAAAAGGCTTAACCTAGAACCACGAGGTCCCTTAACAATTCTAGCTAAACAGAAAAACGGTTTAACCAATAACCATGAGGTCTTTTATACATTCTTCCTAAGCAGTGACACGGCTTTACCAATAACCACGAAGTCTCTTATACATTCTTGCTATGTAGTGAAAAGGTTTTAACCAATAACCATGAGATCCCTAGTAAATTCTTGATAAGCATTGAAACGGCTTAAACAATAACCACGAGGTCCCTTATAGATTCTTGATAAGCATTGAAACGGCTTAAACAATAACCACGACGTCCCTTATAGATTCTTGATAAGCATTGAAACGGTTTAAACAATAACCACGAGGTCTCTTATAGATTCTTGATAAGCATTGAAATGGCTTAAACAATAACTACGAGGTCCCTTGTAGATTTTTGATAAGCAGTGAAATGGCTTAAACAATAACTACGAGGTCCCTTATTGATTCTTGCTAAGCAGTGAAACGGCTTAACCAAGAACCAGGAGGGCCCTTGTAGATTCTTGATAAGCACTGAAATGGCTTAAACAATAACTACGAGGTCCCTTATTGATTCTTGCTAAGCAGTGAAACGGCTTAATCAAGAACCACGAGGTC